>NC_142763.1:368750-737500 GCF_054948205.1 Urtica dioica subsp. dioica
ATCTTACCGTCAATTCAACAAAGGCAACGGCAATAAACATTATAAGATTTTAGGAGAAAAAATGAAATAAATATTGATAAAAAAAACTAAAATAATGCTAGTAAAACAAAGCATCAACGCAGTCATATTATTATAATTATTATTATTATTTTCAAGAAACAACAACCACATAAAAATAACTAGTTTTTGCGATTCAATAAAACGTGACAGGTGAGGAGAGCTGACTAAGAGCATCTTTAATGGTAAGCAAATACCATATTTGCTTAACTTGCCACATAAGCAATTTAAGCTACAACTAATTTAAGCAAATTTGTTCTCTATTGGTAAGCTAAATCACTATCTTAGCTTAACTTTATCCCACATGTCAATAATTAATATTTTATTATTATATTCTATTCAATTCCCACTTATTAAATAAAAAAAATTAAAAAATTGGTCCATTTTTTTGCTAAGCTAGTAGCTTAGTTAAGCAAAGTAGCTTAGTTAAGCTAGTAGATAAAGTGCAAAACAATGGTAAGCAACTAGCTTACAATTTTTGCTAATTGCTAGCAAGTCCTCACAATTGTTAAGCTACAAACCATTAAAGATGCTCTAACTAACACTTACACGCGTGACTCAATGCTGTTGGTCTTCTAGCAAAAATAATAAAAAAAATGTTGTTGCTCAACTTGCTCTTTTGCTCCCCACAATTCCAAATCCAATTGCCAGGATACCCTTGATTTTATCTTTTCACGAACCCGATTAAATTTTATGTTTTTCTTTACTTTTCTTTTATTTGAAATGCATAAAATGTGGTACGAATTTGGGATTTTAAAACAACATTTATGATAATCTGCTAAACTTGGAATATAATAATAATACTGATAAACCGGCATGAGTTTGTGCTTACTTTCGCAGTGACATGCAATAGTTTTTTTTTTTTTTTTTTTTTTATAAGATGCTATAGATACTAAGCACTAATTAATTATTATAGCATATCAAAAAGTGAAAATCTTTTTTGTAATTGGAAAAACATTTGAGTTTATTTATATTTGACATCTAATTGGATCCTAGTCGAGCCAACCATTAAAGGTGTTTTGCTTGTGTTGTTCTTTGCCAATAAAATTTGGGTGGTCTGTGACAATGACGTTGACTATGGAGGGCAAATATTGTAGTTTCATTGGATTAGTGGGATAAGTTCGTAAATCAACGCCTAGTTCTAGAATGCCCTAAATTTATACAATTTACCAAAGGCAGGCATAATTTCTTAGAGATTCTTATAGCTAAATTACAAAAAGCCCCACACAACCTTCCTTTATTACTTTAGATCCAATCCAACCCACATCGAAAACATCATTTTCAAATTTATTCCTTTGTG
Organism: Urtica dioica subsp. dioica; assembly: GCF_054948205.1. Lineage (NCBI taxonomy): Eukaryota > Viridiplantae > Streptophyta > Magnoliopsida > Rosales > Urticaceae > Urtica > Urtica dioica. The sequence continues at coordinate 370,108 of NC_142763.1, forward strand.
AGCTACACAATAAAAATGAATCTTCCCCTGTCATTTTACTCCTATGCCCTCCTGACATACAATGTCAAAATTGAATCATCTATTATTGCATAACCATTCTCAATTAACCAAAAAAGAATGACGTGAAAAAGTCAAATTTGTTATAATTTTTTCTGGCATAACGTTTTATGGAAAACTAATAGTGCAACGAAAAAAGACAGTGATACAAAGTACAAACACAACCACCGTAAGTACAACTCATATTTACCCTTTTCGTTTCAAGTGATTAAGTTAGGATTTTGCAAGAGATAACTATAAATCATCTTACCAAATGAAAAAAAACCACACAATTAAAAAAAACAATAGACACTTTACAATTGGAGAAATTTTAAATTGCCTAAGCTAATAACAACAATAATAATATAGCATGACATTGTCCAACATGGGAATGGCCTTTTTTCTCAATATTATAAAAACGTAATTAATTTCCGGGCTTTTTTTACGACGAAAATACTGTTATCAATATTTTAGGCCTTCTTTTTTGTTGTTTGAGGAAAACGACCTCTCTTTACACAGCATATAATACAAATTGAAAATCAAAGGTCAAAAAGGTCAATTCTGGTCATAAAGAACCAAGAGCCGGCGAAAAGTAGGGGCTAATACTGTAATTCGGTAGCCATCGCAGGTCAGAAATACAAAACAAGAAAAACTAGTGTCCACAATTTTTATACGATAAAAGAATAAATCGGTGTTCATACGAGTTACAAGGGTTTTGCGCACGCATATATACTCACACAGCGAGTCTTAAAGGGCTAAATTCATTTCTTGGCCTCTCCGTTTTCTTCTTCTTCTTCTTCGGACCTCTCTTCTCTCGAGATCTCTGTAGAAGAACAATGGCAGAAGAGAAGAAGAAAAGCGGTGGTGTTTGGCCCACAGTTAAGCCCTTCGTCAATGGCGGTGCCTCTGGAATGCTCGCCACCTGCGTTATCCAACCTATCGATATGATCAAGGTATTTCAAGTTTTTTTTTTTAAATGTTAGTCCATCAGATTTTGTGTTTTTGCTTGGTTCATTTAGGGTTTAGCATTTTGGTATTTTGGATCTGTATTTTATTTGAGAGAATTTATGGATTTCGGTTGTTATTTTGTAGGTGAGAATTCAACTTGGCCAAGGATCAGCAGGCCAGGTCACCAGAACCATGCTTAAGGAAGAAGGTCTCGGTTCTTTCTACAAGGTGCGTTTCTTCGAGCATCGGCGATTCATTTTCTTCTTGATCTGACGGGGATTACAAATTTGGATCTTTGATTTGATTTGGAATCTGCGCAATCTTAAGTTCAATTATTAGCTATATTCATTCGTGTGAGCTTGGGTATTCTTATTAGTCTTCAAATTTCGTCAAATCATGATCCTCTCGTACCGGTGGATTGTTATATACAAAATTGAGGTTGTGAGCTTGATTTCCTCGGTTTTTTTCATGTGTCGATATTGTGCTAAAAGAGGGTATTTGTGAGCAGGGTTTGTCTGCTGGTTTGCTAAGGCAAGCAACGTACACCACAGCTCGTCTCGGATCGTTCAAGTGAGTGGCATATTCGCAAATTTCTCATTTTTTTTATTGCGATAAAAAAATAGCATCACGAGCTTATTAATCTTTTAAATTTCCGACTGTTTTTGTGGTGGTGGTGGTTAAAAACATAGGATGTTGACAGCGAAAGCAATAGAGGCGAACGACGGGAAGCCGTTGCCGCTGTACCAGAAGGCGCTGTGCGGGCTGACAGCTGGCGCGATCGGGGCGAGCGTGGGGAGCCCCGCTGACCTGGCGCTGATCCGGATGCAGGCGGACGCGACGCTGCCGGCGGCGCAGAGGCGGCACTACAAGAACGCCTTCCACGCTCTGTACCGCATCACCGCCGACGAGGGCGTCCTCGCTCTCTGGAAGGGCGCGGGCCCCACCGTGGTCCGAGCCATGGCTTTGAACATGGGAATGCTCGCCTCCTACGACCAGGGCGTCGAGTTCTTCAAGGACACCGTCGGCCTCGGTGAAGCTTCCACCGTCTTGGGTACGTCTGGATTTAGCCTTAGCTTGATTTTGTTGTGTTAAGAACTAGATATCGAGGAGGGTATTTAGGTTACGCAGAAGAGCTATTGGGTTAGTTCTTAATTTGTTGTTTTGGTAATTGTTTGCAGCGGCGAGTTCGGTGTCGGGTTTCTTTGCAGCTGCGTGCAGTTTGCCGTTTGATTATGTGAAGACGCAGATTCAGAAGATGCAACCGGATGCTCAAGGGAAGTACCCATACACAGGCTCGTTGGACTGTGCTATGAAGACCCTCAAAGCCGGAGGACCTCTCAAGTTCTACACCGGTTTCCCTGTCTACTGCGTCAGAATCGCTCCTCATGTCATGGTACACTCTTTCTCTATATATATATATATCTTGGACTGGTGCTTCTAGATTCTCTTTGAGTAACAAATTGTCTGCGTGGGCGAGTTTTAAACTTGCTGAAGAGCATGGCAATTCAGTCTCAATTAACAAAGTGAGTGGATCAGAAATTGAAAACAAAAAGGCGTCTCAGAAAGCCAGTGCTCTGTTTTAATCAGCTCTTGGCTCGCTATGATGCCTACACTTCTCTTTCTATTTATTTATCACAGACTGGCTGCTAGTTATCGGTGGTGTAATAGTTCATCGTAGTGAAGGGTCCACGTTTTTCTGATATTTTGTGCTGTTTTTTTTTTTTTTGCCAGATGACATGGATTTTCCTCAACCAGATTCAGAAGTTCCAGAAGACGATTAATTTGTAGAATCGCGGTGTGGCATGGGAAAAGACAAACAAAGATTTTTGTTAGAGGCAAAAGACAAAGCTTATCGAACCCCAAATAATAAATAAAATTTACTTCGGCTGTGTTGTATTTCTTTGGTTCACATCAATATTCATTTCTTGAGGTTTTTGTTGTGGTTCTAAAGCCACACCACAATATTTGGAACTTCCTGGGGGGAAATTGACTACAAGAATAGACCATTATTGACATGAAAGCATTTTTGTTACATTTTGATGGGCGTAGACTCTTCACATGATCTCATTTGTTGTCTCATTGTTTCTGTTTTGTCATATTTCCATTTGAATTCTGCCTTTTAGTCATGCACTCAAAGAAGCTAGGCAATTATTTGACAAAATTAATAATTAGTCGTTCGTTATTGATTTTTAGCGTACAGATTGGTGGCAAAAATGTAAAGCTTCGTCGACAAGTCTAGAAATAAGCTGAGCGATTTCAAAGCTGCATAATTTTGTGTATTAAATGTTGGTATATATAACACCCGATTCGGGGTGTAATGTTGTATCCTAGCGAAGGGCGTGACTGTAATCGTGAAAGTGGAAGAATTTGCGGAGAAAGTAAGCCAGCCATTTCGAAGCTGCGAAGCACAGTATAGCCGCCGAAACCAAAGCTATTTTCACAGGCGTGGACGGGATGTTCTGTTTGGTCGCTGCAACGATACCGATCACGCAAAAAGATGCGATTTGAAGCGCGACTTTAAGCACTTCCAGACCCTTATACGCTCCGCGACAACTGCTACAATTCACCACATGCGTCCAATACCTGAAAGAACACAAACCGTTGTTTACAGAGCCCAAAGACACACTGTGTGTGTCAATGATTTAGGCTGACCTGTCCAAAAGCTGTTCTCTAGGAGGAGTTGGTGGAAGAGCTCCGGTGAATTTGCCTCGCCAATCAACTTGACCGCCGGCGAATTTGTGCAGCCACTTTCTGAAAGCAATGACGTGACCATCGGATTTGGTGGGCATGAAACACGCCTTTTGCCAATCTCCGGCCTCCAGTATCTTCCTCTCCTCGAAATGAAGCAGGTACAGATCTGAATCCAGAATCAAGTTCTGACCAATGTGGAACACCCATCGAGGGACGATTTTCTCGACCAGAACTGCAAAGTTCCTCGGGAATGTCCAGATCAGCCTGCTCCGTCCCGGGCTCACCGGCACGCAAATGAAGACCATCACCAAGTTCTTCTCGCCCGCTTTCTGACAGAGAAGAGAAATACTTTTAGCAAAACAAAAAAAGAAAAGAAGAAAATGGTAAACCATCACTTCTACGATGACGAGTCAAACACACCGGTTTGGTTTCCTTGGAAGAATACCGGTCCCATCCAATCGGAATAGAAGAGTAATAAACGCACGGCGCAAAGAACTTCTTAGTCCCGGGATTTCGCTTTCCATCAAAACCGCTCGCATCCAAACGTTCCACGGCCAAGTCCAGTGGCATTCCTCCCTCTCTATCAACCGGCTCTACAAAACCGAACATGGTCTGATCAGTTTCTTATGTAGTTATTAAGTTAGCAAGAAATGTGATTCGTCAGAAGCAACGAGCTTTACTTTTAGACGGAGGACCCCTCATTATCCCGTAATGTGCGTACGGCACGTGAGCCGGGTCCATAAGATTCTCAATCAACACTTCGTACCTGCACAAAATAGATATCGGATTAATCAAAACTAAGTCTCTACAGTTGTTGAAAAAAAAAAGGCGGTTTCTTTTGTTTACCCGTATGGAAACTCTCGATTTGCAATTTGCTTAGTGAAGGAAGGATCGTCTAGCTCGGCGATGTAGGGAGGTTTTTTGCTGGCGAGGATGTCTTTGTGTCGAGGGTCAGCGTCCGGCCAAAACCACACGATGTCGTTCTGAACGGTGCTCGGATAAGCGGTCGCACATGCCTTCTTCGAACTCTGAACCTGCAAAATGCCCGTTTCCTTGTCCCTTAAGTTACCTGTTATGATTACAGCCCGATCTAACCAGAAAACAAAACTAATCTACGAATAAGAGTTCCGTCCACTTTGTCGCTGCAGATTTCACAGCAGTCGAAACTGGTAAATCAAGTTTATGAGTACAATGTAACATTCTCAAAATGCCATCACTAAATATCCCAACAAAAATATTACGTCAACGAGAAAAAAATGGTTTGCGATACCGGAGGGCCGTCGGGCGGGGATTGAGGGATGAGCTGGCAGTCGCCGGAGCCGCCGAAGCACCAGCCGTGGTAGACGCACTGGAGTCTCCCGGAACGGTCGATCCTTCCTTCGGAGAGAGGAGCGAGTCTGTGAGGACAGCTGTCATCGAACACCTTCCATTGGCTGTCATTGCGGTCCCACCAAACGACCACGTCGATCCCGATCACCTTCTTGCCGTGTGGGACCCGCTTGTCCAGGTCACACACCGGCATAACCGGATACCACTCTGAATACCAGTCGAACTTCCCCTCCGGCGCGGTGGTCTGGGTCTCGGTTTCCGTCGCGAACGGTGATGTGGCGGTGTAAAGCTTAAAGCTTTTTTTGACATGGCTGATGATTGTGTGTGAGAAAGCGTTGTTGTTGAAGGAGATGAGTTTTGTGAAATGGGTTTTGCTGTGGAGTTTCGATGGCTTCCCAAAACAGTGCAGTGGTGATGATCTGAGACACTCCATAGTTCCGAACACCAACGATTCAAATTTTTATTTTATTCTTCAGGCTATCAAAATTCAAAACGAATTAGAGACAGTTTGCGTGACTGTGATTTAATGAATGAACCAAAAAGGGCAAAGAGTGAAAAAAAACAATGTGAGGCTCGTGAGTGGCTGATATAATAGATAGAGGATATTGTTTTTCTAATACCATATTCATTCCGTCAGCAATTCGCCTACCTAAGATTTATATATTTATAGTAATAAAGACTATTTATTTATAATAAAAAAGACTAATTAGATTCAGCGTTCATTTAAAACGCGCTGCTATTATATAAAAGAAATCGACCACTCAATATTTTATGAGTCTCCTGAACTAGCCGGACAACAATAGATGTACAAGAAAACAACGTTTTACCAAACTTTGTTATACCATGCTTTATACACAACCATATGATATTTTTCAATATTGAATCCTTAAATTGTCGTCTCAACAAGTTCGAGTCACGATAAAAAAACAATCTAAAAAATAACCTGAGTACATCTAAACTTCTAAACTATCAACAAATGGTTATAAATATGAAATTTATTTCAGAGATAGTTTTTCAAGACAGACATCAACATGGTTATTTCTCTCCCAACCCAAAAACATCGAAAGCCATTTCTAGTTGGTGATATACGATCCAAGCTCAAAGTCCTCTGAGGTGTGATCATTGCAGCACTTTGTTACGAATCACGGCTAAACCAATGAACTCAATCATAGTCCTATGTACTCGCTACAACTTCTTTCTCTCATTTTCTCAATCTACATAAATCTTATTATTAGGCCTACTTATTATCAGTTGCCAACTACCAAACTTGGTAATAATATCAGGCTTTATGACGTGTATATCTAACACGGTAAAACCGGTGTTCTTCATAATGAGTGATATTCTAGCGAAAAGCGTGGTTGTAGTCGTGGAAATGGAAGACTTTGCGAATGAAGCGAGACAGCCATTTTGAAGCTGCGTAGCACAGCACCGCCGCAAAAGCCAACACCATTGATGTTTTAACATCTCGTTTGGTCGCTGCAACAATACCGAGCACGAAAATAGAGACGAGCTGAAGAGCGAGTTTAAGCACTTTGAGGCTCTTATACGCTCCGCTACAACTGCTACAATTCACCACGTGCGTCCAATATCTGAAACACATTGCAAGTTTATATAGTCCCCCGAAAGTGAGTGATATTGCAAGGACCAAGAAAAGCTTTACCGGTCCAAGAGTTGTTCTCTCGGAGGCGTTAGTGGAAGAAGAGTTGGACTGAATTTGGATCTCCAATCGACTTGACCGGCCGCGTATTTGTTGAACCATCTTCGGAAACTGACCACAAACATGTCCGATTTCGTCGGCACATAACACGCCTTGTGCCACTCCTCACTCTCCATTAACTTGCGCTCCTATATTTAACAACATCATACAGATAAGCTCATTAGACAAAGACAAAACTAATATCGATGAATCGGATATAAAGTCACCTCGATATGAAGCAGAGATAAATCTGAATCAAGAATCAAGTTTTGGTTTATGTGAAACATCCATCTCGGAACGACTCTGTCGATCCAAACCATGAAGTTCCTCGGAAATGTCCAAATCAGTCTGCTCTTCCCGGGGCTAACCGGAACGCACATGAATACCAAAACATTTCTCTTCTCCGCACCCTGAAAAGCCGAACAAAAAGAAGAGGTCGATAACATAATACCCTTGATTTAAAGAAATGATCTTTATTGTGCACAACACTCTTTACCAGTTCGGTTTCATCTGAGGACTCAGCCCCGTCATCTTGACTCATTTTAAGCGGGAAAGAAAAATAAACCACACACGGTGCATAGAATCTAGTGGGCCCGGTCGGAGAATTTGCAGTAAAACCCCTCGCGCCTAAACTTTTCACAGATAAGTCCAGTGGCATACCTCCTTCTCTGTCAACCGGGTCTGCAACTCAATGTCGATGATTTCTATTACCAACAGAATGTAAAAAAGTAAACACAAAATCACTGTAAAATCAAAGCACTATACTCTTTGAGCGCGTCATCTGCATTAGCCCGTAATGCGCATATTGAATATGTGCAGGGTCTAGAAGATTCTCAACCAAGATCTCGTACCTGAAATCCGCAACAGATGATATAAAGTATCACTTTTTGGTGTTAATTTAGTGGATTAATTATAGGCATGCTTACCCAATTGGAATGTCTCTGTTCCCCATCATCCTGCAAAACGAGGGATCGTCTATTTCGGAGATGTACGGCGGTTTTTTCTTGAAGAGAATGTCTGCGTGTTGAGGATCGGAACTCGGCCAAAACCACACCATGTCGTTCTGAACCGTGCTCGGATAAACCCTCGCACACGCTTTCTTCGAACTGTGAACCTGTGCAAAAAAATATGTGATCATATTTCTATAAACTCGGTTCACAAATCCGGAGGTGGAACAATCTCCCTGAAATTTAGTTGACTCATCTAATGATCTCACACATACCCACATAAAACTCATCGACAGATAAAGGATTGAAGTTACAGCTTATAAGAACTACACATGAAAATTTTGACAGATTACCCTTGTATTTTCTATATCAATGTAATTCGAAGGTTTGAAGAATAAATAAATTGAATCGATGAGTATCTGTGGAGGCTCACCGGAGGGCCGTCGGGCGGGGCTTGAGGGATGAGCTGGCAGTCGCCGGAGCCGCCGAAGCACCAGCCGTGGTAGACGCACTGGAGCCTCCCGGAACGGTCGATCCTTCCTTCGGAGAGAGGAGCGAGTCTGTGAGGACAGCTGTCATCGAACACCTTCCATTGGCTGTCGTTGCGGTCCCACCAAACGACCACGTCGATCCCGATCACCTTCTTGCCGTGTGGGACCCGCTTGTCCAGGTCACACACCGGCATCACCGGATACCACTCGGCATACCAGTCGAATTTCTCCTCCGGCGCGGCGGTCTCGGTCTCGGTCTCGATCTCGAACGGTGACGTGGCGGCGAAAAGCTTGAACCTTTTTTTACCATGGCTGATGATTTTGTGCGGAGGAATTGAGAGAGGGGTTTTAGTTCTGGTAGTGGCTTTGTTTGGTGAGGAAAAAACTAGTTGATCTGTGTTGTGAAGTTTGGAAGGAGAGTAGTGAAGTGGCGGTGATAGTGTCAGAGACTCCATATTTGGCTTTGGGAACGAGGAAGCATAAAAAACAACTTATTTTTCTTTTTTTCTGAGCTCGGAGTTGATAAATAGTAGTAAATAACGTGCGGTCCAAGACTCAGTCTGACTCTGAAATTGGGTTTCTGTCGGTTTTTATAAATAAACGACAAACGTCAAGGTTACCACGTCATCTGAATGGCTTTCGATAAATAAATAATTAAGGCGAATTGGTAACCACTGATAGAAAGCATGTCGGGCCATAAATCGATCTGTAACGTATACAACCCATTTCTCTGCTTGTTACGCTTACTAAGTTAAATATTAGACAAATATAGTCACAAAGGAGCATTTAAAAAAAAAAAGATAATCAGCTCACTAAAATGTTTGGAATTGCTATATGCTCAACGTTTCGTAAATTTTAGGTAAATAACCATAAATATAACGTGACATTCTTGATTTTCCCTTTCATTGAAGTAAAATGGTAAGATATTTACGTCAATTTACACGTGTAAATACATGAACGCAACTATTTACTTAAGATTTACGAAACGTTGGATATATAACAATATAAAACTATAAATATGGTTATATATCTAATGAACGACACAAGAATTCCAATTAGGAAACGGAAAAGGGAAAAAAAAAGGTAACTGTTATTGCAATAGCGCATGAAAGCAATACGAGACATTTCCATAATTATTTTCTTATATTTTTTTTGCTCGAAAAATTCATTGGAATAAGTATATCCATAAGAGTGCTTGTTTCAAATTTTATGTTCTTTCCAAACCACTATTTCCAAAGCAACTTTTATCAAGTTTTTGGACAATAATATTGACTACTCATGATGCTCTTGTTGTAATGATCAAACAATGACAATGAAGCTTGCATGCCAAATAATTTATCTATCTTTAGATCGATCAATCTTTCACCAAAAAAAAAAAAAACTTTGATATTGTTACATGTTGATCATAAAAAATGTATATATAAAAACCTAAATTCAAACCATGACATTTTGAAATATACACAAACGGTTTACTAGATCGAAAATTTCTTATTAAAAATTATAGATCTAATGTCACATTTCGAAGCTCAAGTAAAGTTAAAACATTATAAATAATGCAATATGTATCCATAATGAAACAATGTTTCCTTTCAACGCAATTTCATAGAAAGATGACCACAAAACAACAACATAAAACGTGCTTTTGTTGCCCGATATTTTACAGAAAATGTAATTTGTGGTAATTTCTACTCAAGAACCTGCCAGACTCTTAGAAGGTTTATGACACGGCGAATGAGAAAAGACAAGATGTTCAACGGTAACCAGATTAGATGTTTAAACGGTCAAGTAAAGTAAATAACACACGAGAATAGTAATCCAGTTCGGCAAATCGTACGTCTGGAGGGATAACTGTCCCGGGGGAAAAGAAATTCACTAATTTATGGTAGAAGAAGTACACAAATGTCTTAGCTGAATGATCAACCTATAGTGCCCTTTTTAAATCTAGAAAAAATGGCATGAACTAGCCAATTCAAACTATGGCTTTTGCAAAATAGCCATAGTTTCATTAGGTTAGGTAAAATAGCCACCTCTAATAGGAAGAAAAAAAGAGATAATCCACAGAACGAAGAAGAACGCAGGCACCTCCGCCAGATTTTTCCAAGAGCTCTTCTCTGCAACTTCGGACTCATCACTCCGAAGAAGAACGCCGGCACCGCCGCCGGAGGCAAAGTCCGACGAACCTTTCCAGCGAGGAAGCCCTCGTCGCCGTAGAGTGACAGAGAGTCCCGAATCTCCGTCGATCTCCTCGCCTTCGCCGCCGTGACGGAGAGTTTGACGGGAGGTAAGATCTGTGCGATTGCGGTGACTGAAAGGAGGTCTGAGAAGTTGGAGATCGGAGAAGGTCGAGGATTAAATTTAAGACTGAATAAAATCCCTGGATTAAATTTAATCTAGGCCTGCCTGGATTAAATTTAATCAAGAAATCCTGTCGGGATTAAATTTAATCATGCCTGGATTAATCGCAGTTTGACTATTTTGCTTATACTTGATAAACTTTGCCTATTTTGCAAATCCTTAAGTTCTATTTGGCAATTTAGCCGCTTGACCCTACTCATGGATTTTAACTCAGGTTCCTCCTGAAACAGAGATCCTCTTACTTCCACTCAGATCACTCACCAAGTGTTTAATTCAAGTTTATAACGGTACGCGATCTTTATAATATCACGAAAAACAAACTCAACCTGTATCACTCACAAATAAGAGGTTCAAACAAGATAGGGGATAGTTCATGACATAATTATGCTCAAAGCCCTTCTCGAACAAATTCATAGTGCATAAAAAGACTCCTATGGGTAGAATATTTCTTTTATACGAGTCAAATCCTAAATATGATGTCTTGCTATGGTTTTGGAGAAGATTGCCACATAATAATTAGTTGTAAGAGTCGTATCTCTTTAACAAAGAGAATTTGTACAAAATACTAAAAAATCGGATATGCTGCAATATGTCAATCATGCAACATATTTTTCCAAGATGTTATAATCAAGTGTGAATGGCATCTTAGAAACAGATTTGTTCAAACTAAAAATTAATTAATCAACGTAACTGTTATGAGGTATTTCTCTTATCCGAAAACATGAAAAACCTAAAAAAACAAAAAGCAAGACGAGCGTGGCCCAAGAAACAAAGCGGAAAGCCCACAATCTTGATCAAAGGGCTGAAGGATGGAGAGAGGCTTGCCTTTATGTCAGCAAAAGGCAACCACCCTTTCATCTCAACAAGTGAGTCTCGCCTTTACCCCAGCAAGAGGCAACTCCACTTTCATCTCAACAAGTGAGGCTCGCCCCTACCCTAGCATGAGGCAACCTCGACAAGTGAGGCTCGCCTTTATCCAGCAAAAGTCAACCCCACTTTCATCTCGACAAGCAAGGCTCACCTTTACCCAACAAGAGACAACATTGCTTCCATCTCGACAAATTAGGCTCACATTTACCCAGCAAAATGCAACCCCGCTTTCATCTCGACAAGTAAGGCTCGCCTTTACCCAGCAAGAGGTAACCCCGCTTCCATCTCGACAAGTGAGGCTCGCTTTTACCCTGCAAAAGGCAACCCCGCTTCTGTTTCGACAAGTGAGGCTCGTCTTTACCCAGCAAGAGGCAACCTCACTTCCGTTTCGACAAGTTAGGCTCGCCTTTACCCAGAAATAGGCAACATCACTTCCATCTCGACTAGTGAGGCTCGCCTTTACCTCAGCAAAGGGCGACCTCGCTTTCCATCTCAACAAATGAGGCTCGCCTTTACCCTAGCAAAAGGTAACCTCGCGTTCATCTCAACAAGTGAGGCTCTCATTTACCCTAGCAAAAGAAATTCCCGCTTTCATCTCAACAAGTTAGGCTCTCTTTTACTCTAGCAAAAGGCACGCCTCCTTTCCATCCAAACAAGTGAGGTTTGCGTCTACCCAGCAAAAGGCAGTCCCCTTCCGTCTCAACTAGATGCCTACCGGACCGGGAAGGAGGACCCGAGTAAATGATGAATCTACCCCAACTATCATCACCTCACTATAAATACTACAACAAACACATGTCGTTTTTTCTCTTTCTAGCTAGACTATGCCAAATTCTCTATTAAGTTATTTCTCTCACAAAAAACATATTTGAGACTAAAATCAAGAACAAAGAGAAATAAAACTACTCCACTCATTTAATATCATACAAAAAAAGAGGATCAATCTATTTCCATCCTCTCTAGAGCGAGAGAAGAAAAATTCACTCTCTCTCTCTCACAAACAAAGACTTCCAAGCCAAATTATATTCGCTCCACAAAAGTGTCCAAGAGCTTGAAAAATCGATTCTCATGATCTTCGCTTGATAAGAAGAATATTTCACCAATAATCCTATGGATTCGAAGACATGTGGCCAGATATGCTCACGCCACGTGTCCGTAAATGTTAATAATAAAAAAAGGGCTAAACAATAACAGTGCGAAAACTAGTTCTTGAAACACAATGCACATTTTGTACCGTCAAGCATCATGTTTTGACTACCCAGAAACCTTCGGTCCGGTTGCAAAACCAGCTATATTACGAACCACCATGACAATTGTAATCAACACAACATATATCTCGATGGAGATTTGCAACATAAGCCATATGGACTTCAACCTTATTCCTATGCAGACTAATCAAGTCATTTTACGGCCTCAAACAAGTTCCAAGGAGGGTCTGGTTTGTAAGACATCAAACGGTCCTACTTGCTTGTAGTTAGGACTGACACCTCAACCGCCATTCAGTAGGTTCGTTTATATATATACTGCTTCTATAAATACTCTGCTCAATGATATCAGAGTTATGTAACGAAGGTTATCGCAATACTCACTTCATCTTTATTCTCTTGATCTACACAAATCTTATCGCTTGTCAACTATCAAACATGGCAATCATATCAATATCATGCTTTATGGTGTGTATCTAGTACAATAAAACCTGGTAATAATATCTTTCTTTATGGCGTGTATCTAATGCAGTAATAAAACCCGGGTCTTCGTAATGAGTGTGTATACATTCTAGCGAAAAGCGTGGTTGTAGTCGTGGAAATGGAAGGATTTGCGAATAAAGCGAGACAGCCATTTTGAAGCTGCAAAGCACAGCACCGCCAATAAACCCAACGCCGTTGATATTTTAACGTCTCGTTTGGTCGCTGCAACAATACTGAGCACACAAACAGACATGACTTGAAGAGCAAGTTTAAGCACTTTGAAACTCTTATACGCTCCGCTGCAACTGCGACAACTCACCACATGTGTCCAGTACCTGAAATAGAAATAAACATTGCAAGTTTTTTAGTCCTCCGAAAATGAGCGATATTAAAAGGACTAAGAAAAGCTTTACCGGTCGAAGAGCTGTTCTCTCGGAGGCGTTGGTGGAAGAAGAAGTGGATTGAATTTGGATCTCCAATCGACTTGACCGGCCGCGTATTTGTTGAGCCATCTTCGGAAACCGACCACAAGAGCGTCTGATTTCGTCGGCACATAACACACCTTGTTCCACTCACCAGCTTCCATAATCTTTCGCTCCTATATTCACAACAAAAGCATATAAATAAGCCCTGTGATTCTGAACTGCGAAGAATCGGAGATGAAGTCACCTCGAAATGAAGCAGAGATAAATCTGAATCAAGAATCAAGTTTTGATTCATGTGAGACACCCATCTCGGAACGACTTGGTCGATCCAAAGCATGAAGTTCCTTGGGAATGTCCATATCACTCTGCTCTTCCCGGGGCTAACCGGAATGCACATGAAAACCACAACAACCCTCTTCTCCGCAGCTTTCAAAACCATGTCTGAGGACTCAATTCCGTCGTCTTGGTTCATTTGGAGCGGGAGAGAAAAATAAACGACACACGGTGCATGGAATGCAATAGGACCGGTGGACGAATTTGCAGTAAAACCCCTCGCGTTTAAACTTTTAACAGAATAGTCTAGTGGCATACCTCCTTCTCTGTCAACCGGATCTGCAAAGAAATTCCGGTGATTTGACACAACGAAAAAAACAGTAAATGTAAAATCGAAAGCATTACACGTACTCTTTGATGGTGTCATCTGCATTATCCCGTAATGCGCGTAGTTAATATGTGCAGGGTCTAGAAGATTCTCAACCAGGATCTCGTACCTGAAATCCGCAACGCAGGATATTAACCAGAACTAGATAAGATAATCAACTGTTGATCAGTGGAATAAGAGTCATAGGCTTGCTTACCCCATCGGAATGTCTCTGATTCCCAACGAGCTGCAAAAGGAGGGATCGTCTATTTCGGAGATGTATGGCGGTTTTTTCTTGGCGAGAATGTCTGCGAATTGAGGATCGGAGCTTGGCCAAAACCACACGATGCCGTTCTGCACCGTGCTCGGATAAACCCTCGCACACGCTTTCTTCGAACTGTGAACCTGTGCAAACATGTGATCATATTTTTACAACAAATTCAAGAAAATGAAATTATCAACTTGACCAAATGCCTGCATAAACTCATTGACAAGTAAATATTTGACGTCACTAATTAGTCCATCAATATAATTAAGAGTCAGATGTTTTATGTACTCTTGGAAAAGACTTGATAGATTTTCAACCGATGAGTATATGTGGAGGCTCACCGGAGGGCCGTCGGGCGGGGCTTGAGGGATGAGCTGGCAGTCGCCGGAGCCGCCGAAGCACCAGCCGTGGTAGACGCACTGGAGCCTCCCGGAACGGTCGATCCTCCCTTCGGAGAGAGGAGCGAGTCTGTGAGGACAGCTGTCATCGAACACCTTCCATTGGCTGTCGTTGCGGTCCCACCAAACGACCACGTCGATCCCGATCACCTTCTTGCCGTGTGGGACCCGCTTGTCCAGGTCACACACCGGCATCACCGGATACCACTCGGAATACCAGTCGAATTTCTCCTCCGGCGCGGCGGTCTTCTCGGTCCCGGTTTCGGTCTCGAACGGTGACGTGGCGGCGAAAAGCTTGAAGCTTTTTGTGTCATGGCTGATGATTGTGTGTGGGTGGAGTGAGAGAGTGGTTTTACCTGTGGCGGCGGTGGTGTTTATGGTTGGGAAGGAATGACGGAGTTTTTTTGTGTTGGGGAGTTTGGGAGGAGAGCGGTGAATTGGTAAAGATAGTCTCAGAGCTTCCATTGTTTTGTGTTTGAGTTTTGGGTCTGTGAACGACGTAGAACAACAAACATACTGCTGTGTGCTGTGCCTATTGACTTTGCCTTTTCTCAGCTTGGAATCAATACTAATGAATAACGTTCGGTGAAAGAGATTGGCCTCACTTCAGTCATTTTCTGCCATATTTGTCAAAAGTCAAATTTGCCGCCTCAATTTCATGACTTCCAATAAAAACGAAATTTCTTAAAATATCTTAGTTGAAGTTGTAATTCCCTAAGTATCTATTATATATTTCATAACTATCCGTTTTTTTCAGTATTCCGATGATTTTGCCATTATTCTAATTGAAGCTGTAAAAGCTAACAAAAAGTTAATTGAAATTGTAAACAACAATGACGTATTAAAATGAGGACGAGAATAAGAACAATAACTTACTTATCCTTAAAGTTTTTAAAATAAGGCTTTCGAAATCCTCACTTCAATAAGCACATAAAAAAAAAATTGAGTTCTACAAAATCAGACTTTATCCATTAAAAAAAAAAAATTAAAAATCATATTTTGTCCGTACTCGCACTTGTTTATTTTTAATGAGTATGAATCTGAGAAGATTTTATAGGATTCATGATAAATTTTTTTACCTATTTAATATTAGACTTATGTGAATAAGTAAACTTTAAAAGAAACTAAAAAATGTTGAATAATGTATAAAACAATGTTCAAAATATTGGTACCAAAGTTCTTATTTAACTAGTATATCGACTACTGACGGGTAAATTAAAATGATATTAATAACGATGCCAATTTTTTTTACCCATTTAATATTATACTTATGTGAACAAATATGTTCCACATTGATTAGGTAACTACCTTTTTGAGAGACCAAAATCTTATATATAAAACAAAATGTATTTGGATAATGGTTCGGGCATATTGATAAATTCTTGCTACGATATATGTAGATGATATTTTACCGAAGTGTTGTAAGACGCCAGCTATTGCTAATATTTAGCGAGAATCTTGGAATAAAAAATGATTTGACAACATCTTTATGTACATGGTAAAACAAAAAACTCCTTAGTAAAAAAATATGAAATTGAAGGTTTCTTCTAGTATTGATTGGGATTCAAAAACTCCACAAAATATTACAGCCTCTTATCTCAACTTTCTACAAAAATAAATGAAGAAAAAAAGACGTATGTATGTATGTATGATCTTTGAAGTGAAAAGAATGATAAAAGAATTCCTAAATCATCTTTTGCCACAAAAATGAATGAATAAACATTAGAGAGAACATAAAAAACGGGAGTTCCATAATCGAATTCAAACAAATAAACATAAAAAACGGGTGTTCCATGATTGAAGAGAAGAATATGAGACGTTGAATTGATGATGGCAAACAGTGGTGATCGACGGGTCTTCTTCTCCGATATTCCTTCTCTCAAAACTATATTCTAAAACATAAAATAAAACCTAACTTGTGTTTTTTGGGGTTCTAATTCGAATATACGGTGTTTAAGGGTTAATTTTGGAGTCCTATGGACCTTTAACTATGATCGAATGATGTACGATACTAAAAAAAATGCAAAAATTGTTGCCCTCTGGACAATTCTTAAAATATGATGATATTTAGTATTTTACATTTAATTTGTTGTTAGTTTTTTTATGATTTAGTTCAAATTCTTAGTTTATGACTTCATTATTGTGTTTATTCTGAGTTTGTATCCAAAAAATTTTAACATCACAAAACATGGTTTCGATTTGAATGTATTTTTGAGATTTTTGTTAAATTAATCGTAGAATATGAATATTTATGCATAATTAGTTGATTTTTAACATAAATATTACCACCAAATTCGAGAACACCAAGATGCTGGAAGAAGAAACCATAAGTGAATTATAAGTGGGTGTAAGTGTTCTCTCTAATGAGTCACATCCATCAAAACTTAGTCACGAGGGCTCAGATGAGGGAAATTATGTTTTTACCCTCCATTTCAACCTAATAAATTTGATATCCTATCAATTAAGAAAATAAAATCATATTGAAAATCTCCAATAAATGGTTTTATAATATCATGCCCAAAACTACCCCAATTATGAACTCTAGACCCAAATTATTTTCGCGATTCGGTATGCCCAACCTTGTCGAACCGTAAATCTAAGAGTGATTGCAATGTCTGCGTATTCTTCTAAACCTCCTAGTCTTAGGTTTTTTTTTTAATCTCGAAAAAAAACATTTACTACGTCTGTTTTAGAATTAATTTATTTTGTCGTCGGTAATGTTTATTATAGTTTGAATATGGGTATTTTGAAAAAGCGTGTTTTGTGAAATTATCCCTTGGCGTGTTGGGTCTGGTATCACATGGGCCCAAAGGCAAGGCAAGTGTGGCCCGAAATGACCTGGCCCAATAGGGAAATCGATAATAGGAAATCCTACTGTGGGGAAGAGAAGAGGAATCAAGGGTTATATATTTGGTTCGTATCAAATATCAATTCATTGTTGGCGTGAAAAGGGGAAGAGAAGAGGGATCAAGGTATATTTGATCTTGGCTTCCAGTGAATAGAAAAAGGGAAGAGATGAAGTCGATTTCTCAAGAAGGGATAGAGATAAGGTTTGTGTTCTAGCTTATAGTTTGTTCGTAATTCATACTAATTTTTCTGTAATGATCGTGTGTTACTTGCCTCTCAAGAGAGGAGAGAGAGCAAGTCTTCCAGAAAAAAAAAAAAAAAAGTCGAGCTAAGGTGTTTGTATATTTGTAAACCATCACCATCACATCCATTGCTTTCTAATTCGTGTTCGTGTTCGTGTTTAGTTTCGACGGCTATCAATGTGATGAGGCGGACTTGGAATATTATAATGCTACGTCCCCCGTATCTGATGAAAGTAAGTACCTGCTCTCAATCTCTACCTGCTTTCTAATTTATTCTCTAATCCATTCTTGTTTCTGCAGCTAATGAGAGGAGGAAGATGAAGTATCTCAAACCCAGTTAAGTCTCCTCCAATGTCTATATAGAGGCTTCAATGCTAATTCCTTTTTTTCCTTCTTCGTTTTCTCCGCTTATTCTTGTGTTTCAATGCTGATTCCTTTTTTTCCTTCTTCGTTTTCTCCGCTTATTCTTGTGTTTAATGTGCTTTAGATTACGATCCTATATCCTCCGACATGTACTCTCAGGACTTTGGGAAGTTCGCGGTACGTACACTAGTGTTTTTGATATGTTTGTGTTTGTGTTTGTGTTTGTACTCTCATCATTCGATTTGGGCTCCTCTATGTATTAGGGTTTCTATCTGAGACAATATCCAGGGCGTCTTTGTGTAGTTGGTGGGGTTCGCCGTGCCCAACCTTCAGACCTCAAAACTATGCTCTCGGCCACAGTGTTTGCAGTTTCTGAGCACAACAAAGCAAATGTCAGTATTGTATGCTATGCTGTGCTATGCTTACTTAATTATTCGATTAATTAGTTAATTATTGTATGGTGTTGGCCCGCAGAATACTGAGCTGAAGCCTGTGAGACTGTTGAGAGCAAATAAGGCGCATACGAGCGGGATGATGTGCTTTCTCACATTCGAGCTCTCAGATGGTAAAGCATACGAAGCTATGGTCAGATACAGAAATTTGAGGATCGATGATAAAAACGAAGTCGAGTTTATGAGAGAGGCGATTTACTATCCAGCTGAGCCAGATTGCTACACTGAGCACAAGTTTACGCCGCAGGAAATCCTCTACGAGTCGGATGATGTACTGAGAGAGCGCTACTTTCAAGAGATTAGGGATTACGAGGTACATTGGCTTTCTCTGTGTCTAATAATGTAAGCTTGGTGACTAGTGTATTAACTCTTCGGGTTTCTCAAATTAGGGTTTCTATGTGAGCAATTGGGAATGTGTTCTTGTGGCTGGTGCGATTAAGCGTGTCCCAACTGATGGTTATATAGTTTCGGTGCTTGAAAACGCGAAATTGGCGGCCAAATTTGCAGTTTCTGAGCACAACAAGTCAAAGGTATAAGCTGAACTAATTATTTTTCTTTCTTTCGTTCTTAGTTTGATGAGTTCGTTTTTTAATAACAGAATACTATGCTGAAGCCTGTGAAGCTGCTGAGAGCAAATTATGAGAGTTCGTTGCTAGGTTGTACTTTCAAGCTCACATTCGATCTCTCGGATGGAAAAGTGAAAGAAGCTGAGGTCGAGTACCACAAGAGTGGTGGTTTCGAAGTTGTCACGGGAATGACAGATTTCAAACTCAAGGGAATGAGAGATGCGCTTCACTATCCCGCTCAGAACGACTGCTACACTAATCTCGACCTCTAAACTCTCTTTTTTGGATCATCTAACTACTAGGCTTATGTTTGAATCCCCCAAACTTAGATGAACAATATACATTCTAACATCTTTAAAGCATGAATAGACTTTCTGTTCGAAGAAGAAACAGAAAGAAAGAGCAATTGATGTGGGTATAGACCTTTTATTATCTCTCAGCTTAGATCTGATACTAATATATAGAGTGCGGTCCAAGAGATCGAGCCTCTCGTATTTTCGGTTATGTTCCTCACTTGCCGCCTCAATTCCGTGACTATCATGTTTCAGTACGCTAACAAAACGACAAAGAATAACAATTTCAGATTATAATAAGACTGATGGTCGAATTTGGCTTACTAAACATAGTCGGGGACGAGAATGAGCATTTTCGTGATCACGAAAACAAAAGCAGCGATCGGACAAGGATCCCAATTACAGAAACTTTACAAAAAATGTTGAATGTTGTATTAATATAAATTACTTGACAAGATCTTTAAATACACGGTAAATAATAACTTTTTCTTCTTCCTTAATAAAAAAAAAAAAGAAGAAAGAAAAAGACAGTTCTTATCTCAACTTTCTACAAAATGTATGTATGTGTGTAGTCATGATCTTTGAAGTGAAAAGAATGATAAAAGAATTCCTAAATCATCATCTTTTCTGTACACAAAAATGAATGAATAAATACTATAAATAAATAAAAAAATAACTATTTGTCAGTTGAGACTTGAGACAGATTATGGTGATCATCATACTCATGTGATCAAGGGTTGACTAATTCTCGAAGACGAGCGAGTCATCGTTTCCAATGTAGACACAGTTGGACTAAAGCCGGTGATAGTCCGAGGAGAGAAGTGGTGGGACCTTGACCGGCCGGCGCTCCTCGGAGACAAGTTGACTTGCTCGAGAGCTCGGAACTGAAGCTCCGAAGGGTAGTCTCTGACGCACCCGATTCTGGGTCCCGCGCCAGTTGTCCATCTGCAAGACAACTGCTTTCCCAGCTGATACGATTCCATTCCTTTTCGCGAATTAATCCTTTTCAGGATCGATTCCTCGGGAACGCCCTCCTCCTCTGGAACCGTGCGTTCCAGATTCGCGCTATCCTGTCTTACTAGCCATTTATTCCTTTCGGGTATTTCAAGGTTGGGCAAACTCTTACTGAGGCCTTCGAACCGCGGTCCCACCACAGCAACGGCTTGCTCGGCGGTCAACTTGGCAGCCTTTTCGGTCTCTAACACGCCGAGATTCTGAGTCAAGTCCTCGTCGGACGAGTGGCTTCGGGCGTGAAGGCTGCTTAGTTGCTTTCTGAGGGGGTCATCTTCTTCCTCGACCGGACTCATCTGTAGAATAAACATGAAATTCTCAGTATATGTGATTTTTCATTTTCAGTATATCATCGTCGAAAAAGAAAGAAAGAAAGAAAGAAAGATTAAGTTACCTGAACATCTTTGAGGTCCACGTTATTCTCTCGAAGGAACGAGACGAAATCCTTGAAGTTCTGCTCCGTGGGCCGATAATGACCACTGTGAGGCCAAACCGCCTGTCAAAGAAATCAATGTTAGAACTTAGAGCACACAACTTAAAAAAAAAAAAAAGAAAAAAAAAAGAAACAAATTGAGATTACTTGGTTAGCAAGTTACCTTAAGGACGCCGTTTTCGACGACTAGTCTCCCGGCGGCGGTGGTTGCCCCTCCGGCAAGGAAGCTTGAATGTTGAAAGGAACCCTTCTTCTTCTTTCCGACGTACAAGACGTTCAAAGTGCTCAGAACGAAGATCCACTTGGCTTCCTTGCCTTGTCCCGTGGCCGTGTTGAGAAGCTCCCCCGAGTTCTTGTACACGAATTTTCCGTCCACCACATCCACTTCGTACGCCATTCTCTCCATCGGACCCAGGTACTTTATGCACTCTTGTTGCAGCTTCGAGCGAGGACATTTCTCCGCCAAGTTCACTTCTTTCCCTTCTCCGATATCCAACCTGCATTTTTCAAATTACGGGAGCGAGATCAGTTACACGTCTTTTGAGATCTAAAACAAAAAGAACTGTTCTTGAATTATGTACCAATAGAAGAACGGTTCTCGGCCCTGACTTTGAAGCCATCTCTTGTAGTAGAAGTGTAGGTTGTGCCCGTATCGATGTCTTGGATCGATCTGTTTCAAAAGAGCACGATCTGATGTTCAGTAAATTTAATTTTAAAAAGGGTAAAAAAAAAAAAAAAAGATTTAAACAGGCACAAATAAACTCACCGCCTCGAGCCAGTGCTGAAGAGCGAGCTTTTGAGCTTTTTCGTTCTTCGATAAGCCTTTACCGACTTTTGCAGCTCTGGTCCTCGCTCGGGACCACCGTGAAATGGCCGTCTCGTGTTTCTCCATGTCGAAGAACGATATCGAGCTCCTTTTCAACTCCGCAAAATCTATTAGCTTCCACCTAAAATCAAACAAATAAAACCGAGTCAAGACCGTGACACAAACAATATCAAAGTTTTTTTTATGTATATATAAAAAAAATGAATAATAGAACATTACCAGCTCTGTTCTACAAGAACAGCACAATCTGCCAACTTTCGTCTGGTTCGGAAGCTCTTGTAGACCTTTTGCAGTTTCAGAGCTGCCATGTTTTCGTCGTTTATGGGCTCGGCGGACTCGGTGACCGAGCTTTCCTCTTTCCTCGGTGAAGAAGGAATCTTGAAGGAGATCATTCTCTCGAAGTCTCTTCCTTTGAAGCTCACGGACGCCTCGATTGTCATCATCCCAGAGCCGAGTGACTTCGAGATCGTGGGTTCTGAGTCACCGCTGTTGAAACTGATGGATCGAACCGGGGTTTTCGCTTGTTGGTCTCCGAAGCTGATTGACTTCACAATCACGGACTCTAAACTGCTTTCGATGTCATCGTCCGCGAACGGGCAAGAAAATGTAACCCCCATCTGAAAGGGGAATTTGTTTTGACTCCCAGAATCTGGATTCCTGTTCAAACAATTCAAAAACACAAAAACTTTTGAGAATGATTCCAACTTTTTCAGCTAGCAACTTCCATATTGCTCAAAACAACACAAATGAGCCCAAAAACAACAACCAGAAAATGAAAGAGAAATTTCAAGGGATAAACAAGAACATTCATCTCTCTCTCTCTCTCTCTCTCTCTCTCTCTCTCTCTCTCTCTCTCACTAAAAGAGCCATACCCATATTGCCATATAAATCACAAAATCAGTGCGCTGACAACATTATGATTCTAAAAGCCATGGATCTTCTACATAACCCAGATTAAAAAGTTTCTAACTTTGTTTAAAATAAAAATAAAAAACAAGAAACATCTAGAAAAAGAAATATCCCATGCAACCCAGACAAATTGAGAAGAGCCAAAAACAGTTTTTTTAACCAAATACAGTAAGAAACCAACAAAACAATCTTACAAGACACAGAGGCCATTTCTAGCTCTACATACGAGACAAGTTGAGAAGAACAGAAAAAAAAAATGAGAGGGTATTACATTACCTTAAAATTATGAGGACGAATGATGAAACGAACCAATGAGAGTTTGACTGCCTGGTGATTTCTCAATAGAGAAGCTTGAGTGGGCGAGATTTTTTATGAAATGAGAAAAATTGGAGCCGGGTTTTCTCTTTGTGTGAGAGCTAAATAAAATGACTAGGGAAAGACAAGAGAAATAACCTCCGTTAGTGATTGGTTTTATAGTACGTATGAAGTATGAACCAGAGACAAAAAAAAAAAAAAAAAAAAAAAAAAAAAAAACATAAATGGGGAGAGAGAGAGTTTCGACGCGCCACTGAGAGACAGTATTTCCAACCACGTGGAGTGGACTGTTCTTTGGGAAGAGCTTTCTCCAAAATTATCTACTTTTTAAATACTTCTTTTACGAATACTAGTTTAAAAGTTAAAAAAAAAACACTTAATTTTCTATAATAAAATATCGTTAATTATTAGAAAAACCTTAATTATATTAGCGATAAAAAAAAATCCTAGCCATCTCTCTTCTTTCAAATTTTCCTTATAATATTTCACTTCAATACAAGACATAGTTTAAAATTCAATTTAACATAAACATGTTACATGTAGTCGCTGGTTCTTATTAATCAAGACATATTTAAAAATTTAATTTAACATAAACATGTAACATGTAGTCGCTGGTTCTTATTAATCAAGACTAGTGGTAGTTAATAAATATGTGATCTCGTGTGTCTTGTATAATTTGAATGAAAGTAAGTAGTGTGCATGCATACATAGATATAAATTAAGAGTAGCATATGTGGACAAAAATAGAAATGTAGAGTTACATTTCCATTTTTGACAAAGTCATCATGATTTTTTACTTTTACTATTTCTTATTCAATTTTTGTTTTTGCTTTGACTTTTATTAGTATTTTCTTCATGTAAATCCAGATACGTAAAAATCAAGGAAAGTGGGTTGTGTAACAAACCATGTATGAAACTTTCAAACCCCTGTAGGATAAATAAATAAGGATGTGACTTTCAATGGAATTCCTAATTGTACTTACTTTACATATCAAAAGTGATTAATGGACCTGTTCATGGTCATACGACGCCATCACATATGTCATTTATTCTAATTTCATACTTATCCTATGTGTGTGTGTGTGTATATATATATATATATATATATATATATATATATATATATATATTCTAACTAAAAAAAAAAGTCATGAATTGGAACTAAATTACGTACCTTAAAAGTTGCCTGGCTCCGAAGCTTTTCAATAGTCACTATTATTCACATCAACGACAAAAAAAATGTAAAAATATAGACATTGAAACTTTGAATCAATTTTTTTTGTGAAGTATTGGCTTACGTGGAAATCCTTGCAGAGTGTGGCAGTTGAGAATTTAATTTTGATATCTAATTTATAGAAAACACAATTAATAAAAATGTTTGAAAGCGAAAGCCATAAAAAGTTGTTGAAACTTCCCGGTATACTTCTTGGTAATGACTCGCAAGTTGACTAGAATCATTCATATATCCAAAAAAAGGTGTTTGATGGGTTAATAACAACAAAAATACATTTTAAAATTATAAAGTTTGTCTCCATATATAATACATTCCTATAAAAAAAAAACTATTATTGTTCTAGATTTAAATCCCAAACTAACTCTGGATTAAATTAATTAACTTCACGCTCTTTTTCTTAATTTTCACAGGAATGCGCTATCTCTTCGAGCTGATGTAGTAGTGACATATATATATATATTTATATATTATGTATGTGATATCATATGTGCTAGCTATATAAAATAATAATTAAACAAGTGTTCATGTATATTGGCAAGGGACAATTTATGCCAAAGCTGCATTCTAACCACTAAGATACCAAACATATTTATTGAGCATCTCACAATTATATTTGTACCCTTTTATCATTTTTTATTATTGTTTGTCCAATATGTCTGAAAATTCACGGTCATTTTGCTATATTATATTCTAAACTAAACTCTACAATTTTTTTTTTTTGGTCTCTGCGTTCTTTTTCCTCTATATCTACTATAAAATTACAAATAATTGAAATTCTTAAATAATAAATTCATAAATACATTGTATCTCGCATACATTATCTTAGATATTCATTGTCCAAAAAATTATATATATACATAATTTTATGGGGTAATTAAATCAGTAACTCATTAATCCACGGAGGGCGTCTTCTGATTAGCAGTGTTGAGCTGGGATCGGTCTCAAGCTATCGGGATTTTTGGGAAGCCCTTATACCATTTTTCCTAGTGAACAAGAAATCGAAAAAAGAGCTATTAAGGAAATTCTCCCGTTCCTTTTTAAAAAAAATAGTTCAAGTTTCATTTTATTAAAAAAATAATCCATCAGATTTAAGTTAATTAAATTATTAATGTTCAATTAATTAAATTAACTAATCAATTATATTCAATTAATTTAATTAGTGGACAGTTAATTTAATTAGGGCTGATGAGCTATTTTTTTAATAAAATAAAATTTAAACTAAATCTTAAACTTTTTTTTAGAAAATCGATTAGTTATAACAAATACTTGTAAAATTGTAATTTTACAGCTATAGAAAAGATTGGATATACCTCGCGGAACGCAAGTCATGAGTCTAAACGACATATTTGGAAAAATTGATTAAGGGTTTTCATGTTAATAAGTACCGTTAACTTTTCAACTAAAAGAAATGAGAATGCACTTTATTTAAACCCAAAATTGACCAAAATATCATCAAATAAAGTTGTTATCTTTACATGTTTGAACAACATTATGTAAGTGATTCGCAGCCTTGAACATTGCATGAGTAACTCTATAAAGTGTATATATTGCGGTTTTCAAGATCAATGCGCGCTTATATACATAAAGCTTTGTCAAGATTACACGTGTGTATGCATATATATGTTTAAAGTCGGTACATATAGCAAATAAATTGGAAAATATATTGGCTTTTGGTTTATGATTAATTGCTACATGCATGCTGATCTCAGAGATTCTAATCGATAAGGTTTGGTATCCAAATAAATTAATTAGTGAATTAATTTTAATATGTTTATGCTTACATATAATATAATTAAAAATATGATTTTAAAAAACACTGTCCACCAAATATGAGGAAATTATTGGTAATTGCATGCCTGAAACATACATGTGTTTGTTGAGCTAGTATAATGAAGAATACCAATACAGTATTTTTTCAATTTAAATATTAGTACTAAAAAAAACTCCAAGTACTCCACTAGGCTTTGTTTATGTATAATTAACTATACATTATAACAATTACATAGCATTGTATTATGTATACAAACGATACGCGTCAACTTTTTGAACGCTAAAACCTTTTAGGCCGCTATTTAAATGGGGTAAACAGCTAATACAAAATCGTCGATGATTTATATTTACAAGAGAGAAAGAAAATAAACGATAATAAAGGCATATAATGTTGCATTATGTATTTAAATGTTTGAATTGTGAGTACAAAACAAGACATACAAATAACAAAACAAAAAGTTGTACGCAGAGCATGTGTAAATATTGAAACGTTGTAATATGTAGCATAAAGCTTAAACGGAGTAATTTAATTGTGTATAACAGCCAAACATGAATATATTAGATTTAAGATCACATTTACATGTAATTGTGAATGTAATCTTAACCCTGTACCGACAAAGATATGGATTATATTCCTCAATATGAACTCATGTTAAAAAGCGAAAGAATGAATGAATTCAAACCATGCCTATCATGATCTGTAAAGCAACGAAAAAAGATTTTAAAAAAATATTGTTTGTTTTATTCATCGGGCAATGAAAAATAGTATTTTTATGGATTTTTGAAAAACTCTTTTTATCATTCGTTGTTGTTACTTGTTTGTAACAGGGAAAATAACACATTTATACCCTGTGTTTTAGTGAAATGTCGAGTTTAACCCTCGGTTTTCAAAAATGTCGAGTTCATACCTTCTGTTTAACTAAAATGACGAGATTATACCATCTGTTTAACTAAAATGACGAAATTATACCCTGAAATAGACAACAGTGTCACGAATATTCTTTTTATTGACTTTTCATTGACGTTGACTATAATATTTATATATAAACACCAATTATCTTTATTCATTCGCGCCATATATGTAATTTATTTAAAAACTAAAAAATAAACAACAGTCTCTTAATCGTGAAAAATACAGAAAGAGGCAAAGTGGTAAACATCGATAGTTGATAGTCATCAAAATCGCATATTCGAACAGAGAATCCAGGATTTAGAGTTACAATTTGAACACGGAATGAAGTCATTTCTTATGAGGTATGAGTTTTATTATTTAATTTCAATTTAAGGCTATTTTTATTTCAAAATTGAGAATTTGAAAGTTAGGGTACTGATTTAGATTTGATTCGGTTTTTCTTATATAAGAGTTAATATCAATGAAAGGGAGATTTGTGAGGTTGCTATTCATTTCAGGGTATAATTTCGTCATTTTAGTTAAACAGATGGTATAATTTCGTCATTTTAGTTAAACAGAAGGTATGAACTCAACATTTTTGAAAACCGAGGGTTAAACTCGACATTTCACTAAAACACAAGGTATAAATGTGTTATTTTCCCTTTG
The DNA here is from genome assembly GCF_054948205.1 of Urtica dioica subsp. dioica. Lineage (NCBI taxonomy): Eukaryota > Viridiplantae > Streptophyta > Magnoliopsida > Rosales > Urticaceae > Urtica > Urtica dioica. Next base: position 397,709 of record NC_142763.1, read on the forward strand.
TAATATGGCCAGCGTGTTTGTCCCGTAAAATAGCCTCAATTCAAAATATCGTTCTCAGTGCAACTATTTAAAGTCAAACCATCTTTCATTGAATCAATCAACTCAATATCCGTTGTTTTATGGTTTCCATGCTTTTCCATGCCCACTTTTGAACTAGTTCCTATTATTTATTCATATTTTGGAAATAAATAAAGGAATTTAAAACAAAATATTGTCACTCCAACTGTCACTTCAGATCCGTTTTTCTTCCTCGCAAAAATCATTATTTCATGAAAAGGTACTTTTGCACCGTACAAGGTTTGACTATTAAGGCTCTACTATTTGTCTACGTGGCATGATACCATTCCTACACATCGCATTGTCCAGGTAAGAGTGATACAAAAATACAACCAAATCCCATCACAGTCGCTCACCTACATTTAATTAATTTTCATGTGCAGATATACTCTTAAATAATCAAAATCTATTTTGGATTCTGTTAATATACATTTTGTAATTTATAAATGTCTTCTTCTTACAAGGTTAAGAGCAAGGCACATGGAATTCGAAATCACATATGGTAATTTTATACGTACGATGTTCATACGTCAGGTTTGAAATGTTATTTCTGATCTCACAAATATTTTATCAATATATTGCCATTGTATCATGCACATGAATTCTATATTAATATATTAATGGAATATATAATTTATACAAAAATGATCTCGTGAATCATTCGTTGGAATGTCAAGCGTCGTTTCACTTCGATCTCAATAACATGTGCCTCAAAATGGTTTGTTTTTTTTACGGCAAATTGAAATATCTTATAGACAATTAGCTACTAGATTGCATTGATTTCAGTAACTGAAAGTTTGAAATGCATATATTGTCAACGCTAAGCTGTTAATTACGAGACTCTTAATAGTGGTTGTAGCTTAGTCAAAATTCTATTCAAGTTATAAAAAGATAAATACATGGATCATATATAAATGAAATTTTAAGGGACAATATTATTGAGATAAAGAAAAAGTCTAGATGAAGATGATAAATGAAAACGACACTCTCTCTATATATATTATTTTTGTTCATTTTGCTTTGGTATCCCAAGAAAATGACTCAGAAAACGATATCATAGCAACCCGGATATAGAGATATATAGAGAGATAACAAAATAGAAATAGCTGGATGGCAATGTATAGTTTAATAAATATGTAAGATACGACAGCTAAGACAAACAAAAACAATAAACACACTCTCTATACTTTTTTGATCTCTTGCTAACTAAATACCCAGACTGAATTGAAGAAGAAGAAAAAAAAACGCGGTTCTAATAGTAATAAGTAGAGAGAGAGTTGGGTAGCAAAAAAAAGAATAAATATAGAGTTGTCAGCACCGACGTAATGTGTTGATAAATTTTGCTTTTGATGAATAGTTGAGAGACAAATTTAATAAATAATAAATGAATGGACAAGGACGTCGAAGTCAGCTCTATGCGTGTAGCCGAAGTTTGATAGTCTTTATTTTATATAGAAATATAAACAAAAGTCAGCCTAGATTTTGTTGACGCTTGTTGGATTTTAGATAATCTCTCTAAGTTTGATTTCCAACACTTCATTTCTGAAGAAAAAGTACCAATAAAATGGACCATACATATATATGTCCTACTTCTTTACATCAAAAACTTCTATAAACGTATTTCATGGGTTGTAAAATATATTCCAAATTAAAATGGTGGAGATAATAAATCACTGAATTTCAAACTATCAATTGGTGTATAAAACTATTAAAATTAAATTAGTTCGTTTTGGTTTTTATCAAAATTAAAAATTACTAAAACGAGCAGGAAAACCAATTTAATTTAAACTGATCCTTCAAATTAATTTAATTTCGTTATGATTGGTAAAACCGTATGTGTGTTCTTCTCAATTTATAACCCATCATAAATGGTATACATAGTACACTTATATTTCTTAGTGAGTAAGAAGAACTTGTCAAACAAGTATGTATGTACGTTATCTAAAACTTCGTTTTCACTTTTCACCAAACCATGTATATACAGCTTGTCAAGCAAGCTTAATAATATAACGACATAATAGTCAATCTTCAAAAGCAGTGACGCTGTTTCATTTAAGTCTCACCAAGAAAATATTAAATATCTGAAACGTCCAAAGTTAAAGTTATATATGTATATATGGAAAGAGGTCAGTCAAAGACTCAAAGTTAGCTTCTCTCTTTTGTACTCCATATCTCCCGGGAAAAAAAAAAAGAGACTATAATATCTACACAGACTCAAAACAACCGACCATTACAAAAGTTTCTCTAATTTTGTTGATATTGTTACGTACGTACGTACTACGTAGCAGGCCAGTTAGTCAATGGCTTAAAGTCTCAATTTTTTTTTTTTTAATTTTTTTTTTGTGAAAAAAGCCTAAATATATTTCTTCATTATATAAAAAAAATGCCTCAAATTTTAAGAATTAAAATGTCTCAAATTTTTTGAAAATGAAGATTTCTTTAAAATATAAAGTTTGAGAAATTGCCATAAGTAATACCATCTCATAATTAGTTCATTTATAAGTCTTTAGATTATTTTTCTTTAGCTAAGTTAATAGAGACAAGGAATTACCAGCTAATTAGTTCATTTATAAGTCGTTAGATTCTTTTCATCATAAATGTTGTATCTAACAAATTTTAAAAAAATATGACTCATGTCATAAGTAATAAAATTGAATTCTTACTCAATAATAATCAATATCGTAAAATATTTGAAAAAATATGTCTATTTGTATCAAATTGTCCTTTAAGATCAAATAATTAATTAAAAAAATTATGAGTATATTCACATCCGACCTAATAATTATATATTCCTTAAGTTTAATATCAAACGCGGGGTTCTGCTGAGCTATGGTATAGATAAGGACTGAGAGTTGACAAATTGTGGATTAAGGTCTATCACGTTAAACAATACGCGCAAACAACGTTGCAATTGCATGACTCTTTCAAGTAACAATTTCGTGTGGACATGCTTGTAGTATATGATATATGCAGATACTTTATAATCATAATGTTTATAAAATCATCTGAAGATTATATATAAAATATAGAAATATTCTATGTTAAATCAATGTGTGCTGGAGTGAAGATTAAGTTTGTAAAACAGAAGAATACTTTTAATATTTCCATTTCCTTATATTTAGACTTTTAATTAAAAAAAAAAAAAACACTCTTTGAACACATAAAAAAAGAAAGGAGTCTAAAAGCATTGCTACAGAGAGTGAGGCCAACATATATGGTCATTGCACAGAGATTATTTGTAATTGGCATCATAAGTGGCCAAAGTATATGTAACCAAGTGGCCACACTAAAATTTTATAGCCGATACATATATATCTTCGTAATCCAGTTTGACGGAATAATAACGTTCATCTTTCCAATAATAACGTTGTAGAGTGAAAGTCCGATCAGAACAAGCTACCCCAGTTAGCGAGAGAAAATTATAAAGGATAGTAGTTTTATTCAAGGACTAAAGAGATATTTTTATTCGAGGACTAAAGGGATTGAATTCTGAATACAATAGAAAGCATATATATGTATGGTATGTTGGTCATATATATACATAAGTCATAAATGTATACCATCTGGCTTATTAAGCAAGGTTGGGGAATAATATACGATATTACGATCGCACCAACCATCCTCTTTAAATGGATAGAGTCATAGCTTTATTATATATATATATTTATATTTATATGTATGTATATATATATATATATATATATAAATATATATAAATTAAATAGTTCATGCATGTCCATCAATCACGAGCTCACTATCTATCTAGTATTTACTCAAATATTTATAGAGTTTTTGTTTTTTTGGGTTCCATTTATTTATTATTTTTGGATCACAACAAGTGTAGAGTGATTATATTAAAATTTAACTTTAGAAGCAAACGCCTGACATATATGATCAATAATTAATTTAAGAAGAGAGGAATCCAATGTTATATATATATATATAGATTACAAAATTGGACTGCATGTAAATGTATGATGTACATGTACCGTACTTTTGGAGCAAGAATATGCAAGATTTGGTACCACGGAAGCGAAAAATAGGATCTGCCTCATAATAATAATCGTAATAATAAAATTGATGATTAGAAGATTATATGAATTGATTGAATTTGGATGTAATAAATGTGTAGCACCACATGCATGCAAATTATTTACGACCGACAAAACTTCCATGCTATTCCAGCGCTGCTCTCTCAAACTATTAGCTGTTTTATATACTTTTCTTTATTTGTTTGGAACGTATAATTTAATTTGGGTATATAATTGAATCCCGTGTTGTGTTGAGCTTGAGATTTGGTATCCATTCACATTAGGATTATCAAGCTCAGTCCATGCATAAAATAATATTGGAGATGGTCTAGGAAGCATCACAAACAAAACAGAGTGAACACAGATCACAGAAAGAAAAAAATGACATATTTCAAAATGAATTCAAAGACGACTGTTATTAATGTATTTAATTCCGACCGAGCCGAGCTGATCTGAGCGTAAAAATCGCAACACGCTAAGGAATCTAATATAAATTATATAGCATCGGGTTGCATGTAATGTAATTGCATAGACAGTTTATAAACAATGTATATGGACACACAGTGATATTGATTTCAGACTCAGTTCATGCATTATAAGTATTGGAGACACACTGAATTACAAACACCAAACTAATAAACGTATTTCAGCATATAAATATAAACCGATACACACTACGCAATCCATCATCCAATTATAAAAGCATACCATATCGATTTAAAAGAAGACATAACGAAACAGAGTGAACACAGAAAAAAAAAAAACATTACACAAATCAAACGACGTACATTGCTAAGACGGTTGTTGTGTTTAATTGCCACCATTGTCGCTGTTGAAGAGCTTGTTCTTGAGTCTTGCCATCTTCACTGAAAGCATCACAAATACCCAGTCTTTGGCATCCTCTGCAAACCGGAAATAAGCGATCCTCCATTTCGGCTTCAGGAAAAGAGTCCCAATGACGACCCATAACCCGGTCCCGTAACCAAGGGCGATGAAAAGGTAGAGCCATATCTTCTCAGACTTGTCATCTTCTTCGGTAGGACTGTCATCATCATCATCATCATCATCATCATCATCTTTGCCTTTGTCGTCATTTCCATTAATGCATTTGTTGGGCAACGTGGGGCCGCAGAGAAGCGGGTTTCCGGCGTAAATGGAGGGATCGGCGTCGAGAGTTTGAAGCTGGTTGCCGGAGGGGACTGGGCCTGAGAGATTGTTGAATGACATGTCGAGGTGGGCGAGCATTGTGAGAGACGCCAGTGTGGACGGAATGACGCCGGACAAATTGTTACGTGAGAGGTCGAGCGACTCCAATGACTTGAGGTTTCCGATTCGGTCGGGGATGTGGCCGGAGAAGCGGTTGTGTGAGAGGTTTAATCCTTTTAGCTCCACGAGAGTGCACAACTCGGCGGGAATGACTCCATGAAAATCATTGCTTGATAAGTCAATGTATCTGAGATACGGCAACGTGCTTTTCCCGTACTCGAGCTCTCTTCCTTTCATCACCTCCGGAACGATCACTGAGTATTCATAGTTATACTCACTCGCAAATACTAAGCTAACCCCAACAAATCCGCTCTTTGTGGTCATTCCAGTGAGATTGGAGAAGCATGAGGGTATTTCACCACCGAAGTGGTTGTTTGCGAGGTCTAAAACTTTTAACGAGGACAGCGAGCACAATTCATGTGGAATGTTTCCGCTAAACATGTTGCCGCGAAGCCTTAGAATGATAAATGTGGCCGTCTCTGCGATCCACTGTGGTACAACGCCACTCAATCGATTTTCGCCAACATCCAAGTGTTCTAACCCACTGTTGTCCGCCATGGAAGAAGGAAGCTCGCCACTGAGATTGTTGTCGTGGACATTAAAGCTCGCGAGGCTCCACCATCCGATTGAGATCGGAATAATCCCCGATAGCTTGTTTTCGGATAGATTTATGAATAGTAACTCTACTGACTCCCAACAATCCGGGATCTTTCCGGATAACATATTTTTTGATAGATCTAGTAAAATTAGATAACTAGGGATGCACATCGACTTTGGCATTGAGCCATTTATAAGGTTGCTTCCAAGATTTAATGATTTCAAACCAGGCATAGTGGCACCAAAATTTGCGGGGAGATTTCCGCTGATTCTATTGGCAAACAAATACAAGTATGCGAGATTAGTCATGCCTTCTAGCCAATTTGGAAAACTCTCATTTATATTGGCAAACGATAGGTCCAATTCAGAAATCTCGTTTTGCATTGGGAGCCATTGAGGGAACCGTTGCCCAATATTGCAACCCGCCATGTGGATGCGCTCCAGCTTGAAACTAGGGATCCACTCTGATCTTGTTTTGAATGTCAAGTTGTGGTTGAAACTGATGGCCAAGGTTCTCAGCCTCGAAAGCTTATCTAAGTGAATCTCTGACACAATCCCTTCCAAGGAATTAGATGAAACATCCAGGACTTCAAGATTTGTCAAATTCCCAATGTTTTTAGGAATATCTCCGTTCAAATGATTATGTGACAGTTTTAATTCAGTCAGCAAAGACAAATCTCCGAGCGTTTCTGGGATTGTACCATTCAGCTGATTGTATGATAAATCCAATACAGTCAAGAGAGAGAGGTTTCCAAGCGATATCGGGAGCGGACCAAAGAATGAATTGGAACGAAGATAAATGTGCGTTAAGCTTTCCATTTTCTCCAACCAACCCACCAAAGGACCACTAATCGAACTATTGCTTAAATCTAGAAACTCTATGTCATATTTGGCACAGTGTACAGAGCCATTATGAACATTGATTTCTGAGCTGGAAAGGCCATTGTACGACAAATCTAATGACTTTAGGGAACAAGCAGTGATTGACAATAGACCACCGCCTTCAATGCTATCAAATTGATTACGCGCGAGATTGAGGTGAACAAGGTTCTTAAAGCTACGAAGAAAAGATGGGATTGAGGAATTAAGAGAGTTGGATGAGAGATCTAGCAATTGGAGTGAGGTTATGTTTCTTAGAGCACCTAGACTCTCTCGTGAAATTGAATTACCGGACAGGTCTAGATACTCGAGGCTAGCAAAGAAAGTGGAATTGCGATCTGCAAAGTGCATGTTCCTTATTCCACATCGAGCCAACCCCAAATGTGACAACAAAGGAAGTGAAGAGAGTACCTTCGTATTTGCAACGTTTGTCATGTTCACATAATTCATGTCGAGGTAGCGCAGTGACACAAGATTGGATGCCCATTCCAAATTATCAACATGAAGTACATACTCTCCATGAAGATGAAGAGCTCCATCAAGATGAAGAGCTTGCAATTTGGTAAGATTTCCAAGTTCACGGGGAATGGGTCCCGCAAAGTTTGATCCGGACAGACCAAGAAATCTCAAGTGCGTCATGGATCCGAAGAAGGCGGGGATTTCGCTGCCTCCAAAGTCGTTCCCGCCGAGATCCAAGTATCTCAATTCTTTAAGCTCCATCAAACTCGCATCCACCTCCCGAGCATAGAGTGAACGACTACTATTCCGATCTTCGATTGCTTCGTCTACGCCGAGATCAAGCTTCGTCACGTGCCCGGTGTGCTTATCGCATCCAATGCCAGCCCATCGGCAACACTGCTTGCCTTCCCAAGACGAAAGTCTGTTACAAGGATCATCAAAACTCTGCTTCAACCTCACAAGAGCCTTTCTCTCTCTTTCAACACAAACAAAGCTCGAGTTTGCACACAAACAGACTTGTATCAGCCCTTGAACCAACACCAGAGCTAGCATCAGACTCAATCCACGTTTTCCCATCGTCAGAGGCTCTCTTTTTTCCTCTCAGACTAAGAGAATTTGGTAAGGTATATAAGATTTTGAGTGTGTTTGCAGTGAATGGTGTTCAAAAGACTTCAAAGATAAAACACTCGCGGTTTGATCATCTTTCTCTCTTTCATCCTAATATCAAGTCTTCACAGAATAGTCTTAAAGTTGACTCCCAGAAAGAAAAGCAACGACTTGGAAAATTCTAGTGCCGTGAGGTAGGGTGTTGAATGTTTGATGTTTAAGAGCGCAACTTCTTTATGACAATTTAGTGTCCTTTTCGTACAAGAACGGTGTCGTATCAAGTAGCAAAAATATAAAATTAAAAAAAGGCCCAAACGAGCATGCAAAGTAGAAATAAGTAACTACTCACCGCCGTCAAACCAAGCTTTCCACACTGTCTCCGTCGCTTCTTCGAGCGCTCTCATCCTCCGATTTCCGAAACTGAGTTCAAATCAGCTTTCAAATTTTATGGCTCCGAGTTTGAAATCATACATATATATATGGATCCATGCCCGTTGTTATTAGTTCACAACTACAATTTGGGCATAAGTGAGGGGTGTAAATGTAATTTCGTGTCCCAGCAGAAATAAATCAATATTAATAGGACGCAATGTGCCTCACAAAACTCAAAAGCAAGCATCGAGTGCGAAGCCCAATTCCTTTTACACCAAAACCCTAGTTCCGCCGGTTTCCATTTCCTTCAGGTCTCTCTCTCTCTCTCTCGATTCCGGTCTCCGTGCTGGTTCTTCTTAATCGATGCCTGTTAATTACGGTCCAGAATTTCTCTTTCAAACGGTCTTTGCCTGGCTAGATATTTGTTAGGTTTTCAAAATTGTGTTAATCGAATTTCTCGTATTTCTATTCTTTAGAAATTTTAGTTTATGCTTTATAAGTTTGTTAGTATTGGGAATCCACTGGGAAATCGCTTCGTTAGAACCCTGAAGTTTTTATTGTGCATTTAAGTAAGTTAGTTTTGTTTACTGGGTTGTAATAAAATTAGGACATGTACTCATTTCTCCCCCTTAATGCCTGAATGCACCAACTTTGTAGTACTTTGTAAAATGGATTAAGTTGTGATGTTTCTGACTAGCTGGTTTATTTTAGCGTCTTATACTAATGCCAGGAAATCAGTAAAACTAGTGTAGTAGTTTAGCCTCTTTTAGTTTGTTGATCAAGGTCGCAAAGTGCTTAAAACCAAGGTCGCTGTTTGTTTCATTGGTAAAAGCAGTTAATCAGTTGATGGAATTTTTTGTTGCAGGATTGTGGTAAAAATGAGGGGAAGGAGTTACAGTCCGTCACCGCCACCGAGGGGCTACGGTCGAAGAGCCCGAAGTCCGAGTCCGAGGGGCCGCCATGGACATGGAGCTCGTGGTAGAGATCTTCCGACAAGTCTTCTCGTTCGTAATCTTCGCCATGATTGTAGGTTCGTCCTCGTTTACTTTCATCCTCATGTTTCTCAATAGTAAGCTATCATCAATGTACTCTCTGCTTTTCTAATCCTTAGAGATATTCACTTATACTGATTTTTTTTTTCTAATGTTGTATGCCACATCGTTAGTTCACTCTAGTAATTAAATGGGTTGTTTGTAACTCGTTCTTGCTGGAATATATTTTCAATTTTTCTCCTGTTACATGTAATTTTGCAGGCAAGATGATCTCCGCAGGCCGTTCGGGCAGTTTGGTCCTCTTAAGGATATTTATTTGCCAAAAGATTATTATTCTGGGTAAGTGTTTAAAATGTTCACACTAGACTATGTGTTGGACATTTCATTTGGAGAAGTTTATAATATCAGTTGGAAATAAAAAATTTTCTTCTTGAACTTGAAGTAGAGTTGTGTTTTGTTGTTTTCGTATTTTTTTAGTATTTAGTGACCATGCTTCTTTCTATCATTGTTCTGTCAGTCTACCACTTGCAATTTGAAGGAATTTATAACGATTTCTTGTTAGATTGAAGGAATTGTAAGAATTTTTTTTTTCAAATGTCTTTAGTAAGATATGACCTAGTAGGTTTTCAAATTTCCTCTTTCAAAATAATTCTTTATCTAATATAGGGCATTTTGTTTCATGAACATACTCTTTTTTGTTTCCAATAGCTCGGGTACATTGTTGAAATTGTTGAGGTTTAGCAGTGAATTTAAAGTTTTGAAGACACCAATCAAGTAATTAGAGTTCATTTGAAGATGATGTAAATGGTAGTGAAGATTTGAAGGAAGTTGGGTTTGAATTCAAATGTGAAGAATCCCAAGTCTTGAAGAATTTCAAGTCATCTTTAAACTGACATTGCAAGCAAGGTCAGCAGCCTAGTGCTTGGTCTTTTTATCGGGACCATCCATATTATTCGAGGAAATCTTTACGTGTAAAAAGGTTCACGGTATGCAAAAGGACCTTCGTCTCAGCATAGCTTGTGGTTCTGATTGTAGTTTCATCTTTCCCACCTTGACTTCTCTACAGGGAACCGCGTGGCTTCGGTTTTGTCCAATTCGTGGATCCCGCTGATGCGGCGGAGGCCAAATATCACATGGACGGTCAGGTTCTTATGGGCCGAGAAGTGACTGTTGTGTTCGCAGAGGAGAACAGAAAGAAGCCAACTGATATGAGAGCTCGAGAGCGAGGAAGGTATACATTTTTTTTTCCTTTCTCTATTTTCAATTTCATTTACTATGTTTATCAAGTCCACCTAGAAATTGCTAGTGTTTCGTGTTTCCCAAATGTTGTTGGGTCAGACGGGGGACCTAGGGACTAATAATTTCCACAATTAATAATTGAGGAAATTAATAATTAAGATAGATAAGGGCTTTTGTGGAAATTTCACTAATACCTCGTTTGAAAATGGTAATTCGTAAAATAATTCGCATTTTTAAACCTTCTAAGTGGAACTGTAAACAGGGAAAAATAAGCTAAATGAAACTGGAAATAGTACTGCAGTGTTAACAAATACAGTAAAAAAGACGTGTTTGTAGAATAAAAAATAAACGAGGATTTGATGGATTACATTTGAAAAGAAGGTAATTTCCAGAGAACTTTTCCATTGACATTTTCCATTGGTTTGACTTAAAGCAGCAGGCCGGTCGGTCGGTTTCGCGACAGAAGACGATCTCCGGCTCGGTATTCGCGATCTCCTCCGCCGCGTCAAGCAAGGTCTCGTTCCCGCAGCCGAGACTACTATTCTCCTCCTAAGCGCAGAAACCACTCAAGGTAAGTGATATTATTATCTTCTACATTGGTGGTAGTGATCGGAGATTCGTTCCTAATGTACCCATGTTTTTAGGTCCCCATCTCCACAGGAGAGAAGGCAGAGTCGGGAGCGATCGTACTCGCGCTCCCCACCGCCCTACAACGGGTCGAGGAGCCGCAGTCAGAGCCCAGTTCGCGAGCCGAGCCGCAGCCGAAGCCGTAGCCCAGCCCCGAAGCGCAGTGTGAGCCGAAGCCCGAACCGGTACTCGCGAGAAGCAAGGTCTCCAACTCCGTGAATGAATGAATGAATAGTCGGTAGAGTTGGGTATGAAATGATATGAGAAGAGAGTGTCTCTGTAAGCTCTTAATATTATTGGAAAGACCACCGGTTTGACTTGTCTTGTGCTTTTTCATTTTAGTTTATCTTTTGGGTTGGTGTAGGTCTCACTCAGAATACATTTGATGCTACTGAACTGAGAGCTTTGAGTGTCTTTTTTCTGTTGTGGATTGGATGGCTTTCTTAAGAGTACTGTTTGTTTCATTTGGTATCTGAAATTATATGTGCTCTTTTCACCTTCAATTGGCTTGCAATTGGTATCCATAGTCTTACGGCTTCAATACGCCCAAAACCCACCACTTTAGAACAAACTTGACCTTAAAATTAGGATATTGGTTGGGTCTAAATCAAATCTTGCCAATCAGACGCCCTGGTTTAATCTTAAGTACGTACACATTGTGTTTTGCCTCAAAATGACTTTTGATTTGGCTACTGTTGGGTGGAGTGGTCTTTGTTTCGGTGTGAAAAGGGACGCGACGCTGTAAAAGAGAGCTTTTTGACAAATTAATGGCATTTGAGTAGCTTTACAACTAAAAGCACGGCAACACAACAAAGCATATATATTTCCTCTCTAATATGGAAGGATATCAAAAATTTAAATTTAAGGGATTTTGTTCCTTTTTCTTTCAGGGCCCACTTGATTGAAGATGGATTTAATAAACAAGGGCTCCAAGTCAATGGTGATTATTAACTTTTCTACATGTTATACTTGGATCAATTCCATCTTCTAATTATTAAAAAACAGCAGGGCATTGGAGAATATTTGTACTTGGCGTAGCATAGTATATAAAAAACAATTTACAGTTACTGTGATAACCAAAAAACTTGAGTTAATTGTCAACATTTTTCTTCAAGAATATTAAAAGATAAGATTTTTCTGATGCGAAAAGGGATTTTTTTTAAAAAATAGAACTTCTCTTCTCTCTCTCAACATTTTCAAGTGGGCCTAAAACCGAATAAAGGCCCATAACATTTATATCCATGCAGATAAGTTCCCTAATAAAATTCGCAGCGTCCTCTTTTCTCTTCTCTCATTTAATCAAATAAATAACATCATAGCCTAGCAAAAATAATTGTCGCACACGCTCTTTCAGAATTTATTTATTACTACCGACCCCATTATTGATTGAGTAATGAATTCGAACGGTCTACGAAGGCAATCTCGACGATTCATTCCATTCGCTTCACAATCGAGAAAAATAAATAAAAAATAATTCACCGAACCGAATAGCAGTAAACAAATAATTTTAATTTTTTAGTATAAGGCGACAATCTCGATGCGTGTGTGGGCCCAGAACATGCATTTTCATGTAAATAGTACGAATAAAATAAAGGCATATTAGAAACGACAACAAAACCAGCTAAGCCTACAGATTTTGCCTCTCTCTCTTCTTCTGAGTTCACTCCAGAAGTGAGCTTTAGCTACTGAAGAAGAAATAAACTCCCATTTTGAAGGTTTGTTGCATAAAGATAATCTACTTTTGTATTTATCTCTTAACATAAATAAATTGGAAATGTGGGGTATGTATAGTTTCGTCAGAAATAAATTGCTTTCCTTTTAGTAATGTTGATTTTCGGTGCCGTAGTTAATGAAAAATTTATGAATATTTTTGGGTGGTGTGTTTTTGTGTAAGTGAGCGCTCTTCTGGATTCCACAATAAACAAAAGTAACTCTGTTTACACTCTGACACTTTGAAAAATAATATCTTCATTAGATTCTTTGTTTTTATTTCTAGGCTGTCTATCTTTAACCTTGTACATTATATAAAGGAAAGTCCTTTAATAACGTGTGGTTTTTCTTCTTTCTTCTTCTTTCTTGTTGGATATATCAAAACTTGGAAGTGTTTAAAGAAGTGATTTCTCCTCACAACCTGGACTGTATTGGATTAGGTATTTTTTTCATCTCTGGTTTTAATATATATATATTTTTTTTTCTGCTTTTTGGTCTTTTTTGTAACTGTAATAATGGCTCTTCAATCATCACTACTCCTTTAAAGTCTTGATCTTTCACGTTTTTTAGTAAGTGGGTATGTCTTCAAATTATCTGGGAGTTTTATTTCTTGTCTAACTTCAGCTTGAGAGATGGTTGGGCTGATTTCTCTTAGGCAAACTTGTAATGGGTTTTTGTGGTGTTATTTATTCGTTTTTAGCAGTGTCTAGATATCATTTGCTATGAACTATCATTTACCCAAAGTAGGTCGATGCCTTTTTTATGATGACTTTTACCAAAAACGGTAAACGCTTAGGTTTCTATGTTTCAGGGGTTGAGTGGATTTGGGAGTGCTCAAAAATATGGTCCTGAAATTGATTAGTTAATGATTAACAATGTTATAATATCTGTGTGTTATTGGACTCATCTAACTTCTTGATTTTTGGCGTCTCAATTCAGTGATATAAAAGATCAGATGACACGCCAAAGATGGCTCGTAACCCTCTTCATGCTCTTCTATCTCATGTCCCCCGACGTATTAGGTAACGTAACACAACCTCGTTCATCGACTTTTGGTTTAATCTCGACGTGTAAAAATTTCCGTGTTTGAAAATGTAGGTGCTTTTGTTGGGGTTAACATCGGGACGAGCGTTTCGAACCTTCCTTCGGCGACAAGCATCGTCGAAACCCTAAAAGCCAACGGATTCACACACCTACGTCTCTACGACGCCGATTCTCGGCTGCTAAAAGCCCTGGCCGGAAGCGGAATCGAAGTGGTGGTCGGAGTGAAAAACGAGGAAGTGCTCGGGATCGGTCAAAACCCTTCCACCGCGGCCTCATGGGTCAACCAAAACATCAACGCTCACGTCCCTCGCACCAATATCACCGCCATCGCCGTCGGAAGCCAAGTTCTCACTTCGGTCCCGAACGTCGCTCCGGCTCTGATTCGAGCGATGAACAATCTCCACAAGGCCTTGGTCGCGTCCGATCTGAACCACCGGATCAAGATCTCGACGCCGCATTCGATGGACGTGATCCCTCGGCCGTTCCCTCCTTCCACGGCGGAGTTCGACCCGGCGTGGAACTCGACGATCTCTCAGCTCCTCCGGTTCCTGAAGAACACCGACTCGTTCTACATGCTCAACGCCTTCCCTTACTACGGCTACTTGAAAGGCGACGGGCTTTTCCCGATCGACTACGCGCTCTTCAAGTCGCTCCCGCCGGTCAAACAGATCGTTGACCCGAACACTCTCTTCCACTACGAAAGCATGTTCGACGCGATGGTCGACGCCACGTATTTCTCGATCGAGGCCTCGAACTTCTCGGGGATTCCGGTCGTGGTCACGGAGACGGGCTGGCCGTGGCTCGGCGGCGCCAACGACCCCGACGCGACCCTCGAGAACGCCGAGGCCTTCACCAACAACTTGATCAGACGGGTCGCGAACGACTCGGGCCCGCCCGCTCGGCGCGCCGTCCCGATCAACACGTACATATACGAGCTCTTCAACGAGGACATGTCGCCCGGGTCCGAGCCGGAGAAGAATTTCGGGGTCCTCTTCACGAATGGGAGCTCCGTTTATCCTCTGAGCTTGGGCAACGGTTCTAACGGCCAGGTGGCGGGAAACTCGTCGAACGTGTTCTGCGTAGCAAGATCGGATGCGGATTCGGATAAGCTGAGGGACGGTTTGAACTGGGCTTGTGGACAAGGCCAGGCTAATTGCAGTGCGATTCAGTCGGGGCGGCCGTGCTTTTTGCCCGATAATCTTGTGAACCACGCTTCTTACGCTTACAACACCTATTTTCAAAAATCACGCGCCGTTGGTGGAACGTGCGATTTTGGTGGCACAGCTATGACCGTCAACACCGATCCAAGTACGCTTTTTTCATGTGGAAATCTCGAACTTCTCTTTCTTTCAAGTGTGTTTTGTGTTATTGATAATCTTTTAATTTTTGCAGGTTATGGAACTTGTATATTTGTAGGAAGGTAAGAAGTCCTTTTGGCCTAACTATTTTACTTGAGTATTTTCTTGCTAAGAAAAAGTGTGAATCTTTTTTGGTTTACAATGCAATGATTAAGCTTCTGAATTGTTGTGATGAACAGCACGAATTCAAGTATCGGTGGATTGTCAACTGGGTCGGGAATAACGCCCGATCTCTCCCCGGGATCGTGGAGCTCGGAACTTCGAGTCTCAAAGCTCGGGCTTTTGATAACGGCAGTGATTCTCGGTCTGGTTCTGTGTTAAGTAGTCCAGGCAATCGCAGTGTTGTTGAGAAGATGAAGCACAACATGTTTTGGCATTTCAAAACAGTTGATGACAAATGAAACACTTGAGACCGTATTCTTTTTCTCTTTTTCGAGGGGTAAAATGTTAGTACTTGGTGTTTGTGCTAGTAGTACGAGTGTAGGAGAAAGAGAGGGAGTGAGAGGCTTTGATATTTCCTTTTTTTGGGGGTTCAAATTCTTTGGATAGTGAAGTGGAATCAAAACTTTGAATTTGTTGTAGCTCATCATTGTTGCTTTCAATTTTCTTTAGTCTAAAAAAATATCAGTTACTATATCCATCAAATTGTAACCCATGAAGTTTGGATCTAATTAGCATTCTATGTAAAAGTAAAAACACAAGAATATCTTATGCTGTAGGTATTTCGTGATCTTAGCAGTGTTGAGGCTTATATTGGTCTCTCTCAAGTCTCAACTACATGGAATCTAACAACTCAAACGCCCATGATTTTTTCGTTTTCCTCGTTTTTCGTTATCTGTCGTTTTTGGCGATTCTCGTCGTTTGTCGTTTACTCTCGCTCATATCGTTTAAAATGCGATGTCGTTTTCGTTTATATTCGTCATTTTTTGTTTTCTGTCGTTTTTGAGGATTTTCGTCGTATGTCGTTTGTTATTTACTATTGCTCATGTTTTAAAATACGATGTCGTTTTTCGTTTATTTTTGTCGTTTTCGTTTTATGTCGTTTTTGACGATTTCGTCGTACGTCGTTTGTCATTTACTCTTGTTCATGTCGTTTAAAATACGATGTCGTTTTTCGTTCATCATCATTTTTCGTTTTCTGTCGTTTTTTAACAATTTTCGTTGTAGTTTGTCATTTACTCTTGATCCTTGTATTTTTAGGTACCGTAATGGGCTGATTCGCTTAAATGCTCTCGAGTGAAAAAAATAAAAATAAAAAACGTTTCTTTATCACAGATTAACATTGTATATTTATATATATATATTTTTATCGAATTAACATTCTATACTCTGAAGTTCACGGTTCTCACTTTCTTCTTGTCCTTTACCAGCCACATCATCACAATGGCCACATAGAAACATTTTTTTTTTCAACTTCGTGTTTTTTTTATTCAAACTAGATTTTCGGTTAAAAAAAAAAAATACTAGCGTTTTTCTTTCTCTATTTGGTAATTTGTTCTTTCAATCTCGTAGCAAAAAAAAAAAAAATACGGCTAATCTTCGATTCCAGTGGAGATTCCGACCTCGATCCACTCTAAAAGTACTAACGCAAACTGAAAATCAAAGTCCGCCACAGTGAGAAAAAGGTAAGATTTTTATTCTTTTTTGGTTCTTTTTTTTTTTTTTTTTTTAAATGTTGAGAATTATGCGAACCTCACTCATTAGTTCTTGTTCACTTTCCTTCGAGTTTTCATTTTGCTCATGATGAAGGGAAAATAATATGATGCAGAAGATTTCTCTCCTAATTTATTATCGTAGCTACCACACTATTATTTGTAATTAGCAATTCTAAGGGAATTCTATTCACTAGCAATTTCCAACCCCGTGGCTGAGGAATTTTTCAAAGTCGCTGCCTTTTCTGAGAGTCAAATGCAAAGACTTTAACTTGAAAAGAAACACTAATATAATATCATTTTGAGAGACCGAGCAAGCAAGACTTGACTTTGGAACGGAAGAAAAAACAAAACTTTCACACCAGTATTTGGAAACTTGGCAACTTCAGGAAAAAAAAAAAAAAAAAAAAAATCTCTCAATCTGAGAGGCAAAAGAAATGGGCATGTCTGATTACAGTGTGGTCCTAGTCTTGTTGTTGGTTCAAAGCTTGACAGAAGTCTGTTTGTGTACAAACTCGAGCATCGTCTGTGTTGAAACAGAGAGACGAGCTCTTGTCAAGCTGAAGCAAAGTTTCTCAGATCCTTATGACCGACTTTCGTCTTGGCAAGGCAAGTATTGTTGCCAGTGGATTGGCATTGGATGCGACAATAGCACGGGGCACGTTACAAAGCTCGATCTCCGCTTAAATGAAGCAATCGAAGACGGGAATTTTAGTCGTCGGTTACGAGCTCAGAAAGTGGACGCTAGCTTGGTGGAGCTTCAACGGTTGAGATATTTGGATCTCGGCGGGAATGACTTTGGAGATAGCGATATCCCCGCCTTCTTTGGATCGATGAGACACTTGATGTTTCTTGGTCTGTCCCGAGCAAACTTTGCCGGACCGATTCCCCGTGAACTCGGAAATCTTACCAGCTTACAAGTTCTTCACCTTAGATCCGAGTTCGAAGGATTACAAGCCGATAGTTTGGAATGGGCATCCAATCTCGTGTCTCTGCAGTACCTTGACTTGAGCGGTGTGAACATGTCAAATGTTTCAAATACAGTAATAAAGGTACTCGCTTCGCTTCCTTCTCTCTCACACCTGAACTTGTCTCAATGTAAACTAGGCAACATTTATTCTGCCGAGCTCAATGCTAATAGTTCCACTTTCTTTTCTAGCCTCGAGTATCTAGATCTTTCGTCCAATTCAATTCCACGAGAAAGTCTCGATATTCTAAGAAACATGACCTCTCTTCAACTTCTTAATCTATCCGAAAACAATCTTAGTTCCTCAGTCCCGTCTTTTCTGTCAAGTTTCAAGGGCCTTGTTCATCTCAACCTCGCAAATAATCATTTTGATAGCATTGAAGGCGGTGGTCTATTATCAATATTAGACAGTACTGCTTGTTCCCTTATATCGTTAGATTTGTCGGGAAACAAGATCCGATCTAAAGTGTTAGAAGCCGATGATCTTAGCTCCTCAAACTGTTCCCTATATGGTATGGAGTTTCTAGATTTAGGAGGCTGTGAAATTAGTGGTCCTTTGTCGGGTTGGCTAGAGAAACTAAGATTCTTGAAGCGCCTTAACCTTCAAAGGAATTCCTTCTATGGTTCCGTTCCGAGATGGCTTGGAAAATTCTCATCCTTGACTGAATTGGATTTGTCATATAATCAGTTAAATGGTACGATTCCGGAAACGCTCGGAGATTTGTCCTCGTTAACGAAATTGGATGTGTCACATAATCATTTGAACGGAAATTTGCCTACTAGCCTCGGAAACTTGACAAACCTAGAGATCCTCGATGTTTCGTATAACTCCTTGGAAGGGATTGTGTCTGAGGTTCACTTGGCTCACCTATTACGGCTACGATTCTTGGCTGTTGGCTCCAACTTCAGATTGACATTGACGACAAGATCAGAATGGAGTCCCGGTTTCCGCCTGAATCTCGTCCAAATGTCGGGCTGCAAAATCGGGCCACGATTCCCTCAATGGCTTCGAACACAGAATGAGATTACTGAGTTGGACCTATCAAACACTAGTATTAGTGATAGCTTCCCAATATGGCTTCAAAACATGACTAGCCTCACTACACTGGACCTGTCTATGAATGGAATCAGTGGGCCTCTCCCCACAAACTTTGGTGCTGATATGCTTGATTTAGAGCTTCTAAATATAGGAAGCAACATTATAAGCGGTTCGATTCCAAAGTCATTGTGCACATTTGACTGGATACTTGTACTAGACCTTTCAAAAAACAGGTTATCTGGGGAAATCCCCGACTGTTGGGGTTCAAGTAGGTGGTTGCAATACATAATTCTGTCGGGAAACGAGCTATCTGGGACCATTCCCGTCTCAATCGGACAGCTTCGCCATCTCAGCAGTTTTCACGTGAACGACAACAATCTTGATGGCGAGCTTCCTTTATCGCTGGCAAACGGAACGAACTTAAAAGTCTTGGACGTCGGGGAAAACCAATTTCACGGTGCAGTACCGGGCTGGATCGGTGAGAGCCTCCAAAGTTTGAAGATTCTGAGGCTCCGCGGTAACATGTTCACCGGGAAAATCCCTCGTGAACTGTGCACTCTTTCCACGTTGCGCGTTTTGGACGTTGCAAGCAACCATTTGCGGGGAGAAATTCCTCGATGTTTCTCCAATCTCACCGGAATGACAAATTCCGCCCACAAACCCAAAGATTCTCTGTACACGACCATTGACGATGCGGTAAGTGTGGAGATGGTTCGGGCGGTGATGAAAGGAAGAGAGCTCGAGTACAAGAAAGGCACACTGAGATTACTCAGCTACATCGACTTATCAAGCAATGACTTTCACGGACTCATTCCCAACGAGTTGTGCGCTCTCTCGGCGCTCAACGGATTGAACCTCTCACACAACCGCTTCTCCGGCATTATCCCAGACCGAATCGGAAACCTCAACTCGTTGGAGTCGCTCGACCTCTCACACAACCACTTTTCCGGTGCCATTCCGTCCACCATGGCGTCGCTCACTATGCTCGCCTTCCTCAACATGTCATTCAACAATCTCTCCGGCCCAGTCCCCTCTGGAAATCAGCTCCAGACTCTCGACGTCGATCCTTCCATTTACGCCGGAAACCCGCTTCTCTGCGGCCCCACGCTTCCCAACAAATGCGACGACAAAGATGATGATGATGACCGTCCAACCGAAGAAGATGACAAGTCTGAGAAGATATGGCTCTACCTTTTCATCGCCCTTGGTTACGCGACCGGGCTATGGGTCATCATTGGAACTCTTTTCCTGAAGCCGAAATGGAGGATCGCTTATTTCCGGTTCGCAGAGGATGCCAAAGATTGGGTATTTGTGATGCTTTCAGTGAAGATGGCCAGACTCAAGAACAAGCTCTTCAACAACGTTAATAATGGAAATCAAATACAATAAGAGTCTTTGCATTGTGTGTAATGTTTTTTTTTTTTTTCTTCTGAAGTCTTCACTCTTTTTGGTTTTTATATTTAAAAAAAAAAATTAAATAATAGTTATGTTATGTTATGCTATCCTTGAATAATTGAATGATCGAGTGTGTTTTGTGTATCGGTTAGTATTATTAATATCCCTCTCTGTGCATACACTATTTACATACTGTCTCTGCCATTTTATCACTCCAAGATGCACATGATTATACACGCAGTAAGAACGTAATGAACATTGGATTCCTTAACTTGTGACTCTCTTCATAAATAAACCACGTTTAGTAATCAACTCCAGAGATTGACACGGATGGAATTAAATGCATTTAATAATAGTCTTTGCATTCTCATTGGATTCTATGTCTTTAACATATATATTTTGTTGTTGTCTTCTGTCTTGTTATTTTGGTTTAATAATATCCAGATATGGTATATCCTTAATATCATAATAAATAGTGTAGTGGTAGAAGAAAAGAGAAGAGAGAGAGTAATTGATGTCGTCGTGTTCGACGGGGTGGGTGTCGACGACGTCGGTGTCTGCGTCGGGAAAGAGGATTCAGAGAGAGATGGCGGAGCTGAATCAGGACCCGCCACCTCACTGCTCGGCGGGGCCCAAGGGCGACAATCTCTACCACTGGGTCGCCACCATCATCGGCCCTCAAGGTGGGACCCTCATTCTCTTCTATCTTCTTCCCCCCGTGACGATGACGTGGACACTGTCTGTCTGTTTGCAGGAACACCCTACCACGGAGGCGTCTACTTTCTCGACATCGTGTTCCCCACCGATTACCCATTCAAGCCCCCAAAGGTAAATAGGTATTCAACGAGTCATGTTTTTTGTTCGGATAATGAAGAGTAGATATATAGTGGGGTCGGGGTTTGTCAGGTGCGATTCAAGACTCGGATATATCACTGCAACGTGGACGCTGACGGGGCGGTGAGTCTGCCGGTGCTGAAAGAGGGGTGGAGCCCCGCGCGCACCATCACCAACCTTCTCTGCGACCTCACTTCCATCTTCCTTCACCCCAATCCCTGTCTGTTTCTTATGTCTTTCAATTTCCAAGTTTCTTCTGTGTTTCGTTTCTGATATGCTTAGGGCGTGCAGATAATCCGCTCGTGCCCGGGATCGCACACCTGTACTTGTCCGATCGACCCAAGCACGACCAGTTAGCCGCCGAGTGGACTCGCCGATTCGCCAAGTGAATGAACAAGAATGTGATTTTGAATACTTGCAAATATCTTCTTCTTGTTGTAGCTCTCAAATTTAGCAGAAGAAGAAAAGTTGTGGGCTTTTATTTGCTCCGAATGACAAAGCCACCCATCCGTATTTTCTTTTCTTGTTTGTTTATTTCTAGTATTAAATGGCTCACTAGTAGTCTATGGTATGTAAAGTCACATGCACATATTATATATAATTATTATTATTATTATTTTGACCAATGAGTTTGGTGGACCGGACCACATCACGTGGCTCACCTAGAAACAAGAACAAACTCACTCTTTGAGAGCATCTCTCTCAGCACCTGTTATCTTTTGTCCTTCTAGAGAGAGAGAGAGAGAGAGTTGAGAGTGGTGAGGATGAGAGCCGAAGAGTTGGTGAAAGCAGGCCTAACAGCCGACGAGGCCGGTGAGCTGGAGAGAGTGGTAGTGCTCCAGCGGGACCCGCGAGACACGTGGCGAGAGGTGGTTGGGCGGAGATTGCTGAAGCCGTGGCATCCTCACGGGGCCCACAAGATGGTGTACAACGCCGTGTACGGTCATCCTCGGTGGGACGTCTCTACCAGAGGACCTCCTCTTTACTGGTTTCCTTCCATGTATCACTGCTCTTCCTCCTATTCTTTCCCATTCACCAATCAATTATATATTTTCAATTTTTTGAAATACACTCAATTTTGTATTTATCCTGAAACTGTCAAATATTCGGATTTTGTTAACCAAGTTTAGAGCAACTTAATTAAGTCAGATTTTTAAAATTTTCTCTAGTATTTTTTACTCAGAATCTTTTTATATTACTCAGAGACGAGTCCAAAAACACTAACTTAGGACGTCTAATGGAGAAGCATGGTTCAGGATTATTGGGAGATTTATACGAGGATCCAATTTCAAGTTTCACCCACTTCCAGAAATACTCTGTTCAACATCCCCAGGTGATCATAGTATATATACAAGGCATTCACATTTCATCACAAACTAGTGTTTTCAACCTGGTTTTGTTTATAGGAGTACTGGTCAATTGTGTTGAAAGAGCTGTCGATTTTCTTCCGCGAACCACCAAGGTGTATCCTAGACAGTAAGACCGACCAATCCAAGCCTAGCGGATCGTGGCTTCCCGGTTCAGTTTTGAACATCGCCGAGTGTTGCTTGTTGCCTAAGAAACATCTAGGGAAAACGGACGACAGCCCAGCGATTGTCTGGAGAGACGAAGGGTTTGATGATTGTGACATAAATGTTTTGACTCTGAAGGAGCTTCGAGAGCAAGTAGTGTAAGATATCGCTGCCATCTACAGTTTAGAAGAGAAATCGGTCTCTTATTGACCAATCAAGTTTTTATTGATGAATCAGATTGGTCGCTAAAGCGCTCGATGCGATGTTTTCAAAGGGTGATGCAATTGCGATAGACATGCCAATGACAGTGAACGCGGTTATTATCTATTTGGCGATCATATTATCGGGTCGCGTTGTGGTGTCGATAGCCGATAGTTTTGCTGCCAAGGAAATCGCGACCCGGTTGCGTGTCTCGCAAGCTAAAGCTATCTTCACTCAGGCGAGTATCGACCTTCAAAACTTTCTTATGCTCCGATATGCATTTTTCACACTGTTTTCTCTATGGTTGTCAGGATTTCATACTAAGAGGCGGTCGCAAGTTTCCTTTGTACAGGTACAACCTTCGAGCCTATTTGATGTAAAAGAACAAGAATTAAAAATAAAAATAAATTTCACATGTCCCATTCTATGTTTGAGCAGTAAAGTTGTAGAGGCTGAACCAAAAAAAGCCGTTGTTATCTCTTCAACCGGTGACAGTGTCGGGGTTGAGTTAAGAGAGCAAGACATTTCATGGAAAGATTTTCTATCCACTGTAGATCCCATTTCAAGGTAAACACTCTAGGAAAAAAAATCGTAGAAAGCTTGATCTTTTTGTTTTTAAATAATACCGCGTAATGATATATTTTTATAACTGGTAGATCGAGAAACTACATTCCGAGCTATCAGCCCATATATTCCGTGATAAACATACTATTTTCATCCGGAACAACAGGTAAAAGAAACTTCCATTTTCATTTTTTTTATAAACATTTATTTGAAATGTAGTTCTTGTTTGATAATCAGGCGAGCCAAAAGCCATTCCGTGGACACAACTCTCTCCGATACGCTGCGCAGCCGATTCGTGGGCCCACATGGACATCCAATCAGGGGACACCTTTTGCTGGCCCACGAACCTTGGCTGGGTTATGGGCTCGGTCGTTCTCTTCTCGAGCTTTCTGTCCGGCGCATCGCTTGCCCTCTATAACGGCTCTCCTCTCGGACGAGGCTTCGGAAAGTTTGTCCAAGATGCTAAGATCACCGTTCTAGGCACGGTTCCGAGCCTCGTAAAAGCTTGGAAGAGCACGGATTGCATGAACAGCCTCGATTGGACTAACATAAAGTAAACCAACATCTTTTTGTCTTCTTTCTTTTCTTTCTTCTTCTTCCTGTAACTTTGATTATGTTCAGAGCCTTTGCTTCGACCGGAGAAGCCTCGAACGTTGACGACGACCTTTGGCTGTCGTCTCGGGCTTATTACAGACCGGTGATCGAATGTTGCGGAGGAACAGAGCTCGCGTCGGCTTACATACAAGGAAGTTTGCTTCAGCCGCAAGCTTTCGGGGCGTTCAGTACCGCCGCAATGACAGCTGGCTTTGTCATACTCGATCAACACGGCGTTCCCTATGTAAGAATTGAATCACGTGCTTTCAAGTTTTTGAATGATCAAATAATTCGATGTTTCGGTTTCGACAGGCTGAAGAGCAAGCTTGTAGCGGCGAAGTTGGGCTGTTTCCACTCTATCTCGGAGCAACCGACAAGTTGCTCAACGCTGATCACGAAAAGGTTTACTTCGAAGGAATGCCACGCTACAAAGAGACGGTAAGCCCTAGAGTTGACCGTTTGGTAGCTTAGAGACCAAGAAACTAGACTAGTTGGTCAAAAGACGTTGGAGTTTCAGCTTCCTGAAATCCTTCTAGGGTTTAGTTTTTCACTTTCCCTTTGGTGTTAATTGTAACGTAATTGATGACGTGTCGGCAGAGGCTGAGGAGACACGGTGACATCTTAAGGAGAACCGTGGGAGGGTTTTTCATGGTACAAGGCAGAGCCGACGATACGATGAATCTCGGCGGAATCAAAGTTGCAATTTCCTCTCTATGACTCATTTTTCATCGAAAAATATACATACATATAAATCCTAATGTGTTTTTTTTTTTTTTTTGTGTGTGTGTGTAGACGAGCTCGGTTGAGATTGAGCGTGTGTGTGACAGCGCCGACGAAAGCGTGTCGGAGACCGCTGCGGTGAGCGTTGCTCCGGAGAAGGGCGGCCCGGAAGAGCTTGTCGTGTTTGTGGTGTTGAAAAGCGGACACGATTGCGTAGAAGCAGAAGAAGAGCTCAAAACTAAATTCTCGAAAGCTATTCAGAGCAACCTGAATCCTTTGTTCAAGGTGTGTGACAAGACAATGAACGAAGAGTTTGTTTGGTCGTGGCATTGTTTTCTTACGGTGTTTTTCTTTGATGGATTGAAACAGGTGAGTTCTGTGAGGATTGTGGCGGAGTTTCCTCGGACGGCGTCCAATAAGTTGCTGAGGCGAGTTTTGAGGGACCAACTCTCCAAACTCCAAAGTAGAATTTAGACTCAATATTGTGATGGTCTCTCTGCAACAACTCTGATTCCAATTATTACATTCTTCAATCAAACTCATGACAGTTGCAATAGAAAAAGCCCTCAAGATATGTTAAAACCTGTCTGCTATTTGGAACTGTTAATAGAATAAATTTTGATCCAGCTCCAATTATCAAATGCCTACTTTTATTATTATTATTTTTTAAAATAATCAAATGCCTACTAAAATTAAGTTAATATCTCACTTTTTTATAAATTAAATAAATATGTGTTCTATATCTCTCTCTCTCTCTCTTCACTAATTTAAATCTTACGATTTAATTTGGTACCAAAGCGACGAGATGATTATTTTAATATTGATGAAGATCAATTTCTTCTACTTTGTATATCTATAATTAACGTCAATAATTAAGGTTAATTACAAATACACTGCATATAAATTTTAAATGAAAAAAAAAAATTGACTTTATATCATCTTTAAAACGGTGTCAACCTCAACGCAATTAATTACAGTTATGGACAATTCCAATTCTAGGCCCTAAGCTTGTACATTATTAAATGAAATTATTACTATAATTGTATGATACAATAACACTTGGGTGATAAATTCAAAAAAAAAAAAAAAAAAGAGTTGATTGTAGCACGTGGGCGAGTGGGACCGCTAAGCAAAGCACGTTTCTCAACTAACATTGAACTCTGACAAGAAAAGTCCGAAGTGAGTGAATGAGTCTATATCTTTCAATTAAACCCATCGCCGTATCTATACACTGCTCTCACTCTCAGCGTCAGAAGAAGAAATGACGACCATGATCGGCTTATCGGATGATTTGGTCAAAGCAGGTCTCACCCCCGACGAGGCCAACGAGCTCCACACAATCCTCCGCACCGGATCCGACCCGCAAGACACGTGGCGAGAGGTGGTTGGGCGGAGAGCGCTGAAGCCGTGGTACCCTCACGCCGTCCACCGTTTGGTCTACAACGCCGTCTACTCTCGCTGGGACGCCTCTTCTTCTGGACCTCCTCTCTTCTTCTTTCCTTCTCTGTAATCTCTCTCTCTCTCTTTCTCTCTCTCTCTCTCTCTCGCTCTCAGTTTGGTGATTCGTGTTATTTTTGCGCAGAGACGAATCCAAGATATCAAACCTGGGACGCGTCATGGAGAAGCACGGCCCGAAGCTTCTGGGAACTTCTTACAAAGATCCCATATCCAGTTTTAGTCTCTTCCATAAATACTCTGTTCAACACCCCGAGGTACTACTTACCTTTTGTGGATTTGCTTTGCCTTGCGTCTCAAGTAACCCAAAACAAAAATGTTGTACCCAAACCCAGGAATACTGGTCGATCGTCATAGACGAGCTTTCGGTCACGTTCCGAGAAGCTCCGAAGTGTATCCTCGACAGGTCCGACAAGTCGAAGCCAAGCGGGTCTTGGCTTCCGGGCTCGGTTCTCAACATAGCCGAGTGTTGTTTGTCTCCGAGCTCCAACCCCAGGAAGACCGACGACAGTCTGGCCATCGTGTGGAGGGACGAGGGTTCCGACGATTCCGCCGTCAACGGCATCACACTCAGGGAGCTTAGGGAGCAAGTAATGTACGGCTACTTTTTTTTATTATTATTAAAAAAATCTCTTGTTCATACTTTGCTGATTCAATATATGAAAAAATCGAGATGATACTCAGGACTGTCGCGAACGGGCTCGATGCGATATTCTCGAAAGGAGATTCGATCGCCATAGACATGCCAATGACTGCCAACGCGGTCGTTATATATCTCGCGATTGTATTGTCGGGAATGGTTGTCGTGTCCATAGCCGATAGCTTTGTTGCCAAGGAAATCGCTACTCGGTTGCGCGTTTCCAAAGCCAAGGCTGTCTTCACTCAGGTAGTTTCTCAACCGGTGTTTTTTTTTTCTTCGCAACCCTCTAGAAATGATGATATCTAAAGCCAATTTTGTGTTCAGGATTTCATACTAAGAGGAGGTCGAAAGTTTCCGCTATACAGGTATTTGATAAATACGCCGTTTCTCTTTTCCTCTTTGAGTTTTAGGGAACAGATCATAAAACATCAACGATTACGTTCGTCCTTGCAGTAAAGTTGTGGAAGCTTCATCGTGTAAAGCAATTGTTCTTCCGGCGATCGGGGACGATATCGGCGTTCGTTTAAGAGACCAAGACATGTCATGGCAACACTTCCTTAGCCATTCAAAGTATATTTGAAACCTCTCTTTTTTCTTTATGATGGTCTCTGGCGTACGAGTAATTTTCTTTCTTGTTTGCAGATCAAAAAACTACTCTCCGTTCCATCAGCCAATAGACGCGGTGATAAACATACTATTCTCGTCCGGAACCACAGGCGTGTGCGAAATTGTTTTGTTCGACTATTGTTTTGCTCTTTTAAATCGTAGAAATGTCTTTGACATTATTGTTTTCAGGGGATCCAAAAGCCATTCCATGGACACAACTTTCTCCGATCAGATGCAGTGCCGAAATGTGGGCCCAAATCGACGCGAAAGTGGGTGACGTGGCATGTTGGCCCACGAACTTGGGGTGGGTTATGGGCCCGCTCTTGCTCTTCTCGTGCTTTCTGACTGGCTCAACTCTTGCGCTTTACCACGGATCGCCTCTCGGGCGCGGCTTTGGAAAATTCGTTCAAGTTGGTTCATTCTCATTTCTTTAACGCTTTCTATAGACCGGAAATGGTTCCGAGAATTCGATTGTTATTATTATTATTATTATCTGTGGCCAGGATGCTGGGGTAACGATGTTAGGTACGATTCCGAGTCTCGTCAAAGCTTGGAAGAGTTCGGAGTGTATGAAGGGCCTAGATTGGACAAAGATAAGGTAATTAACTTGTTTTTAAAAAAAAAAAAAAAATCCATTTCTTGCGAGACAAGTAACTTACTATGAATATCTCTGCAGGGTGTTTGCTACGACAGGAGAGGCGTCGAACGTCGATGACGATCTGTGGCTCTCGTCGCAAGCCTATTACAAGCCCATCATCGAGTGCTGCGGAGGAACCGAGCTCGCTTCATCGTACCTCCAAGGAAGCTTACTTCGGCCGCAAGCTTTTGGAACGTTCAGCGGTGCCTCGATGACAGCGGGCTTTGTCATTCTCGACGAACATGGGAGTCCTTATGTACGCGTATTTCTCCAAGCTTTTGTCTTATTTCGAAAACCGAGGTTCTTTTCTAATTTTAATCAATTAATATGACACAGCCGGACGATGAGCCGTGCACCGGTGAAGTAGGCTTGTTTTCCCTTTACATGGGAGCCACCGATCGGCTACTTAATGCCGATCATGAAAAGGTCTACTTCGAGGGAATGCCACAATACAACGGAATGGTAAGAAAACTCTCTTTTTATGTTACATGACAACACTATAAGAAGCAGAAAATCGGATTTTTACCGGGTGTTATATTTGAAATATGGATCGGCAGAGTCTGAGGAGACACGGCGACATTATTAGGAGAATGATCGGAGGCTTTTATGTCGTTCAAGGCAGAGCCGATGACACTATGAATCTCGGTGGAATCAAGGTAAAATGTTTGCGAGTATATGTATGTTTTGATACTTACCTAAACAAGTGTTTTAAATATGCAGACGAGTTCGGTTGAAATAGAAAGAGTGTGTGACCAATCCGACGAGGGTATTATATCAGAGACCGCGGCCATTAGCGTGTCTCCGGTCAATGGTGGTCCAGAACTTCTCGTTATATTTGTCGTTTTGAAAAACGGATGTGAATCGGAAGCGGAAACACTCAAGATGAAATTCTCAAAAGCCATTCAGCGCAACCTTAATCCTCTGTTCAAGGTTTGGATTTTCTTCGAAATATAATTTTAGGGTCGCTCCCTTGTGCTTTGGGGTTTTTTTTTAACAGATTGAAATGGTTTATGACAGGTGAGTTTCGTGAAGATTGTCCCTGAGTTTCCTCGAACGGCTTCTAATAAGCTACTGAGACGAGTCTTGAGGGACCAAATGAAGAATGAGCTCTTGGTTCGGAGCAGAATGTGACCGCAAAATCACGAGCCAAACTTCTTTTTATGCTTCTATTTGTCTCTTACCGTTTTGTCAATAAAAACCACATTTGCAATAGATCTCTGCAATGTTGTCAATGAGCACTTGGATGTAACATTTGAAGTGAACTTCATTTTGTTAAAATAAACTCGCCCAGTATAAACAATCTTTCATAAACATAAATAAAATCTCATTCAAAACTTGGGCAATGAAATTGCGAGCTATTAGTAAATTAAAGCCTGACAAACTAGGATTTTAATAAAATAAATATGTGATCAAAATTTTGTGAGAAATAGTTTCCGAACTCAGCTATTCATTCATGGAACTTAACAGCTTGAGAGCCAAAGCTTCTTGCTCGGCCAGAGAGATTTTGTCGGCAACAAAGCCAGCTTTAGTATCTGCATCTTCTTCTCCGTCGCTGTCATTCGCTATCTTTGTTCGTTTGTTGCGACGAGACTTTCCTTTCTTAACATTATCATAGCCGTCACTCTCCTCTTCTTCTTCTTCTTCGTCGTCTTCCTCGTCCTTCCTATTCCTCTTTAATTTCTCCTTCAATTTCTTCTCTCGCCGGCGATTGCGGTCGAGAACCTTGTCTTCCTTGTCTGCTCGCTTCATCTCTTCCCTCATCGTGTTGTAATGTTCCTGTTTCTTATCTGCCAAAACACATCGTAATATATATTTAAGAGAATATCAGATTTCTGAATTCCTTCTCTAACGGCACACGTTACTTGGGCGCGAAGAAAGAAACAATATTTACCGGGATCAAGCTTGACTTTATCACCGGCTTTTGTTGTGTTGGCTATCGCTGCAAGTGGGGGCAAAGTGTTGCCTTCGTCATCAAATACAACCCTGGTCCCGATCGGCCGATGGATATTGATCTTCAACTTCTTTTTCTTCGGAACCCGAGCCACCGGACTAGTAGGACGAAAAAGAGCATATATTACCATTTCATAAATATAAAAATAAAACCAGCAACGGAGGGCAAAAGAGGACATAATTGGCACACATTCTCATATTTCACATTTGCATTGCTAATTTGAAAATTATTAGGGAAAGTGAAAAAGGAAAGGTGACATACACGACATCTGCTAGTTTCACTTCTGGTCCTTCCTCGTCAGTAGAATCATCTCCAAAAAGAGGAGTCTTTTTCACGGTCTCTCCTTTCAAGTCACCGATATCATCATCATCGGCAGCTTCTTCAAGATCTGTTTTGAATTCGTCTTCCTCGTCGGAACTTTCCGGTTCAGGAGCAGCAGAATTTTCCACCGTTTTGTTGGCATTGCCTTTCTGATTCAAAAACCGAATCCTTGGGGTTATAGGAAGACCAAGCGAAGCTGAGTACTGATCGACGGCTAATTTTGTGACATTGAAGATCTCTTTATCCTTGTTCTTGTGCACTGACCGTAAGTATGTCAAAAGCGCCCTTTCAGCTTTGGACTTCAAATCGGGATACTTCACTAGCAAAGCTGCCAAGAGCCCAGAAACCGCTTGCATCTTCTCTGCATTTGCCTGATAAATCGGCATAAAAGTTTATTAAAATTGCCATACAAAGGAGATGATATATAATACATCATATATAATGTAGAACAGCATGCTCAAATGTACCTTAATCCTTCGGATGTTTATTTTCTGCGCTTCTAATTTCTTAAGCATTTCAACCTCCGAGGGAATTAAAAACATTACTGATCGGCCAACAGAATTGTAACGAGCTGTGCGACCGACTCTGTGAATGTATGCGTTTACATCCTCTGGACAATCCACCTGTGCACGGTAAAAATAAATAAATAAATAAATAAAATTAAAAAAAACATCATTTTCGATCCAAGCTAGACTGAATGAAAAGTTTTGCTTGTTGATAAAAAAAACTATTCTAAAAACTTGAACTGAACCAAGGCTTACCTGAACAACCCAGTTAACTCCCTTGTTAAAATCAAGACCCCTCGAGCCTACATCGGTGCAGAAAAGAACAGAGCGCTTGTCCTCACAGAACTGTGTATACACAGTCATTCTTTTAATCTGCTTCATCTTTCCATGAAGACACTTCAGCGGTATTCCAGGTGTGAGTTTTTTGAAGGCTTCAAAAGCAAACATTACCTGCATATAAACTAACATTAGCTCCGATAAGAAAAAAAAATTAAAATGAAAAAAAACATTAGCAATCATGAGACAGCGAAATAATTTATTTACACAATCTACCAAAAACTAACCTGTTTGCGGGTAGAAAAAAACACAAGGATCTTTGAATTGAGATGGGTCTTTATAAAACTCCACAGCATGTCCATCTTTTCTTCCAGTGGAACAATCATCGCAGTCTGTTGCAGATTTGCGGGAGTGGCAGTACGAGACTCTTCGTGAACACTTATATACTCTGGATCTCTCAAACTAAGTCTCGCGAGGTCCTGGACTGATTTGGTTTGAGTTGCCGAGAAGAGAAATGTCTGCCTCTTCTTCGGTAGCTGTGAAATGATCGCATTCACATCACTCTTAAATGCCACGTCGAGGATTCGATCTGCCTCATCAAGGACCAAAACCTGTTCCCTGGCAAAGGAAGGAAATTCCCTGCGGAAATTAGAGACAAAAGCAACCAAAAACCAGAGAAAGAAAATATCTAGCAAGAATCTTGATTCTAGACCTGAAGTTGTGAACAGTCGAAATTGACAGTCTGGTCCATATGTTGAAGAAGACGGCCGGGAGTGCAAACCAATATGTTCATGTCATTGACATGCTCTTTCTCAACATCCACATCTTTTCGACCACCGATCAGAAGTCCAGCACTGAAATTATGGTGCCTTCCGACTGATTTCAGAACCTCGAAGATCTGATCCGCCAATTCTCTTGTCGGGGACAAGATGATGCTTCCCACTCCACACTCGGCTCCGTAGCGCTCTCTGTACAGTTTCTCCAAAACCTACAATGGATGGTAAGTTACGTAAATAAATAAAATAAAAAAAACCGCTGATTTCTCATACGTTGCAAAGAGATTAACCTGTAAACTCAGCTTCAGACGAGGCGATCAGTCGGAAAAAAAAAAAAAGGAAATAGATAGAGTTTTGGCACCCAAATGTTTAAAACTTGAAGTATGATTAATTAATTTGGCTAGATTCGGATACCCTTGCATAACCAGAACAACAAAATATCTCAAGAAAATCATTTTTTTGGCTTTACAAAACAAAAAGGCAAACCGCAGTTTCTATGTCCTAATCAAAATCGCTAAGATAAAAACCTTGTACGATCGTCAAACTTCAGAAGAAAGGTAATAAGTCAGAACAAAGTTGAAATGGAGGGAATTTCGGCACCCAATTGTTAGAAATCTTGAAGGTTTGGCTAGAATGACATTCAGAACTTTTGCAAGTTCTGGATTCTTAATGGAAATATCTTTAGTAACAAAATCTATAACGCAAACAAATTTTTTTGGCTATACAATACAAACCGAAAAAGGCAAAACAAATTCAGACAATCAAAACCGCTGGGAAATTCAGCCAAGCCAAACACCAGAAAACATAAAAGCTAGAAAATGAAGCTCAACTCTGAAACCAAAAAGTAAACCTCATATCTTAACAATAAATCACTAACCGGAATAACGAATGCGAGAGTCTTTCCAGAGCCAGTTTTGGCTGCACCGCGAATGTCCCTGCCACAGAGCGCGTGAGGCAACGCGGCTCTCTGAATCTCCGTCATCTCCACGAAATTCGACTGCCTCAGACCGTCCTTCGTCTTCTGCGACAACGGCAATTGGTCGAACAACTTCACGCCGGAGTACCGCGAGAACTCCGACGTTATTCCGCCGCCGGAGTCGATTCGGCCGATCTTGGCGGTGGAGGGAAGCGGAGGGAGAGAGAGCGGGTTCGTTCCGCTCTCAGGCTTCTGCGCCTCGATCCATGATTTCAGGAGTTTCAGTTCTTGTTCCTCCGAGAGTCGGTTTTGCTTTCGGACGAGCTTGGATTTGGGCCTTCCCATGGCGGATTTTAGGGTTTCAGGGAGGGAGAAGATTAGACAAGGGGTTTTGCATTAGGGTTTAAGATAAATGGTTTGGGGGGTTTTCTTTAAGAATTGTAGGGATTTGCTTGCAAATATCAAAAATATTTAGCTAGTTGCTTAACCATTATTTTGCATATTGGCTATTGATTTAGCTAAGCAAATCTAAGCAAATTGGCTAATTTAAGCTAGTTGCTTAACTATTTAGCTCTAGAAAATCTATGTGGCAAAAATACTATTTAACTAAGCAATACCCTAAGCTAAACCATTAAAGATGCTTAGGGCTCTTCAGTCTTCACACATTACATATATTCATTTACTTCCTACAGTATTAAGTGATTAACAAAAGCAGCCGAATACAAAAATACCGAGAAAAGTTGAAAAAAAAAAAAAAAATCGGTACCGTTGAACTTACCGTTACCGTTGATAAATACCGTCAAATACCGTATTTACCCAGAGGAATCAAGAAAAAAAAAATACAAAAAACATACAAAGTACGTAGGATAAAATTCATAAAATAAATAATAGTGCATAATGTTTCAACATATTACCAACTTACAAACACAATAAAAACTAAGTTCAATAGTAAAAACCAAAATGATATAGTTAAACACGATCCACTAAATATCATAGTTCAACAAATTCAACATAAAAGGAATATAAAATACTACTCTGGATAACGACCATATGCAACGGCCATACAGTAATCATACCAACTCATGTAATGAGCACATGCACGAAAGTCCAAGTGATAATCGTACTCATATTGAGATGCAGCAACAGGCTAACATGAACACAAAGTCTAAAATTGAAAACAAGTCATAAGAATTTCGGAATAAATCAATAAACAATTTCAACATAACCATAATCATCACTAACTAATCAAAAAATTACAAAATAATTATGATTAATTAAAAAAAATAAAAAAAACATGAACACAACGTCTAAAATTGAAAACAAGTCATAAGAATTTCGGAATAAATCAATAAACAAATTCCACGTAACCATAATCACCACTAACTAATAAAAAAAATTACAAAATAATTCGGATTAATTAAAAAAAATAGAAAACATGAACACAAACTCAAAATCAACACTACATTCATGTTCACAACTACCATATTATACTTAATCTTCAAGAATTATCAAGAAATTTCAAAAATTTAACTCAAAATCATAAAAAAAAAAAAAAAAAAAACAATTTGACTTCGGGAAGCTCACCGGAAGACATGTAAACCGACGGGATCTGGAGCTTTTTTGCCTTCACCGAGTCAGGAAATGGACGGCACGGCGGGATTCGGGCGGGATTGCAGCGACTTTGCACTATGGAGCGGCATAAAATACAAGGAGCAAATCCGGCGTGTTTTGATTTTTTTTAAGGGGAATCTGGATTTTATACTCGGTTTTTAACTAAAAATGCACTGAACCGAACCGGGAAGTGGGAACCGGGTTCTTATATGGTTCCCGGTCCAGTTCCCCCGGAATCACCTGAAAATTCTGCTTTTTCATCTTCCGGTGCCGTGGACTTCAAAAAAAGGGGAACTTGACCGATTCCCGTCCGGTTCCCCCGGGATTTAAAACCATTCATACTAGACCCAATACCATAACGTTGGAGTTTTCACAAACTTTCACTCTTACCCTGCATTCTATATTAAAAAATAAATAATAAAAAAAATTAAATTAACTAATGATTCACCTATTGTGGGCTCAATTTTGAAAGCCCAAATGAAGTGATGAGAATAAACAAGAAAGCAAGTTCAGCCCATTTCGATGGCAGCCCGGCTCAAGGAGATTCGATTCTAAGTGTGTGAAATAGTAACTTTGATATTTTTGACCAAAATAAGTCAAATAATGTTTTCAGACACTTTTACTAGTAATTGTAAACCTATATATTTACAATTGTTATTATTTGTAGACTTGAAGTCTACAATTTATAACAATTATATACTTTTATGTCTATACTTACTATAGAAGTGTCCAAAAATATAATTTGGTTTATTTTGATCTTAAGTATCAAAGTTACTACTACTCACGGCCATTCGAAGTATATAACAAACGTAATTAATGAGGAACTTGGAAATTATCAATGGGAAGATAAATGTTAATACTTGTATTGATTATATTTATGTTAAAGTTGTAGTATAAATATATGGAAAAGTTGTACAAAATAGACATTTGAAATTTATTGATTAGTAAAATAGTCAAAGTTTCAACTTTTTAGTAAAATAGTCAAATTTACGTTTTCAAATTTTTTTTTACAGTCGAGATTAAAATTTTTGACGATTATTATAAACAATTTATCACTTTCAAAAAAATTAATCTTAGAGACAAATTTTTTTTTTTGAAATCAGATTAGTGCACATTTTTGCTATTTCACTAAATTAAAATAAATTTTAGCTATTTTACAAATTCATAATTTTAAATCGGCTATTTAGCTATATATATATATATATATATATCCAAAAAGGGACTTAGCTCATTCTCACTACATTCAAAGTTTCAAACACTTGTATCCACATTCTTTCAAAACCATTCTCGCATGTTCATATTGTTCAATTTTATATTCTCATTCTCATTATCTCTAAGCTCTCGTTCTTACACAAATTAATGTATTTTGAGTGGATCTGCACTAGCATATATAATATTGAATTTGTGTTTTTTCCTGATTTTTATGTGCAACTATTTTTTATGTTGCGATATTTGTGAAGGTGGTGAGCTTGTGATGATTAAGATATAATCGTAATTGGGGATAAGCACAATTAGAAACTAAAAGCACGCTCTTTTTCTCTTTTCCAAACGGATAATACATTAATACTTAATGAGTAATTGCCCCATTTGCCACCAATTTCATAACATTTTCTCATTTTCTACCAAAAGACTAATTTTTCCCAAAATGTCACCATCTATGTCAACAATATTGACATCTATTTTTGCTCTTCACTATGAGATGTCAACATTGTTGAGATAGATGTCAACAATGTTGACATCTCGGTGGTATTTTGAAAAAAATTAATATTTTGGTGAAAAATGAAAAAATGTTATGAAATTGGTAGTAAATAGGGCAATTTCTCATACTTAATTATACCCTATGTGCGCTGAATTAAATATTTATATTTCGTCAACCACTGATTTGAAGCAGCCGGCGGCTAATGAAATGATCAGTATCGTACGTCATAACCAAAGAGCTCTCGTTTTTACAATTTATATACTAGCACATAAATATTCTTACAATTATAGTTTTGGCGTAAAATAAGTCATATTAAGCATTACAGCTCATATTTAGTATTAAAGGGTCGAGTCAACTCAGGATGAATAATAAAAAGAAAGAAAAAGTGCAAGTGGCAATACCAAACCATTGGAAATCGAACTTTGAGATTATATTATTAGTTAGTAACATCATTGAAACTATGTGCCATAGATTTTGACCAAAAATAAGTTTGAAAGACCTTATAAAAACCCAAGTCTCAGCTCATCAGAACATATATATATACCCAATCTTCTTTACCATCATCGATCGTGTAGTTATACTTATATATAATCTTTGTTATGGCTTTACCGTTGAAAGCTGTGAATTTGGGGAATTGGCTTGTGGCTGAAGGATGGATGATGAACCCTTCTCAGTTTGATGGAATTCCCAACAACGATCTCTTGGTTCCTTCTTATCTCTCTCCACAGAATACTATTATTTATCGATTTAATTATTATTAATGTGGGGTTAATTGTGTTCAGGATGGAACTCAAATCCAACTGAAATCTACGAAGCTCCAAAGATATTTGTGCTCCGAAAATGGTGGTGGAACCACCGTGGTTGCCAATCGCCTCTCAGCCTCAGGCTGGGAAACTTTCAAGGTATAATAACCTTTAAATTTTAATTCTGGGATGGGAAATTAATTAACAACTAACTTATAATTACTATATATATATATATATGTATATATATATATGTATGTATATATATATATATTTATGTATACAGTGACGGAGCCATTAGTATAGGCCCAGCAGGGGCTTAAGCCTCCCTCAATTTTTTTTTTTTTGCACTTTTTGCCCATTTTAAAAAAAAATACATTTTTTTTCCTTTAAAATTTATACTTTTGGCCAATTTTTTATAAATTTTTTACAATCAAGCTCCCCTGAATTTTTTTTTTCAAATTAGCCCCCCTTATGGGCTTTTCTGGCTCCGTCACTGTATGTATATATGGCACGATGTCAAGTAGTGAGGAGGGGGAGCTTAGTGGTGGTATTTTTTTTTTTTTTTGCTGAAATTTAAGTAATAAATTATTTTTATTTGTAGAAATCTACTTTAGTTTTCTGGAGTAAAATTGGAATTCTCATGTCTTCATCATCTATAAAATGAGGTGCCAATCGATAGGAAATAAATTTTAAATGCAAAAAACCCAAAAAAAAAATGTTTTACATAAATAATAGTCTTTAGTACATTTGTTTAGAATGTTTTTCTGGTATCATTAGCTCATCTAAAAAAAAAAGTCTGACTTGGTCCAATATAGTTGTGGAGATTGGCTGATAATTATTTCGGACTACGAGTTTTCAACAAGAAGTTCGTCGGGAGAGACTCCGGCAACGGCGTCGTGGCGGTGGCCGACGTGCTTCAAGAATGGGAGGTGTTTGAGATCATCAGACGACCCGGCGATCCCAACCGAATTCGCCTCAAATCCACCAATGGTTTTTATCTCCAGGTTAAATTAATTTATTGATTATTACTTTATTAACTTATTTAAGCAACCTATGTTATAAGGGATGGCCTTGGCTCCCCTTAACTTTATTTTTTATTTTTTTTATTACAGTTTGGTCCTTTTGATATAATAACACTTAATCCACTTTTAGTTATTCATTCTAGTAGTGTATTTCATTTATTTACCTTATAAAATTATGAATTAATCCATTTCTATATAACATTATGTTTAACTCGTGTTAGGTTCAACTTTTTATCTCTTTACATTGTTCACTTGACTCTCTAAACTTAGTTTCTGGCCCCACCCGTGTTGTAGGCGAAATCGGAGAGTGTGGTGGCGGCAGATTATAACGGAGGGCTAGAATGGGAAGATTGGAATCCAACGGTGTTCGTTATGACCGTTTTGAACGACAAAACTCTACACGGAGAATTTCAACTCACCAATGGCTATGGGTCCACTAGAGCCGCTCAAGTCTTAGAGGTACCGTCTATATCTATATATTTGATAATCAATTTTATAACTATAAATTAAAAAAATAACAATTTAAACGTTTGACTTTACTAAATAGTCAATATTTGGTAAATCTTAGATATATAATTAATTAATCTGAATGATTTTAATTATTAACTTGTAGGAGCATCGAAACACATATATAACAGAGGACGATTTTCGGTTCATTTCATCGAATGGGCTTAACGCCGTTAGAATTCCGGTGGGGTGGTGGATCGCCTTTGATCCCTCGCCGCCAAAGCCTTTCATCGGCGGGTCATTGAAAGCATTGGACAATGCTTTTACATGGGCACAGTAACTCACTAATTATTACTGTGCTAAATTATTCTATTAACTTAATTAAACAAAGTATAATCACACTCTTTTTAATTGTGTGTAGAAAATACGGACTGAAGGTGATTATTGATCTTCATGCAATAGAAGCGTCTCAAAATGGATGGGAACACAGTGGGACAAGAGACGGTAATCAAGAATGGGGCGATTCCCACGTTTCAAAGACTGTCTCTGTCATAGAATTCCTCGCTTCAAGGTAAATTTTTGTTTTTATTCTATCACATATATAAGTTTTATAACCCAATTTCGTAAATAAGTCCAACATAAATCCTTTATTTTAAGTAACATAATTATTTATACGA
Source organism: Urtica dioica subsp. dioica (assembly GCF_054948205.1). NCBI lineage: Eukaryota > Viridiplantae > Streptophyta > Magnoliopsida > Rosales > Urticaceae > Urtica > Urtica dioica. The sequence goes on from NC_142763.1 coordinate 436,709, forward strand.
GTGTGATGATCACACCTCTTGAATTTGGCTACCTGTCTAAGGTTAGTTATGTTTATCTCTTATGTGATTGCCATGTCATTCTTCAAAACTTATGAATAAATTATTACTTGTTCTAGTTTGTCACCTACAAATACCGCAACCATTTGACTATTAATATCTCTTATTTTCGCTCATAATTTGTTTATTTGAAAAATTAGTTACTAATTACTATCGAACTCGCTAATTAGAAATTCATGATGTAATATATATATATTTACTAAATATATATATATATATAGGTATGCAAATCATCCGGCATTGATAGCAATGGAGCTGATGAACGAGCCGTTGGCGCCAGGGGTGAACTTAGACACCTTAAAACGATACTACAAAGAAGGCTACGAAGCCGTGAGAAGGCACACATCGAGCGCTTACGTGATATTCTCTAACCGACTGGGGTCCCCCGACCCGAGGGAGCTTCTCTCATTGGCCAGCGGACTCAGCAGAGTGGTGATCGACGTGCACTACTATAGCCTCTACAACGACATGTTCAAGAGCATGAACGCCCAACAACACATCGACTTTGTCTATAACAATCGCACCTCCGATCTCAACACCGTCACAACCTCCGGTGGCCCGCTCATTTTCATTGGTGCGTAAATTATTAAAAAATTAGTTAATTATGTGATTATGATTATTAATTAATGGGATTATGATAATGATTAAGGTGAGTGGAGCGCGGAGTGGGATGTACAAGGAGCCTCAACGGGAGACTACCAAAGATTTGTAAGGGCTAAATTAGACGTCTATGGAAGAGCCAATTTTGGGTGGTCTTATTGGTCTTATAAGTGTCAATACAATCATTGGAGTCTCAAGTGGATGATTGAGAACAACTATGTTAAGCTCTAAATATTATATTCCTATATATGTATTTTTACTCGGAATATGTTTGATTGTTTGTATGTCTTTTTTATAGTATTGATGTCATGTGTGTGTAGTTTTCGAATTTCTTTGTCGAAAACTTATAATAAATAAATGTGTGTGAAGCTTGGTACGTATGTAATGGCCAGTTCTTGATGTTTTATGAGTACGTCTACGTATAGCTATACACTTATATTCTTACATGACATGTCAATCATCATAGAAATAAGCTGATTGGGATATAAGGAAACAAAATTCAGAAGCGATTGAAGACAAATTATGATTTTCTCAACTCTCAATTCACAAACGATTTTTGAGAAAAAAAAATCTAAACTAAATACATTCGCATGGCAAAAAAAAAAAAAAAAAAAAAATCGCAGTAAATTCAATTCAATGTTACTCTTTTAATTTATCTATTGGCAATCCGTAACAAACTTTAATATATTTAATATTATTAAACTTCAAACTCAACAACTTTAAATCATTCGTACCAATGTGTCTTTAGAATTCCTGTTAAATTATTGCAGTATTAAGTATTAGCATTATTATTATTTGTTGTTTTTGTTAATGTAGTGAGCCGAACAATTTTTATTTTAAGTTTCCAAATTTTTATATGTATGTATGAAAACTCAATTTTTTATATTATTTTATTTTCTGAAATATATGTGGGCGAGTGTAATATTTTATTTTAAATTTCCAAATACATGTATTTACACGTGTAAATTGACGTAAATACCCCACTCTTTTATTTTAATAAAATGGCAAATCAGAGATGTCACGTCGTCTTTATGATTATTTACCTAAGATTTACGAAACGTTGATATAGCAATACCCCAAACATTTTAGTTGGCTATTTACCTAATTTTTTGTAATTTTTTTCTATTCTAAAAATTTATTTCTTTTGAAAGTTCTTTATATAATAGGTCTTTATTTCATTTATTTATTAATAAAGTCAGAAATTGATCCCTCTAAATACTTTTATAATCAAGAACCATACAAAAACTTAATATAAGAAATAAAATGTTAAACTCCTTTTAGTTTCTTATATTTTATTTTTCTCCTTGACCTTTCCTAAATATAGCTTCTGGCTCCTTGACCTGCTATAGTGGAAATCAGAGAGTGTAGTCACTGCAGATTACAACGGTGTTCGATATGATTATCGTTCCGGACCGACAAACCATTGCGCGGCGAGTTTTAACTCACCAACGGCTATGGCTCCGTTAGAGCTGCTCAAGTCCTCCAGGTACCTTCGATTTATCATGTCTATATCTTCAATCCATAATTAATTATTAATAAAAAAAATTATAAAAATAGCCAACTTAAACGTTTCATATTGCTAAATAGTCAAAGTTTGGTAAATATTAGGTAAATAGTCATAAATGATGACGTGACTTAATATGACCGTGGTTATTTACTTAATATTTACGCTTGTAAATATATAAAATTGGTTATTTACCTAATATTTACCAAACTTTGACTATTTAGCAATTCTCAACGTTTAAGTTGTCTATTTTGCTAAATTACCCATTATTAATTTGGTTATAATTTATTTGTAGGAGCATCGAAGCACATACATAACCGAAGGCAATTTTCAGTCCACATCATCAAATGGACTTAACGCCGTTAGAATTCCGGCGGGGTGGTAGATCGCCTTTGATCCCTCGCCGCCAAAGCCTTTCATCGGCGGGTCATTGAAAGCATTGGAAAACGCTTTTACATGGGCAGAGTATAATCTACACTAATTAATCCGCTTGGTTGTTTCATTTAATCAAACAAATAATCATATTAGTAGTTGTTTTATGACGTGCACTACTACAATATGTTCAAGAGCATGAACGTGCAACAACACATCCACTATATCTACAATAATCGTGCCTCTGATCTCAACGCCATAAACTATCGACAGTGGTCTGCTCATTTTCGTTGGTACGTAATAATGACAAATTATTAAAATTTAATTAGTTATGTTTAAGTGATAATTAATGAGACTACAATGATGATAATTAAGGCGAGTGGAGTGCGGCGTGGGATGTGAAAGGAGCCTCGAGGCAAGAACACCAAAGCTTTGTGAGAGCCACTTTTGGATACAACCATTGGAGCTTGAAGTGGATGATCGACAACAACTATATTATATTCCTATATGTTCTTTTTTTTTTATTCAAATATGTCTTTTTATACTACGTATGTCGTGTGCTGTAGTTTGCGAATTTCTTAATCAAAAACTTAAAATAAATGACTGTGTGTGAAGCCTAATACGTGCGTAATGGCCAGTTCTTGATGTTTTATGTGTACTTCTTACGTTATAGTTATATTCTTACATGACATGTCAATCGTCATATATATATACAGTGATATCACAATTCATGAAGTGATTGAAGACAAATTATGATTTTCTAAACTCTCTTCACAAACGATTTGAGAAACAATCTAAATTAAAGACGAATGTATAGTCCAAAGCATGGAGTTGCCAGCAGTAACTCGCGTAATCATTAATAAACAGTGCTCAAATAATTTTACTCTTTTAATTGATCTATGGGTTATCCGTATCTATATTGTTCACCTCTACTTTTAGGAAGCTACCGGCTAATAAAATGAAAAAATTGACGATATCATAGGTCAAAACTAAAGAGCTATGTTGTTTTTACAATCAATAGACTAGAACATAAATATTCTTAAAAGTTTAGTTTGGCGTGAATTAGCTCATGTCAAGCAGTTATATATTTAGTACGAAGCTGTTGACTCAACTCAACTCAACTCAACAAATATAATAATATTAAAAAAATGCAGCGCCAAACCTGAGAAAAATCAAACTCTGAACAAGAACTAATTAATATCAAATTATATATTAATTTGGTAAAATTCAGGATTTATTGTTGTCACGTAAAATTGTTGTGGGCAATTGATAATTGAATAGAATACGTATACTGGTTATTCAAATTAAATTACATAGTTATGTATAAAAAAATATTTAATCCTATTAAATAACACATGTTTAACAGCTTTTTTTATGGTATATGATTTTATTCATCTCATTTCCTTTGATGTTTACAATGTTTTATTATAAATAACTGTGGTTAAGAGTTTTAATTTAAAAAAAAAAAAAAAAAAAAAAGAATTTTAGGAATTGTTTGCTAGTCGGTATTTTGGGAAATTTCAAAAAACAAAATTAAGTCTCGTAAAGCTGAAATGTGACCTCAAAAAATTCCACAACTACTTTAGTGAAGTCTTCTTTCCCACCATCTACAGTCTATCTAATCTAACAGAGATAATAGAGATAGATAACACACAACTAATCAACTTGCCTATGTATTATATATATTGGCTTCTCATTCATTTCTCGTCATAAGAATCATAACATATATAGTAACTAGGAATAATGGCTTACCCTATTCTTCTTCTAATAGTCTCTGTTACTTTCATGGCCTCATTCCATGGTTCATCGGCACAGCGTTTTCCGTTGAAAGCCGTGAATTTGGGGAATTGGCTCGTCGTAGAAGGCTGGATGATGAACCCTTCTCTCTTTGACGGAATTCCCAACAACGATCTCTTGGTTTAATTTCCTTCTCATATATTGACATAATATATATCAATTATTAATTAATGTATGGTTAATTATGATCAGGATGGAGCTCAAATCCAACTGAAATCGACGAAGCTCCAAAGATATCTGTGCTCTGAAGACGGTGGTGGAACCACCGTGGTCGCCAATCGCCAGTCAGCCTCGGGCTGGGAAACTTTCAAAGTACGTAACAAAATTAATTATTATATATAGGTAAACTAATAATTACCTACTTTGTTTGTTTAATAATGCAGTTGTGGAGATTGGCTGATAATTATTTCGGACTACGAGTTTTCAACAACAAGTTCGTCGGGAGAGACTCCGGTAACGGAATTGTGGCGGTGGCCGACAGACTTCAAGAATGGGAGGTGTTTGAGATCGTCAGACGACCCGGCGATCCCAACCGAGTTCGCCTCAAATCCACCAATGGTTTTTATCTCCAGGTTAAATTCATTTATTGATTATTACTTTATTAACTTCTTGTTTCATAATTTACCAGTGATGATTTGGTATATATTGATTGGAAGTTAGCAAGGGACAGCCTATGGCTCCCCTAATTTTCTCTTTTTTTTCTTCTTTTTTTTTAATAAAGAAACGTATTTATATAATACAAATTAATACTTGATTGTTATTATTTTATTTATGTATTCTAATAGTCTTTACTTTCTTTTATTTATCAATAAAATAAAAAAATTGATCCTTCTAAATAATTTTATAATTAAAAACTAAACAAAATATTTATGTAAGAAATAATATTTTTAACTCTTTTTAAGTTCAATTTTTTGTCTCTCTTAAATTTTATTTTTGACCCTTGACCTTTGCTAAATTTAGATTTTGATTCTCCCACTGCTATAGGTGAAATCAGAGAGTAAGGTGGCTGTAGATTACAACGGAGGGCTAGGATGGGAAGATTGGAATCCGACGGTGTTCATTATGACCGTTTTGAACGACAAGTCCTTGCACGGCGAGTTTCAACTCACCAATGGCTATGGGTCCACTAAAGCCGCTCAAGTCTTAGAGGTACCAATCTATATCGATAATTATAAATATTTAATAATTAATTAATCAATTGAAACGAATTGTTGATTCAATTATTAATTTGTAGAAACATCGAAGCACGTACATAACCGAAGAGGATTTTCGGTTCATGTCATCAAACGGACTTAACGCCGTTAGAATTCCGGTGGGGTGGTGGATCGCCTTTGATCCCTCGCCGCCAAAGCCTTTCGTCGGCGGGTCATTGAAAGCATTGGACAACGCTTTTACCTGGGCACAGTAATCCACATTAATTAATAAGCTTGGTTGTTTCATTTAAACAAATAATCATATTAATTCTTGTTTTTCTTTTTGTGTGTAGAAAATATGGAATGAAGGTGATTATTGATCTCCATGCAATAGATGGGTCACAAAATGGATGGGAACACAGTGGGACCAGAGATGGTAGCCAAGAATGGGGAGAGGCCTACGTTCCCAAGACCGTCTCTGTCATTGAATTCCTCGCTTCAAGGTATTTTCATTATTATATTATAGCCTCGTTCAAGATAAATATTTCATTTTATTATCTAAAATCCTATATTATATAATCCAATTTATTAAATATTCATACACGATTTGAAGATAAATAATTCATATTTTTATTTTCATTTGAGTACCATAATTTCATACTAGATTATATTTCGTCTGTTATTTTTTTTTTTTAATAGATGTCTAATTTAGCCAAGGTATAGATTAAATAGGACTTATATGTATATTTATTTTACCTGTTCTGTTATGCTCATCTCTTATACAATTGTTACCCTAAGTGTACCCTCCAACTAATCCTAAGAATTAATTTGATTAACCTACAAATACCGCAACCTTTTGACTAAGAATCTCTCTTATACTTGCTCATAATTTGGTTATTTTGAAAAAAAAAAATTAGTGACTTAATAAATACAAAAAATTGGCTACGTAAGTCACCTAAATTATATGAATTGTAAATTAGCCAACTTTTGGTAAATACTTTGTAAATAGCCAACTTGCATACGTAGCAACCTATTAACTACCTTTTTTACATGTTTGACTGAGTTAAATAAGTCTTTTATTAATCTGTTAATAAGTTAACTTGGCTATTTACAAGAAATTAACCAAATGTGGTTTATATCTCAATTCACTATAACCGTATGGCTATATAACTTAATAACCCTAATAAATATCTAACTCGCTAATTGAAAATTCATGTAATATTTATTTGGGTTGACAACTAGGTACGCAAACCATCCGGCACTGATAGCAATCGAGCTAATGAACGAGCCGTTGGCGCCAGGAATGAACTTAGACACCTTAAAACGATACTACAAAGAGGGCTATGATGCCGTAAGAAGACACACATCGAGCGCTTACGTGATATTCTCTAACCGATTGGGGCCCGCTGACCCGAAAGAGCTTCTCTCATTGGCCGGCGGACTAAGCAGAGTCGTGATCGACGTGCACTATTACAGCCTCTACAACGACATGTTCAAGAGCATGAACGTCCAACAACACATCGACTATGTCTACAATAATCGTGCCTCCGATCTCAAGGCCATAACAACCCATGGTGGCCCGCTAATTTTCGTGGGTACGTAACAACGAATAATTATCAAGTATAATTGGTTATATTAATTAATTAGTTAATGAGAATTACACTGATGATTAATTAAGGTGAGTGGAGTGCGGAGTGGGATGTAAAAGGAGCTTCAATGCAAGATTACCAAAGATTTGCAAGAGCTAAATTAGATGTCTATGGAAGAGCCACTTTTGGATGGTCATATTGGTCTTATAAGTGTCAATACAATCATTGGAGTCTCAAGTGGATGATCGAGAACAACTATATTAAGCTTTAAGTATTAAATGATTATGCTGTGTAACGATAAGGGTTAATAACAGCATAAATGCGTAATATTTTATTTTATTTTCGTACTTATATAGCTTTTTTTATGGGCAGCTACTAATTAATATTACCTCTTAGTTGCACTGTTAATACTTAAATCGTTATGTTTGCACGAAAATACACGTAGGAATCATATTTCTGCTGTAGGGAGTCAAATATAGAGAGAGTTTGGTTACAAAAAAAAAAAAAAAAATACCAGCGAGTAACAAGACAAATAAAGAATAAAACGAAGAACTCTAGTCTAGATCAAGAATATAAACTTACTCAGATCAGACGACGAAGAAAAAAAAAAAGTGGAAGAATCCTTTTCTCGGCCAAAAAAAAAAAAGAAAAGAAACAATTTCAAGCGTTTTGGTTCGTTTGCAGAGAGTGCACTTTGTTTTGATTTTTGGACACTACAATACACGATATATAAAACGATAAAATAGTATATTTTATCCATTCATCCATTCAAGTAGATGTTGTACTGGTCTTTACTGTACGTTCACATGCAAAGAATCATTTTTCATTTTTTATTTTTCAAAAAACACATTTAACAATTGTTTGAATTGTCAACACCTAAAGCTTTTACAGTGTGATTAAAAAAAAAAAAAAAAAAAAAGCTTTTACAGTGTGTGTTTCGTCATATTCAGATATCTATCAGTTTTCTGCCCAACCCAAACTCGTTTTTGTCGTCTAGTGGCGTGGGGTTTGAAAGTGACAATACAGCTAAGTTTAAGTTTGTAATCTTCCTTTTTGTCGTCTTAATTGTTCCAAACATCAACAAAATAATAAATAGGGAAAATATCAAGAGTATTTTAATTGAATTGCAAGATTTATCCTCTCTATTTCTAAAAATATCAGACTTATCCCTCCAGTTTAATATAAATGACATATACATCCAGTGACGGAGCCAGAAAAGCCCACCAGGGGGGGCTAATTTGAAAAAAAAGTTTCAGGGGGGGCTTGATTGTAAAAATTTTATAAAAATTGGGCCAAAAGTATAAATTTTCAAGTAATTTTTTTAAAAAATGGGCAAAAAATGCAATAAAAAAAAATTTGAGTTAAGCCCCCCCTGGGCCTATACTGGCTCCGTCACTGTATACATTTCCTAAAAAAATGTTATATTACAAATATCACAATTTTTCATTTATTTTTTACTAAAAAATAATTTGAACTCCCCAAAATACCCTTAATGAAATAATTTTTTATTTTCTATTCTATATACAAAAAAATTAAATTTAAAAATTTCTTTATAAAAAGTTATGGATTTTTTTTATAAAGAGAGATTTTGATTTTTTTTTAATAAAATAGTAAATAAATATTTATTCTATGAAGGGTATTTTTGGGAGTTCAAATTATTTATTTTTGTAAAAAATAAACGAAAAGGGTGATATTAGTAATATAACATTTTTAAGGGAAGTATATGTCATTTATATTAAACTGAAAGGATATGTCAGATATTTCTAGAAATAGAGAAGAAAAATCTCGCATTTCGATTAAACACGAGAGATGCTCTTGATATTTTCCCAACTAAATATCAAATAAAGGAATTAGGAAAGTTTTTCAACTGAGAAGAGAGAGAGAGAGAGAGAGAGAGAGAGAGAGAGAGAGAGAGTGTAATGATGTGATTCTATGTTGGCCGGGCCTCAAGGTTGGGCCATTAGAAATTTTGCTTCACCGTTCCTTTTGAGACACATGTACCTGGTTTTTATATATTTTTAGAAAAATAAATCATTACCTCTTCACATTTACTAACCAATTAATTTAATGTCATTTTTTTTAAAAGTCATTCAAGAAAAAAAGAATATAAATTAATGTCATTCTAATATTTAGATTCCTTTTCTAAGTATAACACGACGGAAGCATTTAGCGTACTATTTGTAGAAAAGATAAAAAAAAAACTTTTACGTCCTTTATGTAAGAAATTACACACAAAAAAATAAACATTGTAATTAATTATCCATGTCTTTTTAAATAAAAACCAAAACAAATATATAGAAAAAAAATATGTTCCAAATATATACCATAGTAGTAAATATAAAATGAGAAGTCAAATTATAGAATATGCTAGTGAATATAATATACAAAAGATATATAAGTAAATAAGACGTGAATATATAAATATATAAGTATTAAATTTTAAATACCTTCATTTTATTTTTATTACATTATGACAATTTAACGCCTTATGATCTAATAATGAGGTGAAGCTGGATAATGAAACAAGGATTGAAATCTCGCATCTCGCGCTGTACCGCACTTTTAATTTTGAGATTATCTCGCACTTATTTTCATTTCTCTCTCGCGATCATTCAAAACGCGAGATACCCCATCTCGCGCAAGATTTTAATCCTTAATGAAATAACTTAAAAAGTAATTGAACACAAAAACCAAAATAAATACGAACGTATATGACTACAGATATTTGGATTAATGACATTTTTGCCTCTTAAATTATGGTGACTTAAACAATCATCCCCTGAAATTCTGAAAATTGTTTTTTTCCCTTCAATTCAATTTTGCTCTTTGTGTCAAATTTTCCATCAAAAAGTTGCTAAATGAGTCATGTGACTTTAAAATGAGAATAAATTGTAATCTTACTATAAAATTAAAAATAAACAAAAACATAATTAATAAAAGAAAAAAAATGAAGTAAAAATAATGATTAAAAAAAAATTAAATTTATAAATCTCTCTCCCTCTCCTTTAACAGTTTACTTCGTTCCATTATCAAACAAAGCACGACTCTTTTGGCTCTCTCATCACAAGTCCCAATTGTTGCTTCTCTAGTGTTCTCTTTTTTTTTTTTTTGGTAAAACTTTTCTCTAGTGTCCTCTAGTTACTTATTTTTTGTTCAAGATGGTGGAGGGTCCAGGGGTGATAGAACAACCTGATTGAGTATATACCAAACATTCTTGGTGTGTACTTCGCTTCCATTTTATGAATTTTAACAACTCAAGTATGTTTGACAAAATTGAGAGCGCTTATATGATTTGCATTGGTAAGAAAATCACAGATAGTCGCTCGAATCTTCTCCCTCTCTGCAAAATCAACACAAGAAAAAAAAATTTGAAGGATAAGATATGTGAGCTCTGCGAAACACAAGCCACGATCTACTGCGAATTGGACAACGTGTTCTTATGCTGGAACTGCAACGACAAAGTTCACGTCAGAGATGTATGGCCATTATTTTTAGAAATAGGCTGTATAAGAGAGGGTATTATTATAATTTTCTCTATTTTAGCCATCACGTCACATGCACACGATCATTTTACATTTTTTTTACGGAAAATTTAACGGAAGGATAAAAAAATGAAATGAGGTCTAACATGAAAGGATGAAAATGCAATTTTCAAAATTATGGGAAACGGTTGTTAAAGTCGCCATAGTATAGCGGCGACGACTTTGCAGTTCAAAATGTTATACTTTTAGTCTATGACTGACCAATACTTTCACACTTGCCCAATTACAAGTCAACCCAAGAAGAAGATTTTTTATTTTTTATTTTTTTTTATTTTAATAGACCAGTCAAATCCAAGACTTACCATTGTCCTTTAACCTCGGCGGTGGAAAAAATTACCAATTATAATCTCCAATAATTTGCAGTGTATAAGGTAAATAACTATGCGTATAAAAAAGAAAAGGAATATTGATTTTTTTTTTTTTACTATACTAAACTTTTCTATTTTATGCTAACTTTTTGAGAGAAACAACTCATTTCTATCAAAATCTACTAAACTAAAAGTGTGAATCTTATTTTTTGGTTTCAAAATTGTAGAAACCCATATTATTCTTGCTCTTTTTTTTTTTATAAATTTAAGAGAGAATTTAAGGGTGGAATATATAATTTATGAAGGGTATTTATGTAGTTTCCGTATGTATCCTCGTATTCGCATCAAAATATGTTCCTATTTCTAACCCTGAAAAACCACGTATATAAGGAGGAAACCAAAGATTTCGAGTTTTTAATTTATTAGTCTTATATTCTCCGATCCAAGGAAAAAAAAAACCCCCACTTCAGAAACAGCGGAATCTAGAGAGAGAAAACGAATCAGAAGCTCCAAGTTGTGCAGTGAGAGATGGGAAGTTTATTGAACAGAGGTCCAACGAACGAAGCGTTGATCGGTAGCGAAGTCGATGCTCATTTCCCAGACGGTTCTGTAGCCTCTGGAATCCTCGCCACTGTCTCTTTCGACACTGGTTTCGGTACGAAAATCTAAATTTTGCTTATGTTAATTGAGTCGGCTTCTTGATCAACTTCTTTATTAAATTCGTAATTCGATTACCGTGGTTTGTTTCCGTGTCGGTTGGATCAGAATGATGTCACTCACTCTGATCTAGGTTTGAATTTGTTCGTATAATTAACGGTGAAATTTGCTCGTTGTTAGCTAGCATCCTAGTCTGTATGTATGTGTTGGCGTAATGCTTTTCCTTGAGTACATACTTGTACAAGAAAAAAATAATAATGTTGTTCTGTATTGTTTTAGGCATTGTTTTGGAAAATGCAAGGATGATAAAAAAGGGGGATTCAAAAAGGAATGTTACCTCGGGAGGCAGGCTTGTAATAAGTTCCGGTGATCTTGCCAAAGTTTCCCTAAAGGTTTGGAATTTGAATCTGCGTTTAGTACTAGTCACTTTTATCTTTCTATGGCTCAAATCAGTGTTTGTAATTATGAAATTCAGGCAGCTCAACTTCTGTCTGGCAGGGAAGCCCTATCGAGCGTTGACCATCCAATTTCAAGGTATGTCTCTCTCGGCCAAGATCGAAGTTTGGAACACTTTCTTGATTTTTATATTTATTTATTTTACATATTGATTACATATGGATATTGATATGTGATTATGTACACTCTACCAGGAATTCGTTGCAGAACGGGAATGGCTGTGTGCCCAAAAATGCTAAACACGAGGTATGCATTGTTTACAGTCTACTTAGCAATTTTTAATGTGTTATAAACACATTGTTATTGTGTGGAAAATAGTAATAGGAATAGCTTTGGTTGACTTGAAAATACCATGGTTTTTTCAATATCGGAGTTTCTCCCCACTCGATGTGCTAAAAATGTGATTTTTTTTTTTGCGTACATTATCTTAATCTAGCTGATAATAGTTTTTGGCTCTTGTGTCTAATAGGAGTCTAAGCTCAATCCAGGCGCAAAACTATTCCGTCCATCTGTGAGGAAGCCCGTTCCGCCAAATCCCGCGGTGACACTAAATTCCCTCGTTCATTACGTACCAAACAACACTCCAAGGTTACACGCTCAGCCCGAAGCTGGTGGGTTAAGCCCTTTCGGGTCTCATTCACATTTGCCAGTGAAGGTTCTCCCTTACGGAAATTTACCCACCGGGAATGTGAGGCCTGTGACTTACTTTCCACAGCCGGTGAGTCCTAGTTTCCCTGCCTTGTTGATACCTAGTCTTCTTGTCTAGGGGATTTTTCGGTACTACAACCATTATAACTCTTTGCCGTGCATATTGTGATGTGGGTGTAGATTGTCGGACATTTGGGAAGCAGAGCACAACCACTTAGTGTTGCCACTCACTATGGTGCTCCAGCGGGACTGGGATTTGTTCATCCGGCTTCTCAATCTGTAAGCTGGAAAACACTCTCTTTGCAAGGAAATCTTTAATTTTATTTCCATCGTTATTCTTGTGTTTGTTCGTAGCCACATTTGCATCGAGAGCTTATAAATCACCACTAACAACTAAGATCTTCAGTTTCTACTCACTCGGAAGTGGGATAATCAAGATGGGAAGATAATTATTGAAAAAAAAAAAAAAAAAACTCTTTTTAATTAATTGCCTAGTGTGACTAATTACTGTCAGATGCATTGATACAGGTTATGGTCGCAGAACCCGGACAGGTTATTTATCTCCATCCACCTTCTCACGTAAGACCTCTGTAGATTATATTTTCTCGAAAGTGTTCCGAAACATATTATAACAAAGTGTTTGGTGTGGTATAAAAAATAAAAAATTATCATCTCGTTACTCTTAATCATATTGCAGGAGGTCATTACGCCTCTCCCGTCACCATTTCTGCGCCAATTTCCGACCCCTCATCCGTCTCAGTTTCTAAAGCACCAAGGTATGTGCTCAACAATTGACCATAATAAATAAGTAACTATTGTGTATTATTTATTTATATTGGAAAAAAAATGGCATCGGACGCAGGAGCTTTGATGCCTCAGCCGCCATATTGTGTGGCGGCTCCGCCGTTGATGGCTACGGTACAGCAACCACAGCAAGCTTATTCGATGCCATATAATGTTCCGGTTTTAGAACAACAACAACAAAGAGCTTATTTGATGCCACATAATGTTCCGATTTTGCAACAACAACAACAACAAACAGCTTATTTGATGCCACAAAACGTTCAACAACAACCATTCCCGTCTAACCGTTATCTCCAACTTCCGGGAACTAATGCCCTCTTTAACAACACCAAATTTATATGAACATATATTCTTTTTTATCATTATTAGTTTTTCATTGCTACTTGCTATTTTTGTTCCCAATTCTTTTTGCCATTCTTTTTCTCTGGGAAGATTGGTTCAGATTTATTCATCATCGTACAGGAAAGAAAAAGTTTTTGAGTTTCTTAATATTTGTTTGAGGGGTGGGTGGGATTTCATTTGTTTTTTCAGAGTACAGGAATTTTTTTTTTTGCTTTTGTTGGCGTTTCAGAGTTGAGCAAATTTCAATAATTGTATAATATTACAAGGCTCTATGGAAACGTTGTCGGCTTTTCTCTGTTTTCACAGACATATATATATTAGTAGAAGAAACCACGCTTGAAATTATTATCAAAATCAATCTGCACTTGACATTGTCATCAATACAATCTGAGACCTCACATGAGTGTAACACAGTGTTTATCACAAAAAACACAACACTGACTGTATTGAATTACGCTTTCTCATCATTTTTTTTTATTATTATTTCTCATCGTGGCGTTAGTTTAGGCTGAGAATAAGCCCCGCTATAGTACAACACACACATATTTTACTCATCTCTGGCTGAATTGGCATCAACATCATAACTCATCCAAGACAATCAGACACACAAGAATCGCCTTGATTACTCCACAATTTTTCCATGGTAACTGCATAGGAAAGAAAAAGAAGAAGAAGAAGAAAGAAAAAAGTTAGTACATAATAATCAGACCACAAATGCAACACAACGAACGTACCTTGTTGGATGTTGGTCCACAATCTTGTTGAAGTCAAGCCACATGTTAGCCTTCATGACCATCATCATATAGTAACCAGCGACGCCGATCAAAGTGAGCACGGCGGCGAGCACACAAACCCCACCGCCGGCCACGCACATCACGCCCAACACGAAAACCCCCGGAACCGAACACATAGCTATCAGCTTCCGAACATCGTCCACGGGAACCTTAAACGGCCTCTCGGCCTCGGGAAGCTTAACCCTAAGCCACACGAATGCCCCGAGCTCCACAAGCATTCCCATACCATACAAAAAGTTCGCGGCGGTCCTCGTGTCCTCGACCCTCAGAGCCGAGATGGTGAGAGCCACGAGGGTCGAGGCCACGATCCCGACCCACGGCGTGTCGAACCACTTGCACCGGCACCCGAACACTCGCGGGACCAACCCCAGCTCGGCCATCCCTTGGAGCTGATACGAGCAGCTCCCGAGCTGGGCTTGGTAGAGCCCGCACCCCGAGAGGACCGACCCGAGCCTGACCCAGTGCTTGAGCCACGACCCGGCTATCTCCTCCGCCACGTCGAGGTAGTACCCGTCGACCCAGTCGTCGAGGTCCAGCGAGATCGACCCGATCGAGGCCAAGAGGGGTAACAAGTAAGCTAAAGAGGTGAACCCTAGCGACGAGGCTAGGGCTTTCGTCAGGGTTCGGTGCACCGGCGGCTCGATCTCCCCGGCCAGAGTGCTCACGCCGTCGAAGCTGTTCAGGCTCCAAAACAAGGTGTTGAAGAATCTCTTCCACTCTTTGTTCCGTCCCACTCCACCGGTACCGCCGCGGATGATCATCATCCACTTGCTCGGATCGATCTTCGGGATCGCGACCACGGACATGGCGAGAAACGGGACGAGGGAGAGAGCCCCGAGAGGGATCGCGGCGTAGGCGACCACGTGGAGGCCGGAGTAGTTGACGGCCGAGAGAAATACGGTGGAGAAGAAGACGACGGAGAAGCGGGCCAGGCTCGAGGAGGCGAGGCTTGTGGGGCCCACGGCCTCGAGGTAGCCGATGCAGAGGCCCGAGAAGGAGGCCAAGTTGATGAGGCCGCCGAGCAGCTTCCAGTAGCCCATCAGGTAGGCCCAGAAGGGCCCGAAGGCGGCGTGGGCCCACACCACGAAGCCGCCGTTGGAAGGGAAGGCCGCCGAGAGCTCGGCGGTGACGAGGGCCTCCGGGAAGCTCCAGAGGACGGGGAAGGCCGCGAAGCCGAGGATGGCCATGAACGGGCCCGCGGCCCCCACCGCCGGTTCTTGCCCGTAGGGCCCGCCGGACACGTGGAAGTATATGAGGAAGATCAAGGGGACCAAAGGAACCCTGTTGTTGTTGTTCCTCACTTTTTTGCTTTTTCTCTTACTATTGTCATCATCATTAGTGCCTTTGTAATGCTCTTCTTCTGATAATTGCTCTAATTCTCGTCTATCATTTTCTTGTTGGGAGGTTTTTGGAGGGAAAAAAGGTTCTTGCATAGTTGAAACTAGATTTAATAATAATATGTATTGGAGTTTTCAAGATTCTTGGCTAATAATATAGGATCATATGGCTAGCTATTTATATACTGGCTTACAAGTTGTACTGTGATAAATAAGCTAATTTACTAGTTTTGGCATAGTAATTCATTGCTTTCATTGGACGAAACATATGCATATGGCTTCTTTTCTAGGAAGTTGCTTCTTGGAGAGGCTATTTTGTCGGTTTTTACGTACCATATCACTAAGCTACTAAACATGTGGTATAGTTTGAAAATTTGTAATTTAGTTGAAGCGCCATAATGATTCATCACTTTTGATTGTACGTACTAAACAGTTTTTCTTTTTTCGCTGGGAGCGTACTAAACAGTTGACTTCCGGGAAATTTCAAGGGAAAGAATTGCGTGTGCATTCCTTGATTTTTTTTTTTTTTAATGTAAGTTTTTTTTTACTACAAATTGATTGTGACAGATTATGAACATGTTGAACTTGATATGTTCGATTCAACAATAATTAAATCGAGCAACATTAATACATTATGTATATAATTATTGGCTTTAGATACTTTTTACAAATTAATCATCGTACAATGAATATAATGCTGAGAAGAAAACCTACAATATATGTATAAAAGTTCAAAGTTCAGACTAGAAAGGAATTAGTGTTATTCCTAGATCCTTCAGTATTAAATCTGCGAGAGGGATTTGGGACGGAGAGAATACAAAAGAATAATCAAGACACAAATAAAATAAAAGACTAAGACTAGAATACTTATTTTACAATATATATATATATATATATATATATATATATATATATATATATATATATTCTATTATCCCCTCAAATGCATTAGTATGAAGCATAACTAAGAATCAAACTGTTGAATGGAGTGATTCTTTGTAAATAAATCGGTGATTTGCATGATGGACCACCATCTGATACCAATGGTAAACAGTAAACCAAATGGTAATTGTCAATATATTATCCTTGATCGATACAAATATCAATCATCAAGTTTTTCATCCGTAAAAATGTTCTGTATTGATGAATTTTTTTCTGGTAGAACCTCTTGTTTAGCCCTAAGTCTGACCTAACTAAAAAACGAATAATAAATACAAAAAATAAAACACACAAATTTATAACGACTCAACCTCAATACGAAACGAAAATTACATCTACTTTGTCGCTGCAATTTTCACTATGACCTCAAATAAAATAATAGTGTTTATAACCTCTCTTGATTTAGACCTCAACATTTATGTCGATATAAATTCCACACCTCAACATTTCTTAGTCATGTCTATATAAAATCAAACTATTACCGTCACAAAGAAGACTCTCAGCTTCTTATGTGTTCTCGAACGACACTACACCAACTTGGAACGAACGACACAAATACTAACATAAAACGACAAGTAATTCAACTGAAAACTGAATCAACGAAAACTAAGATGTGTCGGTTTTTAGGGACCCAACGGTGTGTTGTCTCTATTCTATTCATAAATGATAATTGATAAATAATCATTATCACATTAATTTGTTGCAGAGAAATTAATGATCGAAATGGACTTGTTGTTGGTAAGAGTTAAAGTGAAACCACATTTTAGATCTGCACAGATTCATAAAGAAGTACCACGCCACCGCGAACGCCGTCAGCGACGCGCCGATCACGACCACTTTTCCGGTGACCACCGCCATGACGTACGCCAGAAACACCGCCGGAGGAAGACACACGGCCACCACCCCCGCCGTCCCCAACGGAACCCTAAACGGCCTCTTCATTCCCGCCATCTTCCACCGGAGCCGTACGAAGGAAGCGAGCTCCAACACCATGCCCATGCTGTACACGAAGTTCGCCGACGATATGATGTCGCCGAAGCCCATCAGCGCCACCGGAATCGGCACCAGCGCCGACACCAGTATCCCCACCCACGGCGTCCCGAACCTCCTCGACCGCCGCGCGAACGCCTTTGGCAGAATTCCCAGCTCAGCCATTCCCAGCACCTGGTAAACAAAACTCAAAAATTGATTTTTTTTGTTTATATTTATAAAATTAATCAGTGAAATAATACAATTAATTGTCAATAAAGTTTTTCTATTGCAAAATTTAACTTTATATATGGTTATCTTAGTAAATGTTTTGAGTTCAAATCAATCATGAAAATAACATAACCAAAAGTTCTTCCAATTTTTCTTTCTATTCAAATTAAACAAAGAAAAATCGAGATTATTTGTGTGGGGGGTTTAAACTTAATTCAACTGATAATTCTAGCTAAGAAGCAGAGACCTGGTAGGCGGTGCTGGTGAGCTGGGCCTGGAACATTCCGACGACAGCCATGGCGGCGCTAGCCCCGACCCAGAGCTCGAGCCAGTTCCCTCCGATCTCCCCCGCCGCCGCCGCCAAGTACCCGTCCCGCCACTCCTCCCGCCGGAACGGCACCGCCCCCAGCGCCGCCAGCAGCGGCACCAAATACCCCACACACGTCAGCACCACCGCCGACATCAGCGCCTTCGGATACGTCCTCTGCGGATTCCTAACCTCCCCGGCCAGCGTGCTGGCGGTGTCCCAGCAGTTCAAGCTCCAGAACAGCGCGTTCAGAAACAACGTCCAGTCCGTCCCTCCCTCTCCTCCTCCGGCCAGCCACCGCGCCGGCTCGACCTTCGGGGCCGCCAGAACCGCCATCACCACGAACGGCAAGTACGACAGCACGCCCAGAGCCACCGCGGCGTGGCCCACGATGGACAGCCCCGAGTAGTTGAGCACGCACAGCGCCGCCGAGGCCGCCAGGATGGCCGCGTAGCGGGCCCACCCCGACGCCAAGGCCGGGACGAGGGTCTGGAGATAGTCGGCGCAGAGGACGGGGTAGGAGGCGAGGTTGACCGCGCCGGATAAAAACTTCCACGTGCCCATCGTGGAGCCCCAGAAGGGGCCGAAGGCGCGGTGGGCCCACACCACGAAGCCGCCGTTTCCGGGGAACGCCGTGGCCAGCTCCGCCGTGATCAGGGCCTCCGGGACGCTCCATATGAACGGGAATATTATGTAGCCCAGGATGGCCAAGAGCGGGCCCGCCGCTCCCACCGCGGTTTCCTCTCCGAAGGGACCGCCGGAGACTTCGAAGTAGATGAGGAACACCAGTGGGATGAGAGACAGCTTGTTGCCGGAATCATCTTCTTCTTCTGCGGTGGTGGTTTGGTTTTGGGGGTGAATGAGTGGCTCACATTGCTGCTCGTTTGAAGATCCCATTTTGGATATTAATCTGTTTGAGTGTGTGAGAGTAGGGACAAGCAAGAGCAACACAATGAATTATATGTATATGTATATCTAGTCCAATAATAAGTGAGGTGAGAGTAGGTGCTTTTTTATGTCACTCGTTTTTCATATTTTCTTGTGAAGTTGGAGATAGATGTGTTGTGTTGTGTTGTGTGTCGGTGACTCCTAGTACTAGGTCATGTCTCTTAAAATGTATAATTGTGTGTGATTAGATACTAAACAAAGAATGTTTCTTTTTCAGTTGTTAATTTGATACTAATTCTAAAATGTATAGCTTTCTTTAACACATGACATGTCTGTTTAGAAGATTTTTTGGGGGTGATGTTTACCAGCAAGCTAGATGAGATTAATTAATTTGACCATTTATTGGCACCTACGTTCTTTAGGTGATGAAATAGACATCGCCAACTTGTTTTTTTTGTATTATTTTGCTACATTGTGATTCTCATTCATATATGGCTCGACAGCCTGACAAATTTATCTTTAAAATTTTGACGTTTTTTGTTATGAATTATGATAGCGATATCCCTACAAAAGTAACGCCCCACCCGCCCCGAAAATAAAAAAGATTTGAGTCATCGCTGTCTTTTAACATTGCTTTATATGCGACGAAATTGGTCAGATTTATTTATGCTTATGACGGATTATTTTTTCAGATAACCATTCTCAAGAACGCTCGAAAACATTGTTAATCTTTAATTTTCCATAAATAATTCTCTGATATCATTTTTCTAATCGCCAAAAATTGTTCTCACATGCAGTTCTCATTACGGAGATTCCGCAAATCCATGGAGTTAGTTGGGCCGAATTGTTAAGGTCAGATCTCACCACCTAAACCTCTAGTAACTAAGTTACCAAAATTTAAAAATTTGCTAAATAGCTAAGTTTTGATAAATTTTAAGATATTATAATTATTAGTGGGTATTTCGTTTAATCCAAAATAAATTAATTGGCCTCACAAGGTCAGACCGACACATCACCAAGAAAAAGAAAATTATGAAAATTGATGTAAAAATTGACAAATGCACTATAAACACACATACGCACACTCATGCAAACAAATAAGAGATTTCTTCCATCAATCTCCGACTTCAACAAGAAAAGACCGACATTCGCAAAGAATTTATTTAAGCAAACAGGTTGAGCTTAAGAGCAGACATCAAGGGAAATTACTTTTGTTTGTGTCTTTTAGGTGATGGAGATTGAAAAACAATTTTTTCAATGGTGAAGAGAAGATCAAAACCGACGACCATCTACCCTCTAGTCTCTCATGCATATTTAGGGTCCGATTCTAAATCGAATTGTGAACGTTTTTCTTCTTTGAACGATAATTCAACCACACAGAAAAACAAGATTCGACAATCACAGATTGGATCGCGAACAAACAAACACAAAACACTCGAGGATTTTTACCCTGATTCGGCAAAATTGCCTACGTCCAGCTTCTTCACTAATCAACGGTGTTTACAACGACAATTCACAGTAGAGCAAACCGATACACAAGTTCTGGTTTCTCTCAAATCGATCGATCAGATGATTCAATCGATTTCCTCTCAAGAACACTCGTGTTTATCCCAACCCTACTCTCAGAATTGTTTCCCAAATCAATTTCTTCTCTAGAGTCCTAACACAATCAATATCGTTAGTTACTCCTACCTCAATCCCAAAACGCTTTTATAAAACAGGCTTACAAGATTCCAATACTAAATAACTAACTAATTATATCTCCTTGTGTTGACTCTGAGACTGACTTGCTGACCTGTCGTCCACGTAAGCAGCAGCGATAGAAAACAATATCAACACTAATCATATGTATTATTAAACATTGATCTTACAACTGTCATTAACAATAATAGACACTACGAGAATAGTAAGAAGCGTAGTGATTTCTCTCTTATCTCTATTTCTATCAATATTCAAAGATGACAAATTGGGATTCGCGACTAAAATTAAATATGACGATTGTGATACACGCAAGGAATTCTATATATATTCCATGGATTTGCACTCACTCACCATTCCAGTCACCAATAATGTATTGCGTTATTAATTTATGATAATCAATGACAGGACAACTGTTTACTTTGGGTGCCTGCTTGTAATTTTAGAGTATAATTTTCTGTTAGAACTTAGAAGAAAGACGAAGAAAAAAGGGAATCATATAATTGAGCGAACCCAAACTCCCACGAAATCCAAGCTGTAAATTTTGGTAAAAGGCTACAACTTGTAAATTAATAAATCAAGTAAAAACAAAAAAGCAAAAGAAAACGATATAAAATCAATACATTGTTACGTCAAAGTTTTTGTATTCATGCTACAAAATCAGCTAGCGTTGAAACCCAATAATAAATACAGCAAAGACGTCTCATTGTCCCTCCGGGGTGACAGCACCTCATATCATTATATTTAATTCACAAACTTACAAAAACAATTTGAATTCTTCGTAACGAAATAGAGGGGGAAAAAAAGAAACTCGATGAAAAATGAAAATATGAAACAAGATTTAGATTCATATTTTTGCTTTGCTTGCCTTGAGAAAAAAAAAACATACACAAACAGATTTTTATGTGTTAACAAAATGTGTACATCAATCAATGATCAATTGAATATCACTGTAGAGTGTGGTGCTCATCAAAATGAGAAGTATCACTAAATTTGAGCCACTTTTTAGTCCTACAAAGCCCGATGAGGAAGAACCACCCGATCCCGGCGGCTGTCATGATTCCGCTGACCAAAAAGACGGTCTTGGTGGCGATGACCATAATCAAGACCAGAAACGCCGACGGGACGAGACACATGGCGGCCACTCCCCATATGCCGAGCGGGACCCGGTACGGCCTCTTCAAGCTCGGCATCTTCCTCCGCAGCCACACAAAGGAGGCAAACTCGAGAAGCATTCCGAGGCTGTACAGGAAATTGGCCGACGATATTATGACCGTGAATTCCATGTAAGAAACCGCGAGGGCCACCCCGGCGGATACCAAGATCCCCACCACCGGAGTCCCAAACCAACTCGACCTCTTTCCAAACACCTCCGGCAGCATCGCGCAAGACGCCATCCCCGACAACTAAACACATGCAATCAAATCCAATAACCGAAATCATTAAAATACTTAAAGGGCAAAAATTAGCCAAATAAGTCAGCCGAAAGTATAAGAATTGCTAAATAGCCAATATTTTGTAAATAACCACCTCAACTTATTTACGACACTCAAAAAGACAAAAATATCCAAAAATATTATCGCCTATTTTGGGTTTTGTTTTTTGGGTCAAACGGCTATATAGCCAAATAGAACTTAAGCTTTTGCAAAATAGTCATAGTTTGTCAACTATAAGCAAACTAGCCAAAGTAAAATTAATCTAGGTTGGATTAAATTTAATCCCACGAACTATAAAGATAGAATGTAAGCTTTATGAAGGCTGGATTAAAATTAATCGAGGCAGGATTAAAAGTCGTATTACTTTCAATTGACTATTTTGTTATACCTAATGAAACTATGGTTATTTTGCAAAAGTCATAGTTTAAATTGGCTATTTCATACCATTTTTTGTTGTTTTTTTATCTTTTTGAGTCCCGTAAATAAGTTGACGTGGTTATTTACAGAAAATTTATAAAATATTGACTATTATACAAAACGCTATAAGTCAAATGACTATACAACTAAAAATACATTTTTTTTTATTAATGTTTAAAGACTACTGGATTTTAATGCTCGAAAATGGATCAACACTTGAAAGCCAGTCAGATACCTGGTAAGCGCTGCTACTGAGCTGGGCCTCGAAGAGCCCGATTGCAGACATAACCGCCCCGACCTCCATCCAAATCTTGAGCCACTTTCCGGCCACCATCTCGGCGGCCTCGGCGTGGAACCCGGTCTCCCACCGGTCCTGGTCCACCGCCACCGCCCCCGTCACCGCAAACAACGGCACCAAATACGCGACGCAAGTGAACACCACCGCCCAAAACAAACCCCTCGGGAAGTTCCGCTGCGGGTCCTCCACTTCTCCGGCCACCGTGGACACGTTGTCCCAGAAATTCAAGTTCCAAAACAGCGTGTTGAAGTAGAGATTCCAGTCCCTCTTCGCCCCGGGCTGTCCCATGCTGACCCACCTCCTCGGCTCGATCTTCGGGACGGCCAAGGCCGAGAGGAGCACGAACGGGGACAGCGAGACGAGGCCCAGAGCCACGGCGGCGTAGCCCACGATGGCCAAGCCGGTGTAGTTGACGAACGAGAGGACCAGAGTCGAGGCCACGATGGAGACGTATCGCGGCCAACCCGAGGAGAGAGCCGGGACGATCTTCTCGAGATAGTCGACGCACATCACCGGAAAAGCAGCGATGTTGATCACGCCGGAGAGGAACTTCCAGGTCCCCATCAGCGAGCCCCAGAAGGGCCCGAACGCTTTCTCGGCCCATATCACGAACCCGCCGTTCCCCGGGAACGCCGTCGAAAGCTCCGCCGTGATCAGCGCCTCCGGGACGCTCCATATGAACGGGAATATCAGGAACCCCAGCAGGGCCAGCAGTGGTCCGGCGGCTTTCACGGCGGGTTCTTCGCCGTAGGGTCCGCCGGCGACCTCGAAGTAGATCAGGAAGATCAGTGGGAGCAGAGTCAGCTTCTTCGGGCTCTTCTTCGTCGGTTGACTTGTGATCGGAAGCTCTGGATTTGTCGGCACCTTCTTCTTCTCGCTGTTCTTTGGTTGTATTTCCATCTCTGTTTACAGATCACTAAAACAACACACACACAGAAAACAATAATATTGTGAGATTCTATTAATAGTGATATGAGATTCTATTTCGTTTCTATTTATGGCAACGAGATAAGTAGTGAAAAATCATAATTAAATGAATCGAATCGCAGTAGTCAAGGTGAAGGCTAATTTTGGTATTAAATAAAAGAAAATCTATATTCATAGAACCTGATAATAGGCGATTATGGTAGTAGTGACGAAGAAGAAGAAGGCTAGCCAGAGATTCTGTAATGGAATGGAATGAAAGGGAGATATTTTAAAGGAAGAACATGGTTGCTATGTTTTGACTTTTGAATGTGACTGCCTCACTGCCATTGCCTTTCTCTTTTTTCTTTAATAATTTATTTAGAGGATATGATATGATTTGATTTCAAATTTTTGAATAGAATACAACGCACATGTTAAGCATATATATAACAACGCAAAAGTATAGCGTCAGATCCGTGATCGCGACAAATTCAATGTTATTTATTTTTCACCATATGGCTTTGTTATCCTATTTTATATTATTTTTAAATGCAACAACTATTTTCTCTTATTTTTCTTTTCCTTTTTGTGGGTCGGTGGGAGATAAAATATTGCAATTGGAATCATAATACCGCAAGGCCGTTTTCACATTAAGCAAACAAAAACCAAAAGAGACAAGCCCATATATATTAACTACGGAAATTTCAGATAGTCGACACTAATAGGTTTTGGACTCTTTAAATTTTCCACCTCATTCTAAATATACTTATTTCTAAGCTTTTCTAAAAATATCAATTACCAAATTCAAATAACCTAAACTACAAAAGTAGGGCTCTTTGTGAATTTTTTTTTTTCATTTCTCTTTTATTTACATGTCAATAAATTATGGATTTGATGACATGTATTTTTTTTTATCAAATCTTGAGTTTGATGACATGTATTTTATCAAATTATGTCAACAAATGCAGTCTTTAACATATATATGTGTTATCATCATTCTTATAAAAAAAAAACAACGATTTTAAAATGTTAGCAATATTAATTACTTGTGTACCAATTACTCGTATTACCTCATAAAAGTCAATACATCCAAAACAATAAATCAATCAATCAATAAAGATACAATTTTAAAAAAAATATATATTAGGCTTAGATTGGACCTGAGACGTGCCAAGTTCCCCCGAGGATTAAGATTTTCCTACTAGAGTGTGAGCTCATATTCCTCAAGTTTAATCTCTTTTACAGGACGACTCGACCGAGCTAAGTTAAACTGTAAATATATGTTTGCATTCTTATTTTTATTTTATTTTTTAAAGCTAGCTTAAGTTGGGCATGAGCTCTTACAGCAACTCTTCTAAAAGGTTAATTTTATTTGGTGTCTTGCAAGTGGCCGAGCTCTTACAGCAACTCTTCTAAAAGGTTAATTTTATTTGGTGTAGTTTTCTCAAATATTGATTTCTTATGCTCAATCTAAGAATATCGACTATACTAAAAGTTTTCTCAAATACCAAACAGCCTTTATGTTCTAAAAATGTATTACTATTGGTTGTGGAAAATTATAATTGTGTTCTTTTTTCTTTGCACTACTAAACTTTGAAATACTTGACAAATATGATTTTTGCTCAACTTCTATCAAATATTTTTACCGAATTCCAAATGTCAGTCTACATATTCTTATTTTACAGGGTTAAAAAATCCTAAGTGAGACACCCAAATTTAATCCTCTTATATAATATATGATATGGCGCGCGATTCCATGAAAAAAAATGACCGTAGTTTAAAAACCACTCAACTTTTTACAAGTTATATTAGTGAAAAGAAAGAGGATAAAAAAAAAGTCAATAATCTAACACGGTCACGCGTGAAACTAAAGCACTTAAATTATGATAATAGCTTGTTACATCGAGCCCTAAAAAACATGCTCTTATAAGAACAAGGCGGTTACGTAAAACCCATAAAACCTTCCATATAAGAAGAAATTGCAACAGAAACTTTTTTAGACTTACAAAGAGTGTGATTGTAATCCATATGGCTTTTGGAGTTAAAAGTCCATTTATTAATTAGACACAAACTTTAAAAAATATTTTTTGAAATTAAATATAGTGTCAAAAATGAGTCTCATCGACTATTGTATTGATATTACATTTATTAAAATTAGTATTTTTTTTTATCATATATATATTTAGATTCACTAAAAAGAAATAATAGATATTTATTTAATTTATAAAAACATGTAATGAGTTGATATTGGTAATTGGATTATCCTAATTATTTATCGCTTTATTTTAATATTTTTAGAAAAGAAAAAAAATTTAAAACTAATATGGCCATATAATAAGAGATTCGAAATAAATTATGTTACTTGTGTATATAAATATATATAGTAATTATGAATAATACCCCCACATGATTTCAAACACAACTAGGATTGTTCGTTATGTATTATATATATGCAGTCCCGTATATATGTATGTGCAGAGTCGGAGAACGTAGCATAACTTATTTTCACCTCACTTCACAAAATATCCGATTCGTAAGAGAGATGTGAATTTTCCCAAAAAAAACAAAAACAGAAAAGCTCAACTGCGATTCCTGGTGATCTAATAGCTAGGTTTCGATGGAAGCAAAGAATGATAACAAAGAAGCTGTAGTTGATCAACAAGCACGACCACCAGTATTGCCGATCAGCTCCGACGCGGCGACGACTCCGGCGAGGTCGAAGAAGCTGACTCTGATCCCGCTGATCTTCCTCATCTACTTCGAGGTCGCCGGAGGTCCGTACGGAGAAGAGCCGGCGGTGAAGGCGGCGGGTCCTTTGCTGGCGCTGATCGGATTTACGGTGTTTCCGTTCATATGGAGCATCCCGGAGGCGCTGGTGACGGCGGAGCTGAGCACGGCTTTCCCCGGAAACGGAGGTTTCGTGATTTGGGCTGAGAGAGCTTTCGGACCGTTCTGGGGCTCGCTGATGGGCACTTGGAAGTTCCTCAGCGTCGTCATCAACATCGCGGCCTTCCCAGTCATGTGCGTTGATTACTTGCAGAGGGTACGTAATTATTATCACCTAGCTTAGGGTTTAGGATTTGCATAAAATTAATGTTTATATATCTCTCGCTGCACGAAGTCAAAGTAAGCCAGAAGATTTTCTTTAGGGGGGCTAATAGTTTTTATATATTTATATTGTTACGGAATAGGTTCATTCTTTTATTTTCCATACAAACAAAAGAAGGAATTGACCATACAATTATGATGATTAACTTACATAAACTAAATTTCTGTAGTTCATATTGAAACATGCATGTTCTATTTGCTTATTAAAAATCTCATATAAGTGCATCGTTAATTACCATTAAATCAAATGAGAGTCTTGTTTAGTATATATAGTAAGAAAAATATATGGAAATTAAAAGATCTATGGAGACAAATTAAGAGTTTAATCAATGAAAATTGAAATTAGTCTTGCATATAGAGTCCCCGAAGTTAATATTTTGGCAAATATTAGCGTGTTTCCAAAGTTCAACTAAATTCTATGATGCGAAAGTATCCTTGTTTCCATCTCAAAATCAATTGGTAATGAGAGCAGTAATTCATGATCTTTATAAGCTCTTGTTAGTTGTCATTCATTTTCAATGTGACATTCCTAATACGCTCCCTCAAGATGACGACTATTTGCGTTCGCTCATTTTGGGCCGAATTCCAACGATTGGATCGGATACCCGTTTGGGCTTAATGGGCTCTGATATCATGTGAAAGTATCATGAGTTTTCATTTAAAAAACAATTGGTAATGAGAGGAGTATACTCATGACCTTTATAAGTTCTTGTTAGTTTCCATTCACTTTCAATTTAAGAGTCCTAACATATGTCATAAATACTCCTATCTTTATCTCCTTCCTTGAACCGGAAATAGATAATTAGACTAGAATTTTAACGCAGCGAAGCCTATAGTTGTAATTTATATTTCTGACTCCGTCCCTGATATACGACACAAGTATTTCCGGCTCTGGAATCGGGGTGGCCTCATTACGTGGCGATTCTGGTGATGATTGTTGTCCTGGCTTTCGTCAACTACACCGGAGTAGCTGTTGTGGGCTACGTGGCGGTGGTCCTAGCCGTGGTCTCTCTCTCCCCATTCATCGTGATGAGCCTCATAGCCGTCCCGAAGATGAAGCCCCGGCGGTGGCTCAGCCTCGGCCAAGATGGGACCAAGAAGACTGATCGGAACCTCTACTTCAACACCCTCTTCTGGAACCTCAACTTTTGGGACAACGTCTCGACTCTCGCCGGAGAAGTCGACAACCCTCGCCGGACGTTCCCTCTGGCGCTCCTCATCTCCGTCGTCCTCACCTGCCTCTCCTATCTCCTCCCGCTCTTCGCCGTCCTGGGCTCGGTCAACGTTGACCAGGCCCGATGGGACACGGGCTTCCACGCCGAGGCGGCCCAGGTCATCGCCGGAGACTGGCTCAGAGTCTGGATCGAGGTCGGGGCGGTCCTCTCTGCCGTCGGGCTCTTCGAGGCCCAGCTCAGCAGCGCCGCCTATCAGATCCTCGGCATGGCCGAGATCGGAGTCCTTCCCAAGATCTTCGGTCTCCGGTCAAAGCTCTTCGACACGCCTCTCGTCGGAATCTCCGTCTCCGTCGCCGTTGTTCTCGCCTTCTCTTACGTTGACTTCACGGTCATAATCTCGGCGGCGAATTTTCTCTACAGCCTTGGTATGATCCTCGAGTTCGCCTCGTTCGTGTGGCTCCGGAGGAAAATGCCGGCGTTGACCAGGCCCTTCCGGGTCCCGCTGGGAACGGTGGGTTTGGTGATCATGTGTCTGATTCCGTGTGGGTTTTTGGTGTTCGTAATGGTGATCGCGACCAGGATTGTGTTCTTGGTGAGTGGTGCGATGACTTTGGGCGCCATAGGGTGGTACTTCTTGATGAGGCTTTTCAGGTCAAAGAAGTGGTTGACTTTCAACGCCAACGTCTTCGATGAAGAATAAGAATGTTGTGGAAATATCACTCTTTTGTTAGTACGATATATATTATTGCATTTACGTACAGATATCGTACGTGTAATGTAAACTTGTAAAGTTACATATGCATTGTTATTGATATTATCTTCATTTCAGCTTTTATTTAATAATATTATTTGTTATTTGCCAACATTTTGATTATGTATACATTGTTGTTAGTTTCATGATTCTTGATTTGATTATTCATGTTGGGGTACTGATCATTACTAATTATTTTCTTTTTTAGATATTGGCCGCATTTGGTTCAGATTAAAAAGTCATGTTTTTGCTTTTAGAAAAAACTAAACTGCTTATTTGGTGTTTGGCAAAACTGTTTTTACCAAAAACTTCAAAAGCGATTTTAGATTTTGTACATGAGATAGAAAAGTTAAGATTCTTAGCTTTTAGAAAAAGTGCTTTTAAGTTTGGTATATAAATTACTGTAATATCCTTGTACAAAATATTATTCATATATATGTATATAAATAAGTATTAATAATTATTATTTAATTATTAAGAACATGTCTATTTTAATCTTTTTATTATAATATATTTATTTTGCTATGCCAAATTGGGCCATTATTGATTATTGATGAAGGAAGAATGTCGTGCCAATAAGAAAGTTGTGGAAATTGCATGTGTGACTTTTTTTTTTTCTTTCTAATTAACCGCAAGAATAGCGCGTTTAATAATTGCATGCGCATTTGTCATATTTTATTATAAACTGTTGGATTTAGTATTCTCTGCCTACCAACATGTGTCTGAGAATTGGGAAAAGCATAAAGAAACACATTTTATGATTTTTGTATTCCTCAAAAGAGAATTGGGAAACTACGAAGAAACACACATTGCACTTAATAAACCTCTCTTAATATGTGATTTTCGTATTCCTCAAATTATCAGAGCCCCGAAGGAAAAGAGATCTGATCGTAAATGGCGAGCGAAGATGAGCAGCGGAAGTGGGCGGATCTTCCGGAGGAATTGACGGCGGCGATATTCTGCCGGCTGACGGTGGTGGAGACACTGGGGAGCGCTCAGTTCGTCTGCAAGTCGTGGCTCAAGGCTTCCAAGAATCCAACGGTCTATACCAAAATCAAAATACGCAAAACTCGCGGCCTCGCCTTGGAGCAGATGTTCCGCCGCGCCGTCGATCGGAGCTCCGGCCAAGTCGCCGAGATCGACCTACGGTGCTTCGGACACGACGGCCTTCTCAAGTACATCACCGACAGGTATTCATTTCATTTCAGTTCCGCAAGTAGTTGATATGTTGATGATTGATGAATTGCGATTGGTATAATAAATTAGAGTTTCAAAATTGAACAAAAAACAGATCGAGTGGGATCAAACGCGTTACTCTCCGGCGGTGCCATGGAATATCTGACGAAGCACTAATTGAAGCCTTTGCGAAGCTTCCATTGCTAGAGGAGCTTGTGCTCGGACGCTGGTATTATCCACCGGAGATTTTCGAAGCCATTGGGCTTCACTGTCCTCGCTTGAAATCGCTCAGCTGGGAATCCATGGCAGGTGGTTTTGGGAAACGCTATCCCGGAATAAACGAGCCCAACGAATCCGCTATCGCTATCGGAAAATACATTCCGGGGCTGCGAAGCCTCGCGATGATCAGGCACACGATGAACATCGAGGGCTTGGAAGCGATCCTCGAAAGCTGTCCCAGCCTCGACTCGCTCGAGCTTCGCTACTCTGCTAACCTCGTTCTCAAAGGACCTGTTTGGGAAAGGTGTGCTAAAAAGGTTAATAAGTTGCTTCAATTCACTTACTCTGATGATGCCCATGATAGTGATGATGATTTTGATTCCGAGGAGGACCACTTTGATGAGGATGATTATGAGTATTATCAGCTGCGGACCTAGTCCACGGGCCACCCCCAACTTTTGGAAAATATTCCATTAATACCTCTCTTGCAGATGGTAATGTTATAAATAACTATACTTTTATTTAATTTCATAACTATCGCATTTGTTTTTATAAAACTGTATAGCTATCTCATTTTTTTATTTTAAAATAATTTTTCCTAGACTATAAATTACTATAAAAATTTAAATAAAATAGTAAAATAATTATTTAATAAGTCTAGTAATATTAATTTATAACTTCATGATAAAACTAAAAGATAATGAGTTATTTTCATAATAAATGAAACGTTCTCATAATTAATATGAAAAACAATTTTATAATATAAGTTTTATGTTCAGATGGCTCGACACTCGTAGATATTTTTTTGACATGTTTCTACTTAATTGATCAGCAAGTTGCGGGTCCTTTTTTTTTCTTTCTTTCTTTCTTGTTCTTTCTTTTTTGCTTTATTATATTTTTCGTTCAACAATTTTTTTTTTTTTTACATGTCTAATTATTTCCCTAAATTTTTAGTTTTTTCCAAATGTGTGTGTGGGGTTTAGAATTGCTTATGTTCCTATAGTTTTTTTTGGTTCATTAAATGATATTATTAAGCTGATTATATATTATATATGGATCTATGGTATAATGTGTTGCATATAGGGATGTGTTTCGAACATAATTTAATTCATCTAAACATTTTCTTTCTTTTGATTATTTTGACTTGTGTGGAAGAATTTGTTTACCGATTTATTTAGAATTTAGGGATAATTTAAGAGATTTAAAGATCTATATTATAAGTTTTATATGAAATGAAGTCGATTTATATTTTGATTTAAATGACGGATACATTTTGAAATATTTTAATTTTTGTTATGAATTTAATTTAGATATTTTATGTATTTTATTTATCTTTGGCCACCCTCGATTTCAATTCCTGGTTCCGCCCCTGAGGATTATGATTATGATTTATGATTAACACTCCAGGTACGACGATGATCTTTTGTGGACTGTGATTAGTCGTGCAGATCCTGAGTAGTGTGATTCGAGAATGACCCGCCTGCCCTACATCTCAACCAATAAACTGTGATTTTGGTTATTCTTGTAATTTATTTATTTTTTCTTGCTGTGTTTTTGGGTTGTTTTTTTTCTTTTTTCTTTATTGTACGTAGAATTCCACCATCATTTTCCATTTACTTGGGGGTGTTTTATTTTGTGAGTGTTTATTTGTTATTATGGTTTTTTATTCCATTCAATTGCTATTATGACGATTGAATTGAAATATATTTAATATGTGATTTTCTTTTTTTTAAGAATGATTTCTTCTCTAAAGTTCATAACCTTAAATATATGGGCAAATTTGAAAGGATGCGTGTATGTGTTAAGAGAGGATTCTCTTAGTTTTAGAACATAAGACTTTGTGCATAAATGCTTCAAATTTTTATGACGTTTGTCCGATTCATCAGTGGAGATTCTGCAACTCATCGTGATATCATTCGATCTATCACAATTCAAAAGTTTAGA
Organism: Urtica dioica subsp. dioica; assembly: GCF_054948205.1. Classification (NCBI taxonomy): domain Eukaryota; kingdom Viridiplantae; phylum Streptophyta; class Magnoliopsida; order Rosales; family Urticaceae; genus Urtica; species Urtica dioica. The sequence goes on from NC_142763.1 coordinate 469,111, forward strand.
GCACGAAAACTTTATTTATATCCAAACATTTCGATAGACGGTTCGTTCAAATTTAACTCTGAGAAATTCTTTCTGACGAGTTCATATCACGCCTCCAATTCTTTCGCGATTGCGGCTTCTGTCAAGAATGATTCAAAAAGGATTTGCCATAGACTTTAATTTTCCTTCATTGTTGCTAGTCTTGTGATTCTTTATGATGCGTTTATTTAGTACTTAATTATAACAATTGTCACCTCGTGATTCTTTATGGTGTGTTTATGTAGTAATTCTTAACTATAGCAATTGATTTCATCCTAATTATAGATCTTAGATAAACAAAAATCAATATACTTAGTTCTTTGGGTAATATAGCTAAATAGCCTCCCATATTTAGACAGTTTTGGATTTAGCCAACATTTAGTTAATTTCGTGTTAATAGTCAGCCCAATTTATTTACATAGATAAAAATACCAAAATAACCTCCCAACCGTTCCCGCCCATTAACATGCTGAAAATCAAACATTTAATACAAAATATTCTTATACCCATTAATGTCATTAAGATCATTCGAAAGCTTTTTGAAACAACACGCACTGATTGTCCAGGCAAACCAGAGTTTTTGGGACCGTTCGAAACGCGAACATCCCTGCCGAGAAGCCCGCTCGATCAAGCCTATCCCTCGGAGACTTCCAGAATAGAACCCGGCGACTAGGGTTCCGATCCCTGAGCCTACGAAGAAGAAGAGGAGCAAGAACAAGAATAATTCCTCAGAAAACCCTAAACCTAGATTAATTGTTTATGAAAAAGAAGAAGAAGTGATCGATGAGAAGACTCCGATCGCGACGGTTCCGGCTCCGGCGGCGTCAGCGTCTCCTTCCCCGGGCCGTTCCGATCTCAAACCTAGTTGTGAGGTATGGAACTGGTTCGGTATTGTTGATTTTTTTTTTTCTGGCTCCTGAGTTTTCATTTTCAATTTGTTGATTTAGATCCGAAATTACTCATGGGTGTTTTCGATTTTTAGGGTTTCTGGAGCTATGTTCAAACTGTGATAAGGTTGATAGTGTGATTGAGAGGGGCTTTCGATTTTTAGGGTTTCTGGAGTTATGTTCAAACTGTGATAAGGTTGATAGTGTTGATTGAGAAGTGTTGAAAACGAACCGAGAGTTTGGTTCCTTAAAAGATAAGAGTTTTTCATTAATCGAACCCGAAACTTAAAGTTTAAGATTTTCTTGTTGGCTGATTATTGCTTGCTTGAATCTATTACTCTGCTTTTTGGTATTACGCGTCTGATATGTTCTTGGTATGGTATTTGTATATAGTTTTGGATCTATAGGAACTATTGGGTGGTAATGTTTTTATGCAATCTGGGCCGATTATTGCTTGCTTGGCGACGACGATTATGTCGGAGAGCTCGCCGGAGGATAGGAGGGCGTCGAGCTTGGCGACGAAGAATGCGGCGGTGGAGCCGGTTCCGAGTCCAAGGATCATGCCAGACTTGACGTACTCGACGGCCTTGTCGGCGGCGAGCCTTTTGAGGTCGTCTTGGGTCGTCCGGGTGCGCAGGCTAAGGTGGAGTGACGGCGGCGAGAGGAGCGAGATTGAACTGGACGCCATTTTCCCTGTTTTGTGTCCCTGTGAAGAGAGGAGTTGAGTTTTTTTTTTTTTAAATACAGTATGTTCGTGTAAATTGATAGCCTATTTACAGTATGTTCGTGTAAATAGATATCATATTTACAGTATATTCGTGTAAATACGAAGCTTATTTACAGTATATTCACTGTAAATACAAAGCCTATTTACAGTGTATTCGTGTAAATAAACTGAAAAATTCTGGAAATATTTTGAACACGAAAATTCTGGAAATTATGAATATATGGAAGACAAAATAATATCAATGAATGAAGAATTAATTCGAAATTAATTACCTAATGAATTCCAACGAAAATAGAAACTAATTACCTAAAGTCAACGTTGAAAATTTCCAAATACATAACAATTAATGGCTGATATCTTTCAAAATCTGCTCAAAATTCAAATTTCAAATTTGAAAACTTCCCTATTCGGTTTCAATATTAAATTCGAATTTTTTTAAAAATAATGCCTAATTTAAATAGCGCAAGGACAAAAAGGTAAAACTAAATCAATTAATAAGCTGCCACGTAAGCAAGATGACTATTTACGGGAAATTAACGAAAGGTTGGCTAAAACCAAATTGCTAGTGTTTTAGATGGCTAAACAGCTAATTATTTGTAGTTCTTTTGAATCCATTCAAATTGAATTGGGTGGTTTGAAAACATCAGGAAAAACGATATGGGAAATAATATAATTGAAAAAAAAAGGCACAAAATCGTACTTTTGAAAAGGATTTAATCACATAAAAAAAAAAAAAGGTTTGAAAAATACTTGGTTCTTTTGAATCAATTCAATTTGAATTGAGTAAAGCTATTCGGCACGATTCACGATCCTGAAACGATCCACTCACGGATTGACACGTGGATGTTCAGTGCCACGTGTCAACCCGTGAGTGGATCGTTTCAGATCGTGAATCGTGCCGAAAATCTTTTCTCATTTGAATTGGCAGCAAGAAAGTTGGCATACATCGGTAAAAAGAATAGGGTAAATAATATAATTGGGGGGAAAAAAAACTACGCACAAATAGTGCTGTTGAAATGGATTTAATCTTCTGAAAAGGATTTAATCTCGTAAACGAAAAGAAAAATGCGTCTGCCGGGAGTCGAACCCGGGTCTATTGCTTGGAAGGCAATTATCCTAACCGTTGGACTACAGACGCTTAATTGAATGACAAGTGTCTAATGTTACTCATGTTTATCAAACACTCTTCTTCGACGAATTGGTATTTGTCTGGGTGCGAAGGAAAGAAAACGAAGGTTGTGAAGCCATGGAGTCGGTGCGTCTAAGACACGCAGTCTCTGCGATCCTTGTCTTGAAACCCAAGAAACAGAATCGAAAACTTCCATTTCCCAACAGTGCAACAAGGTTAAGGTTTCGCCCACAAAGACAAACATGGCGTTCTCTGCTTCTTCTTCGAATTCGCTCCAAACAATCCCACTTTCAAGGTTCTACCTTTTTTCTTTTACATCCATCAAGAGTCTCTTTAGACAATCACTTCACTACCCTAAATGGTTTTTCGCAATACAATCGGTTTACTTTCGTTTTCAGCGTGCTTTAATTCCATTCAAGTGCTGTTTTCTGATTATCTACCTGGGAAATTAAATTACAAGTGTATTGTTTTGCTGATCAAAAGTGTTATGCTTTTGCTATGATTTGAGGGCTTTTATGTGCTATCTATGATTGTGGAGTTTTATCAGAAAATATTGCTACAAACTATGAACTTAATATGCTTCTTCTTATAACAGATTTTCAGGATTATGCCAAGCCATCACGGCTTTTGCAAGCCGAAGAACTGAGAGCCTGCACCGGAAAATCGGAAGAAGAGAAAGTTCTTATCTCGTCGTGTTGTACCGATGCATCTCAGTCACTGTATAAGCTTGAGCTAGTTACTAGTTCTCTCTCGGCCTCTGGTCTCAGTGACCCGAACGCTGGAATTCTCGTGTGTTTGATCGATGAAAACGGAGATTCCATATTGCAGAGAATCCCTGCAAGCTCGGATATCGAAACGCTCCGTTTTCAGAGAGGCTCTCTCGACGAATTTGCCTTCGAGGGACCCAAACTCGGGAGACTCAAAGCTCTATGGATCGGTCTTGAATCAGGTTAGTTAGTCACTTAATTAAAAGGGTCTTTAGAGCGAGCTGGTGAAATCAACCAACCTTACTAACTCATATTCGTTTGGTCCTTGTCTCTCCAAAAAAGCCAGGCCTGTGGAGACTAGGTAAAGCGAGATTGACTGTGATTCGCGGGTGTAGAGGTAAATCGTCAGCCAAAGAAGAAGAACAAGTCAACTATACCGGTGTCACATACGAGTTCGAAGCCGAGGATGTCGAGCTCGGTGAAGGAAGAACTAATGATTACTCGATGCTCGAACTTAGGCCTCGCCTCATCACGGAGCTTTCGAACACCGATCCCTCTTCTTTTCTTGCTCGAAGCCTACTTCCCGAGTTATTATCGAATGAGCAGAGCATGAAGGAATACGCGAATCTCAAGCTTTCTTTGCTTCTATACGACGCAGCTCTGGTCCTCATCGGCGCATCGGCTTTGTCAGTTTCAGTTGGAGATCACGAAGCTTTAGCTTTCTTGGGTGGTGGGGTCGGCGGGTTCTTGTACCTTGTTTTGTTGCAACGCTCCGTCGATGGATTATCGTCGCCAGCCACGGAATCGGGTCTCTCTAAGGGCCCGATATCTACCATCGCATTGGCATTGGGATTTTCTTTCTTCGCTTTCAAGTTTTTCGGATCGGGGGATTTCACGGGGAAAGATCTTGTGCTCGGTGCGATGGGGTTTCTTGTGTGTAAAGTCTCGGTGGTATTGGCAGCATTTAAGCCCGTCTCAAAGGGGCTTGAAGATTGAGTATACAAGCATATGCTTATAGACTCTGTTTGTACAGTTATATATACGTCCCAATACATATACATATATCATTTAGAGGTATAAAATATCACTCTAAAAATATGTGCGAGTTATGTTCCTCCATTCTGTTGAACGACACAGTAAAATTAAGAAATAGAGAATTCCTATAATATATCATTTGGGCATAAAACGCTTATCTTCGTTGTTAACGCTCAATTCCTATTAACTTTGATCGTCTTTTTATAAGTTTTTGGCATAAAAATAACATCAACTATCTAACAAACAACTCAAATATTCAACAGATGACTATTAATGAAAGCTAAAACAGCCGGGTACAGAGGAAAAGAAGATCTGACTTCATTCATAGTGCTTGGGTGAAGAAAAAAAAAACAGTTTTAAAGTAAATTCATCATTCCATCTACAAACCCCAACCACCATGACCATATCTAATACACGAATAAATTAAGGAAATGTTGATGTAACAAGATATTAATTTATGCAAAGTATTGTCTGCCGTAAAATCACTGCTCTTCCGGAGAACTTATATATATCGAGTCAGGTCTCGGGTCGAAAGAAAGTATTCTTCACCTCTTGCTTGCTGTTTGACTTTGACCAACCAGCCTCGTCTGCAGCTGAATAAGATGGCCTTTTGAGATCTCAGCACAAAAACTGTAATCGCAGAGACTGAATAATTTTAGTATCCCATTATAGGAAGTAATCGGGCGTTCTTCGAGTTACATCTGGTTCTCCTCTTCTCGGAGCTGGCTCGAACTGAAACATTAAATGGTAACAATCAGTGGGATGTAGAAAAGAAAAAAAAAAAAAAAACCTTTGTTTCAAATTATCCCGAAATATAGGTAATAATAATGATATTAATAAACCTGAATGAATGTATGGCCTCGGCAATCGTCGACCTCGAGAATGGATGCCATGTTTCCACAGCGGTAGCAATAATTCGGTGCGCTGAAGATCGTAACCACTTTTTGTTCCTGCCAAAAAAAACATTACAAAATAAATTAGGTACTCATGCGTGGAGATTTATAAACTGAAGGGCGTTAGAGAAAGAGGTACATACATGACCCCAGTTATATCCTTCCATAACCAACTGGTGTGCTCGCGCAATAAGCTTCAATCCGTTGGTGTGATTGAACTGCTCTGATATGTCCTGCCAAAACATAGCTCATAAAGTCGGTCAGAATGGGAGCGTGTGAATTCAGAAATACCGGGCATCGAATTTGTAAAGTACCTGACCGAAAGTATACCCAGCACCTCTTGGTGAGATACCCCATCCACATCGGTCATCTGGGTCAGACCACAACAGGTCGCACATAGGACCCTCGTGAGGAACTTCTTGAACTCGGTCAAAATTGCGAATGTTGTCCAGTGTTTCAATAGACGGAGACAGCCCACCGTGAAGACAAAATATTTCTGATTCGACCTTCAAACAAAAAAGAGAAGTTTATGTATGTCATAAACATGCAAAGCTAACCGAACACTACGGGGTTATAACTATATGCTCAACGATTAAGGAAGCCATTGCAGGGAAACAGATAGTCTTTGCTTCGTGAAAATGCATCAGCTATTATGCTTTACCAAGGCTGTAAGTGGAAAATAGTCGAACAAATCTGTAAAGGTCTTCCAAACACTGGCATTGCCGTACCTGCACACCAAAAAGGGTGAGTTAGCTTTTTCAGGTTCATGAACAATGATACCAAGAGCAATAGTCGAATTAGAAATCGCTGCACATCTCAGATAAAAATCAAAGAGGCACTGTAATAGGACTGGATTCTTAAATTAACTCATGAAAGTTGAAAACCAAATGCGGGCATTCAGCTGAAGAAAACCCCGAAGTCTAGGTATCCTAATTTTGTTCAATCAACCAAACCAGCTACCAAGCATCCTAAATTTAGCAGAACAGAGACTGTATAGCAAGATAAGAAACTCACTTCCGCAAACACTCGTCATAAAAGCCATAAACTTGAGTAATCTGCAGGGAAACAAATGGCATAATAAGAATAAATGGTTTTGGCAGATAAAGTTGAAAAAGTCTACAGCCTTGACACCATTTGATAAATGAGTAAAGAGTGAAAAAGGCACTAGTTTGTAGTAAACGGGAAAGGAAAGGGTGGTCTGAAGAAGATTTAAACAATAATTACATCATGGGCCCATTCAATTAGACTTGAGCTAACTATTTAATTCAAAACGACTTTCATTTACGATAATAAAGATTACCTGGCGACTCTCGTGATTTCCTCTCAGAATAGTTATCCGTTGAGGGTACCGCACTTTCAGGGCAACCAACAACTGAACAAATGAATGACACTTTAAGAATAATAATCCACTGAAAACCTTTAAAGCAAGCAAGGACAATTATGTAGCAAAGCTTGAAAAACCACAAGAGATCTGAAATATGAAGACAACCAAAGCCAAGTGCCCTAAAATTCTATTTAAGTTATCTTACATAAAGAGAAACTACAAATTCTTCAGGGTACCATAATGTAATGGCAATCAACTGCTTGAATTGAATCAAAATGTAGATAAAAAATGGGAGTTGGAGAGTACTTACTGTTACGGTTTCAACTGAATAATAGCCACGGTCGACATAGTCACCCATGAACAAATAATTTGTATCTGGACACTACAAAAGAATAGAAGTTGGTGGTCATTTCTTTAGATAGGATACTAGGCATTAGTTCATGTTAGTAAGTATTTCGAAAAACATGAAGTTAAAAAAATGCCGCTAAGAGTAAGAGAATGAATACCTTCCCACCAATGCGAAAAAGCTCTGCAAGATCATGGAATTGTCCGTGAATATCACCGCATATTGTAACAGGGCTTTTCACCGGCTGTAGAATAGGAATGTCATAATTTCGCACATTAAAAATTGTTTAGAAACGTTAGTAATACTTTTTTTTAAAAGGCACGGGCTCACAGCATTATTAGTAATTGTAGTGATGAATTGAATCCCATATGTAAGTTAAGCGAGACAAGGCACCTGAACATTGCTTTCTTCCATCAAGATCTCTTTAGCCTTCCCACACAATACCCTTACCTACAATTTGTAAGAGGATTTACCGAAAAATTCAAGCATTCAAGTAATTTAAGTGAAGCAAAGAAAACTTCGACTAAGAAATGAAGCCATACGATAAAATAATGTAGTCCACTATCTAGTAACCATGAATACTGACATCACCAGTTCAACGCACAAGTTTAAATGCGACAAACTAATCACTGAAATACTTCTTACACACCGAGAATTATCACTCCAAGAAACAAGTCACAAGCTTTATTTGATTTCATTCTTAATGTATTCTTCTGGCTGGTTAACAAGAATTATCTCCACATTAACAATAATAATGGTAACAGAAAAGTGCTGCAATGCTAGCCCATCTGGGAAAGGTTCGTTGGTTTTTTTAAAATATTAAACTTAAACACATTTAGGAACCCTAACGAAAACAACCATCAATATGCAATAGTAAAGAAATCACTCCACTATAATGTTACCACAATACTTCAAAATACACAAAGCGGTAAAAACAGGACAATGGGACAACAAAAATCAGCTTGAAAAGCAATATTCTAGCTTTTTAATATATATAAGAAACTTTCTCTCAAAAAAAAAAATATATATATATATATAAGAAACTAAATTAAAAATAAAAAATAAATAAAAACAGAAAAAATAAAAAAATAAAGTTCAGCTAAGCCACGGCAACATGCTCATTATTACAATAATCCAACCATATGGACTTCAAATGCTTTTCAATAGAAAGCAATGAAAATACTATCTCCTCCATGAGCACGTGGGACCTGTCTCCGGCTACAAATTCACAAACTGAACCACCAACTTCAATTGAGCTACAGCCTGGAACTTTCTCCACCTCCTTCACTTCCATTGTCCCTCTCACTTGTGTCACATAATCCCATTGGTCAGCAGAGGCATACATGTTCGAAAGAAGGACATGAACCCCACTGTGATCTAATCCTTTCTCAGCCAAGCGCTCCACTGTTTCTTGTCCCAACTCAACATCACCGTGTACTCTACACGCATTGAGCAACGCTCCTAATACATAAGAGTCTGGTTCCATGGGCATTTCTCTAACCACCCTCTTCGCTTCTTCTACCATTCCAGCTCTACCCAAGAGATCCACCATGCAACCATAGTGCTGGATCCTTGGCTCGATCCCATGAACACTAGACATGTTTTCAAAGATTCTCAACCCTTCGTCCACCAACCCCATCCGACTGCAAGCACTCAAGACTCCTATAAATGTCACTTCATTTGGTCGAACTCCTTCACTCTGCATTCTCGCAAACAACTTAATTGCGTTTCCACTCTGCCCGTGATTAGCAAGACCGACAATCAAAGAAGTGAAAGCAAAGACATCTCTTTCCGACATTCCATCAAATACAGCACAAGCATCTTTGATGCAACCACATTTAGAATACATGTCGAGGAGCGCGGTTCCCAACACTCTGTCGAGCTTCAGTCTCTTCCTACCGACATATGCATGTATCCATCTGCCTTGGTCCAAAGTGCCGAGAAAAGCACAAGCATTTAGCGCACCAACGATCCCAGCATGATTGGGTGTCATCCCAGACGCTTGCATATCGCTGAAAAGCTCTAAAGCCTCGCTAAACAAACCAACCTGGCAATACCCGTTGATCATGGCACTCCAAGAAATAGCATTCTTCACCGGCATTTGCTCAAACAATTCCCGTGCCATCAAAGCTTGACCCGACTTGGCATAACCATTAATCAGAGAAGTCCATGCTATAACGTCCCGATTCATGCTCGTATCAAACAGCTTACGAGCTGGGTCCATGCAGAAACAAGTAGCGTACAAATGAATTAATCCATTCCGTACAAAGTCATACGACTCCCATCCCAAGACGATGGCTTGTCCATGGATTGTCGAGCCCAGTGAGAGCTCGGAAAGCGTCGTAGAAACTCTAATCAGGAAAGATAAAGTGTAGTTGTTGGGCAAAACACCACTTCTTCGCATGTTCTTGTAAAGCGAGATGGCTCTTATTGCCTCGTTCTGTTCAGCAAAAGCTCTAATCATAGTGTTCCAAATGTAGGTGGTTCGATAAGGCATGTAACAAAAGAGGCGATATGCGTAGGAAACGTCATCAAGATCAGACGTTGCGCCAAAAGCAATAATCTTACCCGCAGCATACGGGTCAAAGAGAGTGCCTGAAACAGTGAGATGTGACTGAACTTGCTTGATCTGGGACAATGTGCGACACTGGTCCAACAGGGATAGAGCTCTCCGGCTCGACTTCATGGATCAGCGCTGGAGCTTTAATCTCAACTCTCTGTAACAACCAAAACGGTTTACGAGACCCAATTTCCAATCCACTTCAAAAACCAAGCGTTCCCAGATTACTAAAGAATTGGCGAATCTTCCAAACAAGCTCTGATCTGAAATGTAGTACAAAACTCAATACGAACATTTACCGACCGCCATTTATTCAAGTTCCAATTACAAAATAAATCATTTCAACACAACCCTGAATCAATTTTATCAAGTCATTCGACAAGAGCAGTCACAAACAAAAAAAGGCGCAAACAATAATCTAGAGAACGCGGAACGGAAACACTAGATCACTCCACTAAAACGACGAATCACAAATCAACTCGTTCCTGGTACACAAAGAGAACCCTAGGATCGAACTCCATTACCGAAAATGAAAGAAATCCATGACAATAGGAAAGTTAAAATTGGTCCACAGAAGGTAAAGAAAAGCGAAAATGGAGAGAAGAGTCGAGAAATGAGAGTACTTCTTGCTCGGACAAGGGCTTGCACTGCATGAGCTGGGCGATCTCTTCATCGAGGCTTCCATGGGAGTTCGAAGGAACCAAGTCCATTCTTCTTCGTCCCTCGAAATGCGCGCTTAACAGGTCAAGATCGTTCCGATCTGGTTTTTCAAAACCCTAGAATTCTTCTTCGTCTTCTCTTCTCCTTCGGGAAAAGTTTAATAAACTCTCTAAACTGAGAGAACGAGATGGGTGGTGAAGAAATCGATGTTTTTGTTTTCTTTTTCTTTCTTTTTTTTTTTACATCAAGGAAAATCCAAATATATAATAATAAAATAAAATTGAATTATTGTTGTTTTCTTTAACGCGCATGAGTGAGGAAGCTGCGAGTTTGCTAACGTGTCGATGTTTCTTTGGATGTGATCGGTCGCATTAATATTGGCGCGTCACAATTGAAATTTATATTCCTATTTTGTGTACTTTTTTTTATTATTACTTGAAAGACTATTTTGTCTGCTTTATTTTTTTTTTTTTTGTAATGTCTGTGATATTTTACCGTATGAATTTAAAGTGAGGACTTTCCGAGCAAAAAAAAAAAAAGTATGAATTTAAAATGAGATTTTGAAATGATATGTAAGACCATGGGAGATATATCATTGGCGCGGTAACATCCTTGAACAAGAAATGAGACATTTCTTATCAAATGAGCTACGTTCCTACGTCTAATACTTATTCTTATTACGAAAGGGATGAGCTACGTTCCTGCGTCTAATTCTTATTCATATTACGAAAGGGAAAAGGGCAAAAAAAAAAGGAAAATGGAAAAAAAAAAAGAGTAATTTTGAAAATTATGATTATTAGAGCAAGTTATTAGGTTAATATCTATTGTATATCCAAAATCCTTAATATATATGCAGAATATCTAACTATCTTTGATTTTGACGCATAATTTTTAAATTTCAAGTATTAGCACTCAATTTCACTCATTTTTTTCTTCTTCTTTTCTCTCTCTCTCAAAATTGACACTATTTTCTCATATCGACGGACGCCATCGCATCAAAAAATCCATGCCGCACACGCTATCATCTCATCTTTGAATGGATTTGATGATAGAATGTTGTTTAAATTGATGGAATATTGGTAGATTTATTTGATTTTTCTTGAAATTTAAAGATTTCTACGGGTAATTGGGGTCCTTTGCGGCCATCTATATTGTGGTGGGTCAAATAGATCTGCGAACTGTTGCGGGGATTTGCGGTCCTCCGCGATTCCTTGTTTTGATGACCCTAGTCCACAGTAGATTACCGCAATCTAGCAATCTATCGCAACTGACCGTAATATACTAAAGTGGACCGCAAGTCACCGTAATAAGTTTTTGATGGAATTGATGAAATGTTGGTAGATTTATTTGATTTTGCATGAAAATGAATGATTCCTAAGTGGGTTATAGTAAAAATGGGGTTTAAAATCGGAATGTATGAAGACGAGGTTCTTTGCAACGTGGTTTTGATGGAGATTGGACATTTACTACTTGGAAAACCATGACAATTCGACCGGAAGATAACCCACAACGGCTTCACCAACAAGTACACTTTCCGTCACAACCACCGCGACATCACTTTGCTACCACTTTCTCCAAAATAGGTTTTCGAAGACCAACAACAAATGTGCCAAGAAAGTGAGATAATTAAAAAAACAATTTGATTTGATGGCAAATCCTTTAACCCGGATGGAATGATGAGAACATCACTAGGTGAAGAAGAAAAGTCTTGACATCATTAATATATTGGGCATTTTGTTATTTTTTATTGTCTTTTGAGATCTTTTTTTTTGTTGTTGTACGCACATGAAAGTTGTAATTCCCCGCCCATTTATTTTCCATTTACTTGGGGGTTTTATTATATTGTTGGTTATGGTTATTTAATTAGGAGGTTATTTAATTGTGGTTATAGTACGTTCAATTTTTTTCTTTTTGGATGTCATTAGAGAAAAATGTAACTTCTCTATATATAGAGGTTTGTAAGCTTTTGTTTAAGGAGGAAAAAATATATATAAAAAAAAGTGCGTGTGTTGTGTGTTTAGAGAGGATTCTCTTAATTTTAGAGCTTATCAAGAATTTGTGGTAAAAGAATTCCGCAACCCATCATAACATCATTCGATCCATCCTAATTCGAGCACGAAAGTTTCGTCTATATCCGAACATTCCGATAGACGGTCTGCTCAAATTTAAATTCTGACAAATTCCTCCGATAAATTAACGTCAAGGTCAAAGTTATTTATTTATAGATGAATTTGCTTATAAGTCATGATTTCTTATAATTGTTTGATATTTGTTTGTAAATAATATAAGGTAAATGGGAAAGGAAAAGAGTGATTACATTGGACAAGGCATCATTTTCATTTGCCCTAGCATTTTAATTTTCAATAAAGACTTATCAGAACAAGAGTCCAACTATAATAATAAAAACTTGTTGCAAGGACTCATGTGAGACTCATAAATGATACTAGGATAATATCATCTTTATTTTGGTTTCTACTTTGGTAGTCAATAATACACATAATAAAGCCTACATAAAATATACAAATGTATCTAGTTTTTAAATCTATTTTCTTTTCCTGCGATAGGCAAATCAATAATTTTTTTTAACAAAATAAAGAATAAAATAAGAGACATTGGGAAAGACCATAAATTAATGAGGTTTAATTAGTATGAGAGGTTGTGGACTCTTGTGGGTTCATAACATCATCCATGGTGGAAAGAAAGAATATGAATCTGATGGATATAAATAACGGGAAGTATTAGATCTGAGATAGTTCAAAAGAAGATTTTGTTTTGTACTTGGCTAAAAAACAAATAAGATTTTATATTTTATCCTAGTGTTATCAGTTTATTTTATTTTAATGTGTTTTTCTCAGTGTCATTGACTCTTTGTCCCTCTACTCCATTTATGTCTTGCCTTCAAATTGGGGTTCCTAACTTTGACCAATAAATATAAATGGCGAGAGGACATAGTATCTTAATCAAAATTTCTGCAATAAATTTCTCTACAAGCAAAGAGCATGTTATGACTTTTTTTTTTTTTTTTTTTTTTTTTTTTCTAAAAGGACTATATTGATCAAAATTACATTATGTATTAGCAATATAAAATATAAATAGTGTTGTTGGCCAAAATTATATAATATAAAATAAATTATATATGGACATCTATTTCTACGGTCTATGAAATTTAAACTCAATATCTGATATATGTGTGAGATTAATACTAGATTAAACTAATTATCACAACAACGTGTTATAACTTATTCACACATTAATCAACACTCTTGGAACTTAATTTTTTTTTCTTTTTCTACTGAGCTATTTTTATAAGAAATGGAAATAACAAATCAAACTTTTTAAGTCAATATTATTTTGTGTTATAATATTTTCTTTGGGTTAACCTAGTATACAAAAAATAAATCCTAAATAGATATTAATTTATATTTAAGTCTAAAAAGGCCATTAAGGAAAAATATTTAATTAAAAGAAAATAAGAAGTTGGTGAAGTGAAACCAAATGGGTCCAGCTGTACACTTGAGAGAGAGAGAGAGAGAGAGAGAGAGAGAGAGAGAGAGAGTGTGTTGAGCTTTGGTGGTGGTTAGTGTTGTTAATGTTGTTTATTACTCCAAAACGAGAAAGGTGTTCTCTTTTTGGGTTGCGGTGGCATTACAGAAAGGGCAAGCTAAAAAGACACTCAATTTATCTCAAAATTGTCCATTTTGAGAGGCTCAGGCTCAGAGGATCTCGAAGCTGAAAGATCTGAGATTGCTCTTTCATTTTTGAGCTTTGTAATTATTTCTATGAGCCTTTGATTTATGAGAGATGGAACAAAGCGGTGAAAGGTCTCTTAGGGGTTTCAGGGTTCAAGCTCCACTGGTCAGTATAATCCCTCTCTCTCAATCTTTTTTTTTTTCTTCTCTTTGAATTCATGAAATTCCAGGCTTACATACCCAGATGGAATTTTGGTTAGTCAGAATTTTTGTTTTATTTTTTTGTTTGCTTAAATGTCATTCATTTTTCCTTACGGTAATCCTGTTTCCGTATAATCACATAGTGACCCACATTGATATTTTGAGTACAAGACATAAGACTTTGTAGTAGTAGTGTTACATTAGTTTTTGAAGATCTCATTCCACTCTCTGGGTTTTCAATTCTGCAACATTTTATGATGAAAGTTTGGATATAAATTTTTTTTTTTAATTTTATTTTATATGCTATTTTCTCTCAATAAATTTTAATCAACTGCCTTTTGGAGTGTGCCTTAATTAGTGTACCTTGTATGTAGAAATAGACAGTCTTTGTGATGTTAAAAACTTGAGCCTTCGATCAAGATATATGTTAGGAAATGAATTGACGCAATTAGTGTTTTTTTTTTTTTTTTTTTTTTTCGCAGGTGGATTCGGTGTCGTGTTACTGCAAAGTGGACGCGGGGCTGAAGACGGTGGCGGGGGCGAGAAAGTTCGTCCCGGGGTCGAAGCTGTGCATCCAGCCGGACATCAATCCGGAGGCCCACCTGAGGGGGAGGGGGAGGGGCGGCGAGCGGGGGAGGCGGGCGCAGGCGCCCCTCCTGCCGGGGCTGCCGGACGACCTCGCGATAGCGTGCCTGGTGCGGGTCCCGCGGGGGGAGCACCGGCGGGTGCGGCTGGTGTGCAAGCGGTGGCAGCGCCTGCTGGAAGGCAACTTCTTCTACTCGCTGCGCAGGAGCCTCGGGATGGCGGAGGAGTGGGTGTACGTCGTGAAGAGGGACAGAGACGGCCGCCGCATATCGTGGCACGCCTACGACCCCGCCCACCACCTCTGGTGGCCCCTCCCCCCCGTCCCCCACCACTACTCCCACGCCCTCGGCTTCGGCGCCGCCGTCCTCGGCGGCTCCCACCTCTACCTCTTCGGCGGCAAAGACCCCTTGCGCGGCTCCATGCGCCGCGTCGTCTTCTACAACGCCCGCACCAACCGGTATCCATTCCCTCCCTCTCTCTTTCTTTCGCTTCTCACTTCACCGCTTTCAGGGCCGGCCCAAACTCACCGGGGGCTCTAGGCGATTAAATTTTCAGGGTAAAAATGTAAATTTTTTAAAAAAATGGAACAAGTGTAAATTTTTAGGATAAAAAATGTAAATTTCTTAAAAATAGACAAAAAGTGTAAATTTTTTGGGGTTCATCCACTTATGGGGCCCTAAGTCTGGGCCTAGCCCGCCTTAACTCAAGGCCGGCAGTGACCGCTTTAATCATTCGTTTTGAGCTATACGAACGGAACGGAACGCAGGTGGCACCGGGCGCCGGACATGCTGCGGAAGCGGCACTTCTTCGGGTGGTGCGTGATCAACAACTGTCTGTACGTGGCGGGCGGGGAGTGCGAGGGGATCCAGCGCACCCTGCGGTCGGCGGAGGTGTACGACCCGAACCGGAACCGGTGGAGCTACGTCTCGGACATGGGGACGGCCATGGTCCCGTTCATCGGGGTGGTCCACGACGGGACGTGGTTCCTCAAGGGCCTGGGGTCCCACCGCGAGGTCATGAGCGAGGCGTACACGCCGGGCACCAACGAGTGGGGCCCGGTGAGCCCCGGGCTGGCGGCGGGGTGGCGCAACCCTTGCGTCTCCATGGGCGGGCGGCTCTTCGCCCTCGAGTGCCGCGACGGGTGCAGGCTCAGGGTGTACGACGGCGCCGCGGACGCGTGGACCACCTTCATGGACAGCGGGGCCCACCTGGGGAGCTCGCGGGCCCTCGAGGCGGCCGCGCTGGTGCCGCTCAACGGCAAGCTCTGCATCGTGCGCAACAACATGAGCGTGACCTTGGTCGACGTGTCGTCGGGCCCCGAGCGGGGCCTGTGGGAGAACGTGGCCGCCAGAGGCCATTTCAGGACGCTCGTCACCAATCTGTGGTCGAGCTTGGCCGGCCGCAACGGACTCAAGAGCCACATCTTGCACTGCCAAGTGCTTCAAGCTTAGACAGAGAGACTCATTTTACTGTAATGGGAGGAGAGAGAGAGGGAGAGAGAAAAATAGACTAGATAGTTGTAAATCTTTTTTTATTTTTATTTTTCGTGTATGTACACCGATTCTGTGAATATATATTAATATATGGTCATTTGAGATCATTCAATAATCTTGTTTTCATACAAATAAGATAGGTTTTAATTAAGTAGTAGCAAATAACAAAAATGCTTTGTACGTGTTGTTAACTCCATCTAACCGAGTTGCCTTTATTTGCCTTCTCTCTATTTGCAATAAGTCTCTAAATAGATGGTCATCAATTTTAGAATCAGTCTCTAAATAGACAGCCATCAATTTTAGAATCTTCGTGCACTTTGCCCTTTCCTTTCTAACTAATATCTAAGAGAGAAAACCCTATTGATACTTGAATCGGAGTTTTTGTCATCTATGACACTTAAAACGATCTTTTTCCCTTCCCTTGACACCAATTTGAGATCATTCAATAATAAAAAAATTGGCTACATAAGCCACCTAAATTATAGGAATTGTAAATTAACCAACATTTGATAAATACTTTGTAAATAGTCAACTTGCATATGTGTCAGCCGATTAACTACTTAAAATATATGTTTGACTGTGTTAAATAAGTCTTTTATTAATCTGTTAATAAGTTTACTTGGCTATTTACAATAAATTAACTAAAGGTGGGCTATATCTCAATCCACTATATCCGTGTGGCTATATAACTTAATAACCCTTCAATAATCTTATTCTCATACAAACAAGATTAAGATATGTATGGATAGTTTATATATAAATATGGAATTTGGATAAATAATCACTTGAATTGATACTAAACAAATTAACTAGTAGCAAATAACAAAAATGTCGATTTGGAAAATATAATAATGGTAAATATTATATTAAAGATACCAGTTGAGTTTCGAAAACATAAATCATAAATTAATTCGACCAAAAAATAATAATTGTAAAAAAAATCTTCCGTAAATATAATAATTGTAAAAATAGTATTAAAGATACGAATTTTGTTCAAATTGAGGGACCACGCGAGAAAATAATAATACACAAAGGAACATATAAATGAAAAAAAGGAGAATAAGTGTACAAATTAAGAGAGGAGAAAGAAGCCAGAGGTTAATTGCAAATTCGGAAACTTTGGCCTTAATATCTATCTGTGTGAGGGTTTCGTCAATCTTCATTCATTCAAACAAATACCAGCCGTGGAGGAAGGAGAGAAGTGGTCGACGACCGGATTCGCAGGTGAGCTTCAGTTGATTACTATAGGGTTTCTGAGTTTTTTTTTTCTGTTCTTTTTTTGAGTTTGTTGAAATTGCTGTTGATTATGAGTGAGAATTGAAACGTTGAAGCTAAGATTCATAGATTTCAGAGGTTGAAGCTAAGATAGTTGTGGTTTTAGGTATAGAAACCAATCAAGACATCATTCTCACCAAATAAACAAATTAAGTAATAAATAAATAAACTCATATACACAGGCAACACATTAACAAGACTCTGCCTGTTATGATACATCAAGACATTAATTATTAATCTTATCAATAATGCAGATATGCAAGAGCAAGCGTGTCAAACAACTAGAAGGCTACGCGTACAGCTGTTTGACTGTCAGTTAAGTGTTGTGAAGTCATTGCAATTCTCTTGAATGGCGTTCATGAAGCCCATTCTTTCACGAACACTTATCAACTGCAGTGTGTTGTCTCAAGAATGTTTCATCATCGCTTGTCGGAGAAAATAAACGCATCATTTCCGTCAAATCGTTCATGTCCTTCGGTATGAGAATTGTCTATTCCAAATCCTCATTTGCCAACAGTTCGGAGACAACTCTTTCAAGGTTTTTATAGTATTCAATTACAGCTTCATCGGTCTTCACTTTTAATCGAACACTCCGCGGCTTAACTTTAGCTTCATCTTCATCCACTACCACTAAATTTTCCAGCGCGAAAGACACAAGGCAGAACTCGGATCTGTGAATATGTAAGAGGACATTGAGCAAAGCTTTATCATCCTCATATACGTGTCAGTCATCAAAGTTACATCTTTTGCGTTAACCTGCTGACCAGGTGCGGAGGGCACTGTGTACTTAATCACAGGTCTATTCTCGACCCCTTTGTTGTTCTTCCAGTCCATTAGTAGTGCCTCCGCATCTAGCCAGCATGTTATCGCAAAAGAAGTAGCTTGAGTGACTGACACGTATAAGAGGATGATAAAAGCCTTTCTCAATGTCATGAAAGGGTTATCTCCGAATTGTTGGCTAATGTAGATTTGACGGAGACATTCCCAAACTAAAAGAAATAAACGGTTTGACGGAAAGGATGCGCTTGTTTTCCCCGACAAGCGATGATGAAATGTTCTCGAGACAACACATTGTAGTGATGAATGTTCATAAAAGAATGAGTTTCATGAGAGCCATTTAGAGAATTTCGAGGACTTCGCAGCGCTTGATTGCCAGTATAGTGCAGCATATGACGCTTACTGTATCGATAAACTTGGCACACTCGGTTCATCAGGCTGGGATCATCATGTCCGAAAGTTTCCACCATTGCTCACCGTGCTCAACTACGTCGACAGACTTGGATACATGACACATCATAATTGGATGTCAATGTTTTGGCGTATGGATCTAGAGGGTTTCTGAGTTTTTTTTTTTTCTCGAGTTTGTTGAAATTGCTGTTGATTATGAGTGAGAATTGAAACGTTGAAGCTAAGACTCATAGATTTCAGAGGTTGAAGCTAAGATAGTTGTGGTTTTAGGTATAGAACCCAATCAATCTGTGCGTAGCCAAATTCCGTAATCTTTGCTCATTGTTGTGTGTTTAGGCATAGAATCCAAAAAATCTATCTGTTACTTCTTTGATCATTGTAAAATTGCCTTTTGCTGGTGGCTTATTGGATGAAGTACTGTGCTCATCGTTTATGGTTTGATTGCTTAACTGATGGATTATTGGTTTGATTTTGAAGCTAGTTCGAGTAGGTAAAAGAATGGAGAATGGCGATGGAGACTGGAATAAAGTTGTGCCGCGAAGAAAAGGTATGCGTTGTCGTGAGTACTATGGGACAATCTGACTACCCGTATTACATTTACATTGTCGATCCATACGAAACCAAGGCTCCGACGACAAATCCGTCGGAGATCATAGTATTAGGTGAGGGTTTCCCGAAATGTGCGGGCATAGCCTTGGTTGGTTCCACAGCGAGAGGATTCGAAGCAGATTCGTATTCCTCTCTGTCTGTCTACATATCTCAATCTCCATGGAGATGACAAGTACGTTGAGTTTTGCAAGGATAATCTCGGCACCATATCACCAATATCGACCGCAAGGCTTTTCCCTCGAACGGCCATGATCGGCGACCGAATCCTCGTGTTCTCGAGCTCGCTGTGCTCCAAGCACTCGAATTTCGAGCTCTACGATCCTCGCTCCGACGAGTGGTCCACGGTTCCCGAGCCTCCGGTGGCTTACCGGAAACTACAGATGAGGAAAATGTACTGCCAAGTGCTTTACCACATAGTCGAAGGCTCCGTTCTGTTCTCCATATAATTAGTGCAAGACTCTCTCTTATATTCTCTTGCTGGTTTAATTAGTGCTCTTTTCTCCATATAAGTAAAGAATGTTTGTTGCTTGTTATTTCTTGCTACCCTGTTCCCATGAATTGGAGAATATTTGTTCAACTGGATAATTGCATTTGTTCGTGACCTTGGAATCTTCACGGTGACCTGGCATTCTGGCCAACCAGAACAGTTAAATAATGGTCATATATAATAGAGGAGGGATGCAAAGTTTGAGCTTTGCATTTTGTATTAGATTGTATTTCTCTTTACATCCCATTAGATTTAAAATAATAGCCAATTCCATCGCAACCTCATTACTACTGGGCAAAAGCGTGTATTCACAATATATAAACATAACTTTATTTATGGAAATTTGTCCTCCAATTAAGAATCAATCATATTGAACTTTGTTCAAAGGACAAGATTATTCTTTAATTTAGTAATTACATGTACTCTATCTCACATGCAAAGATAATTCATGCTTATCAATAAGTGCTTTTATACAATTCTGATATTTCATATAGAGCATCTAGAAGAGATTTAACAATTTTCTCTAGTGTCAATATGGACAGAAAGAAAGAAAAAAAGTTGTCTTTTTTTTTTTTTCCTTCAACTAATTGAAATAGACAACATGGTAAATTAAAACTTTGTCACTTAAAGTAATCACGTTGTTCAAAATTTTAAAAAGGTGATTATTTCTGTATTTAATAAAAAAAAAAAAAAAAAAAGAGAAGACGATAGCTTTTGTATTTAAACTTGAACCCCTCGCGAATTTATGTCGTGGATGAGCGAATTTTTTCACGTTGTAGCTGTTTGTGAAATCTATTTATGAAAGCTTCGGCTCGGTCGTTGATATCTTCCTCGGGTTTTCGTTTGCTTATTGTTGCCAACTCTTTTTTGGAAATAATTCCATTCACTTTGCCGCTCATCTTCTGGCCCTTACCGCTCATGAAAGCTTCTCGGTTTTGATCCATGAATGCCTACTTGATATAGAATGTAAATATGAGGGATTTTTTTATGTAATTTTTTTTGGAGGGGATTGAGATCCAAAAATAGGAAAAAGAGTGTTTAAGGCTTATGAAGAATTTGTTGATGGATGGTTTGTTTGTAAGTTGCAAGAGAATCCGTGTATATATAGGTATATAGAGCCATGCGTAAGGCGTGGGGAATAAGCAAATTTACAATATCTACTAGTTATTGGCTTGTGATCAATTTGACAAAGATTTGTTTGATTTGCTAGTTCATTGATGCCATGTACTTTTACTTACTATAATAAGCTTTAATGGGACTACGAATAATATAATTTTCTTACTATATAAGACAATACACTAATATTAATGATGCTTATGCTCCCTAAAAGCATAATTATTGAATTAAAAAAATGTTATTGTAATGTGAAAGTATATATACACTAGTGATAAATATTTTAGATGCGGATGCATATTGATATTAGATAAGATCATATCATATCGGAGAGGAATGAGTTGTGCCTTGCGTGTATTGGATATATTTTTATCGCTACGATTACATGGAATCTATAATTGATTAGTATTTATGATCGTGGGTTTGGTTTTTAACGTGCTGTAATTTTACAATGCGAACGCAGGTTAATGGTTTATTATTTGCTGAATATTATATACATATATATTAATACAATTTAGCAAAATAGTCAATTTAAACGTTGGCAATTGCTAAATAGCCAATGTTTGGTAAATATTAGGTAAATAGCCAATTTTATATATTTACAAATGTAAATATTAAGTAAATATTCAATGCCATATTAAGCCATGCACGTCATCATTTATGACTATTTACCTAATATTTACCAAACCTTGGCTATTTAGCAATATCAAACGTTTAAGTTGACTATTTTTCTAATTTCATATTAATATATACTTCTAGCTAGTCAAACGGCATGCAAGTAGTTCTGCTGCGGGGATGTAGTTTAGGTAGCACTGTGTCGTTTCAATTGTGTGAGGGCATATGTTCAATCCAATAAAATGACGGCAAGTC
The DNA here is from genome assembly GCF_054948205.1 of Urtica dioica subsp. dioica. Classification (NCBI taxonomy): domain Eukaryota; kingdom Viridiplantae; phylum Streptophyta; class Magnoliopsida; order Rosales; family Urticaceae; genus Urtica; species Urtica dioica. The sequence goes on from NC_142763.1 coordinate 490,907, forward strand.
TTAATAATTAAATTTTAAATATATATATATATATTTTTTAATTTGTGCTTCAATGTTACACTATATGTGTGACAGAAAAATTGTTAAAAAAAAAAAAAAAAAATTACTCGGGCTTGCTATACTTAATGTTGTATGAAATAATAGAGAAAGTCACGTAAGTAATTAATTAATCTTTTATAGTCTAAAAACTAAGTTTAACCAAACTCGCTTAGGTTGCTCTTGGAATAGGTGTTGAAGCTTTATTTATTAAGCCGGCCGGCCAAAACCCAAATCAAGCACGCAATCTCATACATCTAAGCACAGACAGTTAAGGTTTCTTCCATGGGAGAATAAAAGCAAAGCAAGAAATTATCAGATTCATGGAAACGGGGAAGATTAAAAGCGAAACATGAAATAACAAACATTCTGACTTACGGAATAAAGAAACAAGAGACTAGTACGATACCTAGAAACGAGCGCTAAACATGGAGAGTATTTGGAAATACAGAGTGAACATACACAGTGTATTGGATCGACCTAAAACCAGGCCTGACAGCTTCGAATCCCCTATCAGCATTATCATGAAAGTCGAATAAATAAAAAACCAGATGAGTCGAAATTAAACGCTCGGTGACAACCAAACCGTCGCCTAATATTATCGCCGGCTGATCTGCCGGAGCGTCAGTTTCGTCGGGGTTCACAATATACATGTAGTACGGAGATTCAGATCTCTCCATGGCACCAGGGCCGGCCCAATATATAATGGGGCCTTAAGCGAAATTCAAAAATTAGACTTTTGAAAAAAAAAAACGATGACATATTATTAATTATTTCTAATAAAAATTAAAATATACATTGTAATCATAAGATCAAAAACAATGTCTATCATTATATAAACAACCCGAATTCATGAGGTCCCATTGTTGAGAGAATAAACCTATCGATCATGTTGTTTCAGGTCGATTAGGCATTGCTGCAAAAACTATAGAACCATATCGAGATGAAGATCGTCATAATCCCGCAACATGTCTATCATTATACTTTCCCGATAACAAACAGTGATATAACTTGACTATCTCATTATAATCTGAGTGCACAGGGAGTTGTATTGACAGTCAAGAATATATGGATACTATGATAACAATTCTTAGTATGATTGAATACTATCAACCATAGTTGAGAATAACTGAATACTATCATGTCCCTTGAATAAACAAGAAACAGTCTTGATACACTGTATTACCTTCATTAGTCCTTATGATCGAGCGTTATTAACTCCCGATAACAACAAGAAACGATACCATTATTCAACTCAGTTCCTTGCTGCATTATTCTATCATGAATACAAACCAATCAGAGACCTCATTAACAAAAGAAAAGTAACGATGATATATTTGATTATGAAAAATAGCATATAATAAATAGAACTCCATAAATCAAATTTTAACTCACATGTTAAGCCTCTAACTCTTTTGAACCTCTCTTAATGCATCTTTTATTTTAAACGGCCATTATCATCTTCATGCTGGTTGGTACCTGAAAAGCTAGTTTTCAAAGCTTCAAAATCAGAAAAGACTCCTACAAATTTATCTCTTTTTCAGACGCAATCCTATAAAAAATTAATGAAAAGTCGCTGAACAAATTCATTTAAAAATCTTTGTGGGTGGACATAATCGGAAGTGAAAGTAGACCTTATTTGATTTTAAGTTAATGATCACTTAATAATCAAATGGGCCAACTACAACATTTAGCCAGCCAAAAAACACATACACCCATAACAACAACATTGGGCCGTACTTGAGTATAAATGTCCAACAGCAAAAGCAATCAACAACAGCAAAATTACGTGATGGAGAGTAGCAGCAATTCAAGGTCCATTTACCACTCAATAACATCAAAATTAGGGCCTATTTTTCCTCACAAAATTAAGAGGCCTTAAGCGGCTGCTTAGCCCGCTTAACTATCGGGCCGGCCCTGCATGGCACTTTAGAAGTTAGAACAATGCATACATTTTCTTCGCCGCACAATGAACTTTAATTAAACTAATTAGCTATAGAATTTAAAATGGCCAGGTGTACTTTGTTTATATTTATGATTTAATGCTGTTTAATCTTTAGTTCTAAACTTTTTTTTAGTTAAAAACTACATTTTTTTAGTTTTTGAAATGAAAATCTTGGTGTAATCTTTTCAAAATTAAAAGCTTCGTGTGGACGTATGTGTAAATATTGAAGTCTTTAAGTGAGTGTACAATAAAATTAGATAATAAGCAAATTTTAAACTTTATTTATTTATTTATTTATTTACAACTCAGTACATGAGCATTGAGAAGCCTGCTCTGCGAAACAATGGCGTGTTTGGCTAAACAGTGAGCCACACCGGTCATCATCGGAGAAGAATACTGACCGAATCCAGACTTTTCTCAAATTAGCAAAATTTATCGTGCCGTCTTGCAAAAGTTAGCTTTTTTTCCCTACTAATTGAAATAAAAATAGACAACATGGGTAAATTTATAGCTGCCCAATATATGGAACACGTGAAATGGGATCCCCTGATCCCGTCTCATATTTAAAGCGATCATATGGAACACAAAGTAATAACGTTGTTCAAAATTAAAAACAAAAAAAGGCGTATATTTTTCTAATTACATTTAAACCCCACCCCGGGAAATCATGTCTTGGAAGCGATTGAGCGAATCTTCTCACGCTGTAGCTGTTTGTGAAATTTATTTATGAAAGCTTCGGCTCGGTCGTTGATATCTTCCTCGGGTTTCCGTTTGGTTATTGTTGCCAACTCATTTTTGGAGACAATTCCATTCACTTTTCCGCTCATCTTCTGGCCCTTACCGCTCACGGCAGCTTCTCGGTTTTGATCCATGAATGCCTACTTGATATAGAATGTAAATATGAGGGGTTTTTTTATAATTTTTTTTTGGGGGGGTTGAGAATTGTAGATCCAAAAATAGGAAAAAGGGTACCAAAGGCTTGTGAAGTAATTGTTGATTGTTTGCCTACTTGATGGTTTGTTTGTAAGTTGCAAGAGAAGCTGTGTATTTATAGGTATATAGAACCATATGAGTACGGCGTGGGAAATAAGCAATTTTCAATATCTACTACCTATTGGCTTGTGATCAATTTGACGAAGATTTGTTTTATTTTCTAGTTCATTGATGCCTTGTACTTTTGCTTACTATAATGAGCTTTAATGGGATTAAGAATATTAGAATTTTCTTACTATACAAGACAATACAATTATTGAATTAAAAAAACAATGATTGTATTGTGAAAGTATATGAATACTAGTGATGAATATGTTAGATGCGATACATATTGATATAGGATAAGATCATATCATATAGGGGAGAGGAATGAGTTGTGCCTTACGTGTATTGGATATGATTTTATCGCTACGATCACATGGAATCCAAACTTTGACAGTTTAGCTATACGTATTGACTACTTATAATATAGATGAATTATTTTCCTACTTTTATGAATTATATACATGGATAATTATTTGTTTTACACTTGTACATTCAAATTTGACTAGATAAACTTTCGTTATACAATTCTATAAGTTTTAAGTGACTGTTTAGTTAGAGCAACAGCTAGTGGTTAACTTTTATTTATTCATTCGTAAAGAGTACCTAAACTAAAGACCTATGAAAAATTCGGCCAAAATCAGTTAATAACGGTTTGATTTTTTAACTCGTTAAAATTATCCTCAGTGAACTTTAACCAAAGTTCAGATTGTTTCGCTAAATAATAATATGGTCATAGGTTTATAAATAAGTAAAATTTTATTCTTCATTGTGCGTGTTTATGAACATTGATGTTCATATGAACGATTAAATGAGGCTTAAAAATAAGATTAGTTATACTACTTAAACAATATTTGCAGGTGTGCTAGCAGCAGTAAAAATATTATACGGTTTGCACAATCTCGCTATGGTATCAAGTGTTCGATCAAGACAAGCATTTTGTGCAAGCGATTGTGTTCTCGACGAGAAAAATAATGTTGGAGGATATTCGGGAAGGCCTAATGTGCTTAAGCAATTGAGAATATGCAACAAAAAAAAAAAAAAAGGCGGAGATAGAACTGTAATGACGATTTTATTAGAACTGATATGATCGAAGCTACCCCACCTTCATGTAGCTAGACTCGTGACATAGAAACAAGAAGTTGTTTTTTTTTTGTGTTTTTTTTTTTTTTTTGAACTGCACTTTTGTTCTTCACTAATGTGGTATTAAGATCCGCGAGTTTTGCTTAGGCATGTTTAGTTTTTGTTACATGCTTGAGCAGATTTTTTTACCAAGGCAATAATGAATTTTTTTTTTTTTTTTTTTTTTTTGCTTAGAAGGCGCGATTATGTGTTTGTTTTATAAGTTGTAACTATACTAAATTCTTGAAATAAACATCATTTTTTTTATTCACACAAACAGCTTGAGGGTGGCTACGGAGCGGGTGTGCCCACAACTTTGATTGTGCATTTATTATCTTTATAATGTACCTAACCCAATCGAGTAAATTAATAAACTTTGTTAGTCAACGCTAAAAACAATGACAATAGTATAGGGTCATCTAAGCAATGAAGTAAAAAGTAATACTTGGTGTTTTATGTAGATTATTATTATTTTTTTAAATGCGAAAGAAGGTTTCTAATGTAGAGTCAGCAATTACTTTTAAGGGACAATTGAAATTGACAATAAATCGTAAACGTAGCTTTAGATTTACATTTGTAATAATCGTACAGTTGGTGTTTGTGTGTTGCTCAATTTGCAGTTTCATCAAACTGAGTGAGCTTTATACTGAGTACTTACTGGAATAGACATTTAAATTGACAATAAATCACATTCGTATCCCTTAACAGCACTTTGATAGCATATTTAAGTAATTGGTTGCTTAATTAAATTGCTCCGCAACTAGTGATTTGTGTGTGTGCGTGTATGTTTCAAATTTCAATATACAGTTGATACTGATTACTGTAATACATAGTTTACTTTACAATAAAAAGTCTCAACAACACATAGCTGTTCATACAAGACTAATAATACTATCAACTCTTACACCAAACAAGAAGAGAAAGCTTCTTCTAAAGCCACCTTATTTTCACTTAAACTTTACTCCACATTACATCTGCAAATCACAGCCAAAATTAAACAAAGTGTAAGCTTTGTGTTTAAAACCTCCACAAAAGTTTATCAAGTTCAAATCTTCACACCAAATCTCAACATATGTCCTCTTAAACTAAGATTACTTTCACTACTAGAAATTGGCTTAATGCATCTTAAAGGAACCACAAAAAATCTACTAAATTATCTTGAAACCCCTCTTGTAACAAGTCACTTTTCACTCAAACCCCCGAGATTACGTCAAACTTTACCTTACAAAATTAAAGTCTAATTCAAAGCCTAAGAAACTTCATTTTTCCTCCCAAATCAGAGGAAACCAAAATCCAGACCAATTGTATTTATCATTAGCGATTTCGACATGCAATAACATCGAATAAGGACATGGAAAGGAATTATACCTGAAATTCAGATGGATTGAGTGAGCTTGGATTTGCAATCGGGAATGTCCTTGAACAGAGAGATCGACAGAGTCTCACTCAAGAATCCGACCTTAAACTCCACCGTCCCATCTTTGGCGTGAGCCACGATTCCGGTGATCGGCAACCACGCGAAGAACTTCTTCGCCTGAATCCCCGACGCGTCGGAGACCTTGCCCTGGCCGAGCTTCCCTTCGATGTGAGTCCCGTAGTAGACCAGATGGTCCTCGAAGTGAACGTAACACTCCGATCGGAGAGTCACCGAGAACGAACCGTCGTCGGCGAGGCTGTACGATTTCACGTTTCCCGGTAGAAGCCCCTTCGGCAATCCGTACTCCGGCAAAATGTCGTGAACATCGACGATCGGACCTCCGGCGGATTCGGCGGCGAAGGAATCCGAGAGGACGGCGAACGCGGTGAGGATCAGGATTCCGGTGGTTGACCAACTCGAAGACGCCATTGTTGCTCTTCTTGGATGCTTTCTTTCTTTCTAGTCTCTCTATATATAATACGCATAATTCTTTTTTCTATTTTTATGTTTAATTGTATATATGTCCTTGATTCTTTTCGTTATACAAAATTTGCCCCAACATTCACTAGAATTTCACACTTTTTGCATGGCAAATTAGCAATTGACCAAAAGATATTGGAAACTAGCAGTGTCAGTGTCATATCAAACGAGGAAGTCTTTATAAATAAATAAATAAAAAAACGAGGAAATCAACATTCAAACCTTGAGAATATAACATGGCCGATTGATAACAAAAAAGTATGCATGAAAATCCACCATTTTTGTGATACACACACAAATACAGTTACACACACAAATACAGTTACACAACATCTCAATGTCATAAATCATAATTATTTGCCTTGAGAGAAACTCACCAAAAGAAGTAAAGGATAAGCTTTAGTTAAAAATAAAATATAAATGAATAAATAAACACACATTTTATTTCGTAATAGTGTTAAGCCACATTAATTTTTCAAAACATTATCCATGAAATTCAAATAAATATTGGGACAGATGAGAAGAAAGACGTGCGACAATCATTTTTCGGAACAATATATATATATATATATATATATATATATATATATATATATATATATATATTCCCATCCACAATGTAATAATTGAGCATTGCACTGTTTTCATATTATGAAAAATAAAATAAAAATTGAGATTCCAAGTCACTCTCTCATTTACCATTTTTCATGCAGTTATGGCTTGGAAAGCAAAAGAACACCGACCGGTTCATTGTTTGCATTAAAATACCCTACAAAACGACAACATCTTGCTGGACCACCCCATCGGAAAATCCAATTTTTTCTCAACCTAACCCGATGAAATAAAATAAAATAAACGTGATCTACTTGTATCATTTGGTTGTTTTATAATTATTTCACAAATTCATTTTCACATTGTGTGGGGTTTAGTTTACTCAGCAGAAGCAACCACCTGGCTTTGTCGTTTTGTATCTGTACTAATTTCAATTTTAGTTTTTCCAAAGTTTGAGCTCTTGCTTTAATTAACTTTTTGTCCAATTAACACGTTGCTTGTGTTACAATGAGGTTGTAATTTACTTGTAATTTTCTCCTTGACACTCAGTAATATATAGATTTGTGGTGGTTTATCTAACCTTTGACACGTTTTATGCTTTTTTTTCTGATTCTGCATTATATTCACATTGCTTTTCTAGTGTTTTTATATTGATTCCTGGTTTGAAACCGAATCCAAACAAATAAGAGCTTACACTTGGAATATGTAACTTTTCAATAAGGAGTTTCAAGCAGAGATCACAGAAACACACAGCTTCTAAAATACAGCTTTGCCAACATGTTCTGCTAAATTGACCATGTTGACTCTTGACTTTTTTTTTCTTCTTTTCTTTTACCCGGACGATTTTGAACATTTCGGCAAAATATACCAAACAAGGGCTTTATTGAGATAAAAATGGACTTCGTGTCGATTACTACTCAGTGAGTAACATCTCTAACTCTTTGGTTGCATTTGGAAGCTGCAAATAACATGGTCCAACACAAGACATTAGAGAGAAGAAAAAGAAACCATAGTGTGAAATTTTCTGATACAAGTTTATTGTGCCATTAGTTGAAATGAATTTGCAAGAAAAAAAAACCCTCAAATAATCCCAAACCAACCAAATATTGAAGAAAAAGATCTATCAATGGTATAGCTGCTCAACAAAAGTTGTTCTTGCACTGTAACAAGAATGTCAACCTTTTAGGGAAGTTGACCATTCTGAATAAGAGTGTTACTAGACATGAAGTTGAAGGCAAAGTAAAAAAATCTGTTGAGATGTTCATTTACATATTACACTAAATATTTCGTTTCATACACATCTACTTCAAATATCAAGCAAAGATTGAGTCTTGAAAAATCAGTTCATCAATCGAAGCTTAAAACTCTACAAGAAAATCACTTCAGAAGAAAAACAGTTTTCATAACGGTCTCCACATTATAGGAGTCACCATTCAGTTACTCAATCTACAAAAAAAAAAATAACTTGGAAACCAAACCAACAATCTCTAAAACTAATCACAATGAAGAAAAAAGTCAACACAAAAACCACTCCATTACTGCTCAATTCAATCCACCAAAAGTCTATTAAACCCTTAAACCAAAATCAACCATATCTCGGTTAACAAAGTAATGATTGGGATAGTACCTGAAGAGTTTGGGGGTTGAACATGAACGAGCGAAGAGTAGAAGAACAAGAAGATTGAGCGCCATAGTAGCAAGTCCTAACAATCTTGAACTGGTCAAGGTCAAGTTTTTTATTAATGAACCCAACTTTGAAGTAAATGGTATCAGAAGGAGGCAAATCGACTCTGATCTCGTCCACGTCGAACCAAATGAAGAATCTCCGGACTTGAATCCCTTTCAGCTCCGTGATCGAGCCGTAGCTAAGCTTGCCCGTTATGATATTGTCGTAGAACATATAGTATTCGAGCTCCAGGTAACAAGGCCCTTTCAAAACGACAGTGAATTGACCGTCGTTTCCGGAGAAGGTGTAGTTGACGACTGAGTCCGGTAAGAGTCCGCTCGGAAGCCCGAATTTGGGGAGGATGTCGAACACCGTCGGTGACCCCGACGGCGATTCGGCGTCGTAAGTACTCGCCGTGGAAATCAGAGGATTAAGTATGAGTAGTAGAAGAAGAAGAAGAAGAGTCGTTGCGACAGTGATCGGATTTGAAGCCATTACTAAAGATCCAATCTTTTTTTTTTCTTCGGCTCTGTTTGTTTGTTTCTTTTTGGTTTTTTTGTATATATTTTTTTTTAATTCTTTTCTTATACGATTTTTTTTGGGTTTTCTTCGTATTTATATTTGGATAGTGAATTTATTTATTTATTTAGTGGTGGAGGGGGAAGGTAAGAAGAATGGTCGTGATTTGAAAATTATTTATTTATTTATTAATATTATTGTTCTGTTTGAAGATTTTTTTAATTTATATATAAAAGTTGTCAAATGCTTTTAATACATAATGGGTATGAAATCTAAGAGTACGAACACGTTACATCTCTTAGTAAGATAAAATGAGACCTCGAGTTAATAATGATTCAATTATAGAACTGGATGAAAATACGTTGAGTTGGAATTTTCGACAATCGAAATATATACCACACTAAAATTCGAGCGATTCATTGACTCTTTCAAATTAAAGTGCTCGAGTACCACTAAACGTGGTAAAAGACGTTCGATTGTTTGCACCGCCAAAAGACCAACAAAAAAACTCGAACTAAGAACCCTATAGATGATTAAGTCATCTTTGGAACAGAAAAACCCTCATAGTATAGTGGACAAAGTATCAAAGCTTAAACAATCCAAATGCAAAAGATGAATTAAGCTAAAACTAACATATTATCTAAAAACACACCACAAGAACAATAAATACTATTAACGCACGGAGGAAGTCGCGGTGAAATAGGACACAGGGCTGGGGAGGCAGAGAGAAAGGATGACCGTAACGACACCGTCGAGAGGATCGGAGCTGGAGGCGGCGAAGGTGAGACCAAATCTGGACATCGTTAGGATGGGTGAGACAAAGTCCGGCGAGAATGGCGTGTAATGCTCCAAAAGTGATGGTATATAGAGAAAATGACCAAAACCTTTATCTATTTTTAGGTCGGAGGACACCGGAGAGTGGTGTCTCACTCCTTAAAGGGAAGATGGTGGTTGAGAACCAAGAAACTTTAAGTTTTTTTTGTAGATAAAAATAAAGGGACTAGAGAAAGTAGATCTAGACCTTGTTTTAAGATTTTTATTTGTATTAATACTAGACAATTTTTCATTAAATTTCAATCGAGTATTTAGATTATATGAAAAAAATACGCAATGAAATAAAAACTATACCGTAGTAAAGCATTTTTGCTCTAATGGCTCTTATTTTCTTTGATTGATCTTGAAATTGAGCAATTTTTCTATATTACAAAATCAAAGTAATGTTGAGCTAGTCGCTTGAGTGTGTATTACAAGGTTTATATGTTGGTGGTCGATAATTTACGGATAACTCTAAATTTTCAATTTTTGAGAAGTGAGACTATCGGATAAAGTTACATAATATAGATATAAATTTTTCAAATTGTATTTTATTTTTTAATTTTTTTAGAATTGACATTGATCAAAATTATATGATATATTAATAGTGCAATTGGATATCTCATTGATTGTGCGGTTGTGAAAAGATAATGGTACTGCCAAAGTTCATTTATTGATTATGGCGTGATATGGTCTATGTCCTATCTTTTTTATGCGACCGTTGTATTCAATGTTATTATTTTTTCGAAATGATGACTAATAATGAAATAGATCAGGGTAGAGATAAGGTAGGATGTACATAATATGCTATATCATTCACAAATAATTTGAAGCTTAATGTATTTCATTATATATGCATAATTTTCTAAACGGTATACTGCATTTATTGGTATGTATATATTACTATGATATGCATGTGTTATAGAGTGCACCAATGTGTATTTATTTTCGATTCTTTTAAATTTTAATCGACTCCATTACGTAGTTCATGTGTGCAACATTTTTTTAATAGCTTAATGACATATATATAAATCGTGTTATTTTATGTAGCATGAGAGTCGAGGCAGATATTAGTCTTGTATGATATAGGAAAAACAATGTCTTTCTACTTTTATGTTTCTCTTGTCAAGAGAAAGAATATATATAAGATCAGCTCTTTTTCTTGGTCAAAGATAATTTAATTTTTTTAAGTTAGAAATATAAAATAAAAGGGGGAGTATTATACTGAAATTTAGAACAAGGACAATAGAGAGCAGCCACATGATATAGGGTTGATTTTGATCGTGTTTCAATTATTTAAGGGATTATTTAATAAACATTGTTGACTTCTCCATCCACATGTTTCGCAAGGTCTTATCTCTTTTTTCTTCTTTTTTTTTTTTTTTTTTTTTTCTTTTTTGTTTTTTCAAACGTCTATTATATAGGTTAAACAATAATATGAAATAGCATTTTCATCAGCATGTTTAACTATCATTTTCCACTAGAGTTGCATTTAGTTACATAATACTTGGACTACATTTGGCCAAGAGTATAACAAAATATCACCGTTATAACTAAGCATTAAATTATCGATACCGATACCGAAATTTTGATTTTACTGATATATCGACTATCGACGAATATATCGACGGATACCTTATAACATTTTCAATACCGAGATGATATATCGACAAAACTCCTATAACAAATAATTATTATGTATACAACATTTAATGATACATATAACAATTATATTTTAAATATATTTATATATATAACATATCTATATATATAAATACTTAATGAATGAATATATAACATTTATTTGAATTTTAAACCACTTGATTTTAATTGAAACAAGGGAATTCAAACAAAAAATAAAAATAATAAATAAAACATATTTGATGCTATTTAGCTAACAAATAGAGTTCATATTGTGAAACAAAAATTGAAAGAAATCACTCCATAAACCTATGTAGTTCTATAAATTTTCATAAGCAATAATGAGTCTTCGTCGGCCAAAGAACTCAAGTTTAAATTTTTGGCAAAACAGAGCCATAAAAATGGGTATTTGAAGAATAATTTTTCTATTTTTGGCTGTTTTAGTCAATTTTCCAAAAATATCGGTATTTGATGAATAAAAATGATATTTAAGTTGTTATAGTAATTTTTATACCGAAATTCCCATTTTTTCCTTGATATCGACGATATATCGTAGGTATTTTGAACCTTGTAACAATAGAGAAATTGACACATCTATTATTATTTGAAAATTCATTTCTCATTTTCCACTAAAACATTAATTTGGACAATCTTACTAGTAAGTCCAAGTCAAGTGTGCAAATACTAGTTTGCACTCTCTTTATTCTTTTTTGTCTCTCGTTTCTCTTTTCTCTCACGCTTCTTCTCAATTTTCCTTTCTCTCATTTTTGTTGTCGGCTCAGGCGGCCTCCGGCGACATATATATGCGCTGTGGAGGCGGCGACGGAGATGGCCTGGGATTATGACGAGGCGACTTCTATTACATTTCTAGGTTAGGATAGATAAAAATTGGATTTGAGAATCGGGGAAAAACTAACTCTCATCTTGAATGATTGAGAGTGAAAATGTTTATTCCAAAACTTATGAGAAATGTACAAGTAAATGGCTTTATATAGCCATGAAACATAAAAGAAATAAAGGAAAATACAATGAAACAAATATGGAAAATACAACTTGTCGTACTTATCGTTTTATAGACATAAATGACGCCTATGGAAAATATTTGATCTCTAATTCACCCCCGCAAGATGAACTTTCCCGAAAGTTCATCTTGGATTGAACTTGGATATCGAAGAAGACAACTCGGAGAAGACCTCGATCGAATGAATGAAGAAAAAATTGACTTTGTGAAGAACCGGTCTTGTTTTGAGAAAAAAATTTCTCTGAGACATTTTGTCGAACACCTTGAGTGCGCTAAGAAGAACAGTATTTTCCCAATATGAATCCCTTTGCGAGCATGCCTGTCACCACGTCCTCTGCTTTGCGGAGCGCCGATTCGTCTCCCTCGCGTGCCTTATTTTCCATCACAGGAGGCACTAAAGCTTCTGGTGGCAACTCGTAATCCGGAGAAAGAGTGATTGTCACGGACATGTCTACAATCGTTGCTCCCGAAAGAAGGACAACAGTCTCGGCTCCTTGTGAATCCTTGAAGGTAACATATGCAACTTGCGACTGCTCGGTATCGCTCATCGTTTCAACATATTCGATATCACCCGAGGAAGAGAAAAACTCATGTAAGTCTCTCTCATTTGCTCCCAGGGAAACGTTGCTGACCTTGACAGATTTTACCTCGCTGGCGGGATTGTCTGACGAAGGGGATTAGAGGAAGTCTGATCGATCTCGCAATCAGAGGCAGTCGAATCGATAGTCTTCGGACGAGAGATTGATCGACGAGGACGTTTGAGAGTACCATGGCGGAGACGGGACAGATCAGGAGCGCCGTGACCGCCATGAATGCCGTCGCGTTGTAGCGGAGGATTCGGACCATCTCTCTCAGGATCTCAAGAGCGTTCATCGAGCGAAACTCGTTGCTTCTCGTACCGCCGTGTGTGTGATCGTAAGGCTTGAGTTAGTGCGGCGGAGAACGACATTGGTGTCGAGAACAATAATCGGCGACGGAGAAGGGTCGAGCGAGAAGCGAACATCTTTGGAGTCGCAGCATAGCGTACAGAAGGAAGCTCTGCAGTGGATGTCGTCTCTGAGGTAGTGTTCTCTGACGACCTTTGTGACCCTGCCACCTCTGGACTTCTTCACGAAGGATTTGTTGTGCAACATCTTTTTCTTCTTTCTTCTTTTTGTTTCTTGATTCTTGTTTTTTTTTCTTCGCTGGTTCCATTTAGGTTCACTGAGCTGCTTAGCCTTGGTGGAGAGAGAGAGAGAGGGAGACTCGATCTTGGACCAGAAGAGGATTGAGATCGACCGACAAAGAGAAATCCAGGAGCGACTCGAGACAGGTTGAGCGTGCTTCTTCTCTCTCGATGAAAACTCAGCTGTAGAAAAATCATTTTCTTCCTTCGGTCTTCGTAAACGCTGATCGGAAGATTTCTTCAGTTATTTCGACCACCGCGACAAAAACGATGATCGGAAACTATGAACTCGCCTCGTGGTACGTCGACGGAGGTGATGGGCGGACCGGAGAGGTCGATTGTGATAAGAAATTCTACGGCGGGATCGGCCGGAAAGGAATCATGGCATGACTTGCCAGAAGAATATCTTGAAGCCTTGACACGGCGGGACTCGCCGGAGAAGCCTCTTGAATCTTGACACGGCGGGACTCGCCGGAGAAGGATCTTGAAACTTTAACACGGCGGGACTCGCCGGGGAAGATCTTGAATGTCGACACGGCGGGACTTGCCGGAAGCAAATTCTTGATGAATGACACGGCTTGAAATCACCGGTGATGAATCTTGATAAAAATCGCTCCGAATGTCCGATGCGTCTCCGTCGATGAAGCTTTTCCGTCGATGAAGCGATGAGGAGAAGAACTTGAAATCGAGAAGAAGAGGCGCTCAATAATGTGACGATTCGGAGGAAAAAGGAAATCGACCTTCGTGAAATTCCACCGAGCTTGTCGTCGGAGATCTATTCCGGTCGTCGAGAAATCGGGGATGATGAAGTGGATTTCTCTAACCTAGAAAATCTAATGCGGAAATTCGCTCTGATACCATATTACATTTCTAGGTTAGGATAGATAGAAATTGGATTTGAGAATCGGGGAAAAACTAACTCTCATCTTGAATGATTGAGAGTGAAAATGTTTATTCCAAAACTTATGAGAAATGTACAAGTAAATGGCTTTATATAGCCATGAAACATAAAAGAAATAAATGAAAATACAATGAAACAAATATGGAAAATACAACTTGTCGTACTTATCGTTTAATAGACATAAACGACGCCTATGGAAAATATTTGATCTCTAATAACTTCAACTCCTTCGGCGGCCATGGCTCCACCTTTCACCTCCGCTTCCGCCATTTTTACTCCCTCTCAGACGCCCGTACATTTTTACTCCTTCTCCCTATTTCTCTATGAGATATGTTTTTAGAATTTGAATCGCTAGGGTTTGCGTTTTTTGTTTGTTTGTTTAGGAAGAGAGAGGCTGCGATATATGCGGCTTCGAGATCGCCGACGGAGCTCTGGCCATGAATCTCCATCCGTTCAAGAAGAGCACGACTTTCCTTCTCGGCAACAAGGTTCAACCAATCAATTCTCTATTATTCGATTTGCTTCCACTGGTCATCGAAAAAGACTTGTCTTGGCCTTGTTTAGTGTTCAGATAGATTGTTGGTTTTAGGTTATTGATTTGGTTCATAGGCTATTGAGAACATGGAAAACTGAATTGCAAGATAAATAGTAGGAGTTGATTATGATTGACCTGGATGTGTGAATGCGAATATTGTTGTGTTGATTATGATGAAGTTTGAAAAGTAGGAGTTGATTTACTGAGAAATGGTTGAAGAAGCTAGTGAAAGTGGTGTGTGTGTGTGTGTGTGTGTGTTTTTTTTTTTTTTAAGTGAAGAAGGTGTACTTTGAATCGAGTTTTTTTGTGGAGCTTTCTTTTTGGCCTTTATTTCGTGGAAAAAGAAGAAATGGGTTTTCGACTTTCATTATTCTTCATTTTATCGTTTATAAGTTGAATCAATAAAAAATTTTGTTTTGTAGAGAATTTCGGGCTGTTTTGTAATTTTTGTTGCAAAGAAACTTAAGAGGTTTTTATTTATTTATAATTATTTTATTTTTATTTTTGTTTATGAAAGTGATTATAGTGTGCTTGTGATTAATACATTTATTTTTATTTTGAAATTTAGACTAGCCTCGATTAGAGTTTTGGCGAAGCTGATTTCGGGGGAGGAGAATGTGAACGGGGTCAGGGGAAGATCAATTTTAGTACTTGAAGAGAGAAGAGAAAAATTGGTCTAAGAGTCAGAATCTTCTAGTCTCTCATAACTTCTCTTGTAGTGTATATAGAATTGACAAAATATTGATTTTGATTGAAATGTAGATTTTATTTCGAATGTGGTAATTGTTGATTTCTTTGTTCTCAAACATACAAGATCATTTGACAAGGTTGCTTGTATTTTTTATAATGGTCGATGTCTGCTTATAATGAGGCTATTTGATGTGTTTTATTTAATACTTACTCGATAATATCAAGTGTTTCAATATTTTTTTTATTTAATATTTACTATATCAAGTGTTTCAATGTTGTTTTTTTTTTTCAGAGTAAGAGAAGCCTTAAATTCTATTGATGGTTGAACGTTTTTAATATCTACTATATCAAGTGTTTCAGAGAAATTAGCGCTTACTGAAAGGCTAGTCAAATCAAATGTTTATAATGGTCAAGCAATCACAAGTAACCGTTTAAGACCCATTGAGACCACTCGGTTGTCACATAATCGTGTAGACGTGAGAATTGATCAGCCCACGATCTAACTTCATCCACCCATATAAAAAGTAGAACAAGACCAACGTTAAATCATCTAGACAATTGAGGCACGACAAATGACTTCACATAATTTTAGTACCCTAATCTATACTTAATTTATTTACTTCTTGTAACAATCGAGCCTGTTCGACATACACTAGTCTCCGTCGAGACAATGGTTCTACTTATTTATTGTCATCAACAATTTGACGCTAGACCGAAAACTATGGAAAGTTCATACAACGAAGAGAATAACGTTAAAATACGATGGCGAGTTCATTAGAAACACCCTTGATAAAAGCAGAAGTTCGTCAAGAAACATTGCTGTGCATAAAACAAGTTCAAAAAGATGCAAGAACGTCTACTACAATTAGAAAGAAAAAAAAAAAGCTCTCGAAGAGAAGATCAGGTCAAATGTGTCACGAAAGTCACTCCCGAGGACAATCACCCCAGCCAAAGGTCAGAGAGATCGGTACATAGCAACTATAGCAAGAATGAGAAGTTCGTTGATAAGTACTATCAACCATTCGTGGAGTTGTAATTTACATTTGCCATTTGTAACTTGTTGTGACGACTTACTTTAATTCCTGAAAGTTTTTCCTTCATTCTATAATTAATATCTTATTAATTACCGGCTCATATGCAAATAGTATTTTCAGTATTATTCAAAAATTTATTTTTCTACGTTTGGTTTAAGTAACCAATCATTATTTTATGCTAAAAGCTTGTCTTATTATTCAATAGGAGATCGACTTTATGATTTGTTTTTTTGAAAAGAATAATCGACTTTATGATTTGGAGTCACGGGTTACACATACAGCATACACTTGTTGTGCATATATTCTCTATTTGCACGTGAACAATTTATGTATCGTATGCAAAGGCTTTATGGTTTTTTGTGTAATTAGATAGTCATCATATGTAATTTAAAAATGAATTTTATTAACATTTTGGAAGTAGCATGAGATAGTAAACCAAAGCATAAACAAAATCAATCAGTTATATATTGAATCAAAATGCTATAAACACAACAAATCATGGTAGTTATCTATCACAACCAAAAACAAATTCGAAAAGTAATGCCAAAACATAAGAAATCAGTACATAAAAGTGTCAAACCATGAAATTAAAGCAGCAAAAATAAATAATAATAAACATAGAGAAAGAATAATAATAAAAAAGAAGAAGATCAAAGATAAAGAACAAGTTGCGGAGCCAAAAAGCCTATCAAAGTCCCAAAGGCCATCTCCAACATTCTTCCACCATCACTTTTTTCCTCAGAACTTGTACTACGACCTCCATGATCACTCGTTGAAATATTCCCTTCACAATTAACACACAATTCAATAACAAACGCATACATATATATTACGTCAAATAAGTACATAATCAACATGAAATTAATTAATTGTATAGTAATCATTATTAAATATCTATGCATACCAATCGTACTTGTCGCGTTGGCAAATCCCTCAAACACCTTAGCCTCTGAAGAGTTTGGAGCCAAATGAAGAAGATCTGCACGTAAAAAAAAAAGCATCATTTACGTCCACTTTAAGATTAAAAACCGTGTGTTTATATTATATATATATATATATATGTTAATTAATGAGATACTTACGAACGCAGTTAGAGATGTTGGTGGGGACGTGGCAGGCAGTAGGGAGGTTGAAGGCAATGGTAGAGTTGAGCTTGAGGCCGAGGTTAGGGTCATTTCGGTCATTTAGAAGGACGCAGAGACACTTGGCGCTATTCTGGACCACTTGCTTGAGGCCGGTGCAACAGTCGAGGGTCGGAGAATCGGAGTCACCGCCAACATACGGGAGACACGTGGCAAGCCCCACCAGCTTGTCACCGCACTCCGCTCGGTCTTCGTCCATCTTGTCCGCTCTCACTACTAGTAGTGCTAACAATAATATGCTTCCAAGTAGAGCTGATTTCTTTGCCATTAATTATAGTTTTATTTATTTATTTTGAGAGAGAGTTTTGATTGAGAGAGAGTACATCTTGTAGGTGTGTTTGTGTTGTATTTATATGCGGAGTTTTTTGTTATATTGTGTTCTCGTGAGTTTTATTTCTTTATTAAGAAACATGTTGAAGAGAGAGATATATGCCTATAATTTTAGTAATTAAGATATCACATGACAAAACATATCATATTATACAAATTAGTCGGCTAATTATTGATCTAGTACATAGTGAAATGTGTTATGTCGTCGAATTTCCTACCAGAAAAACGACATCTCGAGGGTGAAAGACGACGGTCCAACAATTCAATTGGAAAGTTAGTTAGCTTGGGTTAGAAGTAAACAAAGCTTGAGTTAGGAAAAAAACTGTTTTTTGTATAAACTCTGGACTTTAAGACAAAATCATTAAGGAAGAAAATTGTTTCTCTTTCAATCTTCATTCTCTCATCTTCTTCCTAAACACAAATCTTATCGTAGTATCAGAGCAATCGATCGACGTTTTTTCTCCGGTCGTCTTCAATAAAAACCAATCGGCTCGAAGTTCGGATTGGATGATTGGTGATGCACGTTTAATAATCTAGTAATTATAACATTGTTTTGATTGGTGATGCATCAATTTTAACGATAAACAATCTCTCTAATGCTCAAACGACATAGAGAAGAAACAAAACCAGGTCTAGCCATAAATGGTGAAGATACTATTTGATTGATGTTCATACGTCTCTTCACATTCACGGTGGGCTTATCTCTTATATCTTGCAAGATTTTATTTATTTATTGAAAATAGATTTAATGGGTACATGAATATAGACTCAATTTATATAAAAGGCCAAGTTCTTCCTGTTTTTGGAATACATTCTTACAAATTCGAGTCGACTGACACCATGGTTGTCGTATTTGCTCAGTTTTTTATTTTTAATAATTATTATGAATCGTATGATCACAATAGTATCACTACTTCAAATTTATTCTCTTAGTTCAGATACTAGCCAATTAATAAGGTGGTTTTTTTTTTTTTTTTTTTTTGAAGGGATAAATATAACGCGGTTGATCAGTAGTTGAAACTTGAAATATTCTCTAGCATATATTTGAAAGTGTATTTTAATAATATATATAGGTAACTCTAATTATAGCAAACAATACCAGTTTCACACAGAAAGAAAATTACATCGACAATATGAAACACTAATGATATTTGTCATCCGGTGACAAAATTAAGCCAAAAACTGTAGGTCCCACCACCAGTGATTGTGGGGCCACAAACTTGATTTCTTCTTCCGCTGATGTTTTCTTGAGATGCCTGAAGGACGATTTTTTTAGAGAGAGAGAGAAAAGTAAAACCTATTAAACGACAGCTAGTAAACACAAAATAGAAAGGAGAACAAAAAACGACATCAAGCAGATTATTATGTAGACAGTCAAATGTGTGCAGTGAAAAGCCAAAGCGCGGTGGCTAAGACTATCTCTATTCCTTGCCATCTCTTTCCCTTCCATCCATCATTGCCTTTGGCCTCAGTCCCTAATTAAGAAAATTACAAAACAAAACTCTTTTTGTTACTATATTATTATGATTATTAATATACTATTATAACATGTAGATGTACCAGTCTCAGGAGAAGCAGAAAGGTTGGATTTCTTTTGATCAAGGTTCTTCTCAAAATCAGAAAATATCTTGGCGTCTGTGGAGTTTGGTGCCAAATGAAGAAGATCTGTATATTACAACCACGTACACACAAAAGTATAACTATTAACCATTCACTCATTTACCTACTTACATGTATATATAGTAGTGCCTAATAATAAGCTAATTGGTGTGTGTGTGTGTGTGTGTGTGTGTGTGTGGGAGAGAGAGAGAGAGAGAGAGAGAGTATTAAATTGCAGTACGTGATAGATACTGTCATACATATATAGATATAGCATTGATGATAACTGCTTTATATTTATACCCACCAATACCAAATACGTAAATGCATTTGTGTTAAATTATTTAATTTGCAGATCGACTTTTCTTTTTTTTTCGTGTCAAGTTTTAACTACACGTCCAACGTTCGCCACGTAACACGTACGCCTTAATTAAAAGCTTAATAATTACAGATGTCGAGATGTGAATGGTCATGACAGACCACTCAATTTGAACTTGTTTCTCAAGGAATAATAGAGCCTGAAAGCATTGTAAAATACTCAACTTAATTTCAAATTTTATAAATTCACTCAGATTTACTAAGTTTATGCCGAATTCTATTGATTTATATTGAGCTATATATTTTACACTATTCTTTCCCCCATATTTACAAGCGTTTAATAAGCATTGCATATAAAATATATTGCCGAGAAAACCTCGTACGTGGGATATATAAAAAATCGGCGTGTAGAGAGAGAATACATTATATGCACAAAGAAAAATAAAAACCCTAGAAACACAATAAAAATTTGATAATGATTTACAATAAGAAACCTTAGAAGTACCCAATATACTAATATATACAAGCATACATGAAATTTCGTAAGTAATTAAGTAGATGATTTTCAATAACAATGAAGAACTATCCTAATAAGTAATTAACATCAATTAATGACTAGCGTAAGACACAAGAGGTAATTAATTTAAAAAAAAACCTTACCGACACAAGTGGTTACGTTGAGAGGAACTGAACAAACGGAGGGAAGATTGAGGGCAAGAGTGGCGTTGACTTTGAAGTCGCCGAGCTTTGGCTCGTTGCGATCTTTGATGAGGATGCAAAGGCAGCGAGGGCTTTTCTCGACCACCGTTGTGAGGCCAACGCAACAATCCGGCGGCGGACTCGCCGTTTTGCCTCCAACGTAGTTCAGACACGCCGCCAGAGCCACGAGCTTGTCCGCGCACTCCGTTTTGTCTTGATCAAAGCTCGTGCTTCCAAACCCCACCAAAGCCAACAACACAACATAGTGAATATTTTTGACAAGTTTTGATGATGACCCCATTTTTTCTTTTTTATTGAGTTGAGAGAGTTGTGTTGTCAAAAGTTTTATAATAATAGATCTCTATTGCTAGAGTAATTGGTATATATGTCTCGGCCGTATATGTATATATCACACTATGTGTGTAGTGTTAATTGCGACGATGAGTACACGTTTGAAATTAGTTGCGGTAGGTTGATACATTTATGTTGCTAGGGCTGCTTTTTCTGAATTACATCTAATATTGCATGGAATCAAAAGATGTTATATCCTCATTAAATTTCCATTTTTCCTATATGTACTCTTGTCTAGTCAGTAGTCATTAAAGAAGAACTTGAAGGAAAACCCACCAAAGGAAATCTAGGTGTGAATTATACGTCTAGATTTTTTTTAGATTTGGAAAGGAAAAAAAAAAAGTAATATTTGCATTGATTTTTGTGAAAATGTGGTCCTCTATGCATATATATTTGGAAAAATACATCCATTCGTATATAAATCAAGTAATGACCACCGTCAACATGATTCAAAAAGAAAACAATTAACATCCTGGCTAGTCTACTAAGTGATAAACATAAAACAAATCAAAGTCACGCAAGGAAAAAAAAAACATAATATAGAACTAAAGAAAATACTTGATAATTTGTCTTAATTGAGCAGTAGCCTGAAACTTTGAGAAGACACATATAATATTGCTATAAAAAAAAAAAAAAAAAAAAAAAAAAAAGCATCTCGCAGCCATAGAGATTTTGTGTACCCTGCATAATGCTATAGTGAGATGATTATAAGGCATACATTCTACAAAGGTTCTCAAAAATAATTACACAAGCAAATGCAAAGTTTTTAATGAAAAAATTAGTTTGGAATGTGCTGATCCTAATACTTTCTTCTTTCCCTTTGGTAAATTTTTTGAAGGGCTAACTTAATAAAAATTCATTTGATTATCCTTATTAAAGAAAATACACAAATTATAAAGAAAATTATATAAAATTTCAGTACTTCTCTTCTAAAATTGGAATGCAACGTATTTTCAATTAACTCACTTATGTGAAATAAGTGTTCACTGAAATCTAAATAATCATCTCATCGTAGGGTTAAATTTGGCGTTGATAATAAGTTTATTCCAAGACAGGAAGAATACTCCAAAATACATCTGGTTTATGAGATAGCTTTTCTTTTTCACAAGGCATTGCATTAGTTATTTTATTACTAAATTCATCTAGCTTTTAATAAACAGGTATGCTAGCTATTTTGTCATCTCTGCTTTATTAAATAAGTCTTAGCTTTTGATAGACAAATGAGTTTGCAATTGAATTGTCATTTTGCGTCGGTACACGGTTTAAGTTGTTTAAACTTAAAAAACATATATAATTTAAAGATGATAGAGGTTTAATTAGTATTTACTTAATTTGTATTTTGTTCCAAATGTGGTTAGTATTCTGAACCCGTGATGATCTTTGGACATTTTCCAGTGATATAAATCCGTGACCATTTCAAACTGTCCCGTGATTGACTACATGGCACCTGACATGTATATATATATATATATATATATATATATATATATATATATATATATATATATATATATAGTGTACTCTGGGGGAGATTCGGGCTGTTACTTTGTTCTAATTTTCTGTAGATAGGAGAATTCTACATCCTCCAATGGGAATAATAAGCTCATCTAAGAAAGTTGCACATATACATATTTGTCATTTGTATAGAGTACGGTTGGAAAGAGTTAAATATCTCATACAGATAATATATTGGTTCGCAATATGTAAAAAAAAAAAAAAAAAAAAAAAAAAAAAAAAAGAGAGAGAGAGACTAGCATTCCATTTTTGTCATATAGTTTCATTATCTCTATATTTGGAATGATGTTATAGATTGAGTCTTGAAACCATTATTTTGTGGCGTTGAAAAAAGTTGACCAAAAGAGGTGAACATCATCACCTTGCATGTCTACGTAAATATATTACTTGTTTACAAGGGTACGCAAAAATAATGGACCACTCAAAGGTGTAACATCGATAAAGTAAATGCTCTAAAAACGATCCACACTTTTTTTTTCCTCTTTGCATTATTGCATAAGGCAACGTGGCTACTAATGAAAAGTTAAAGCTAGGGATTGATCTTTTTCTATTTGAAATAGTAGTGAAGCTACAAAATGACCTTTTGTGTATATGCTGTTCCTTTCCAAGGTATAATTTTTGAGGACCTAAGACGTTGTTTTTGGATATATTGGTTTTTTTTTTTAATCTTACTTTTCTGCGTATGGATTTTGAGTGTCCCAAAAAATACCCCCACTTAGGTTGATGGTTTGGTGAGTTACATACACGTGGACGGTGACCTAAGTATATGCACTTATTTCAATATTTGAGATTGTTGCTATGTTTGTTGGAGCTATGAATGTCATGTTGTATTAAACCTAATAATGATGTGTGTATATATATATATATATATATATATATATAAAACATAATCTAAATTCACAGCTGTAATAACAGTTGAAATTAAAGTGTATTATTTCTCTCTTAGAAATAAAACAATCGATACCTATAAATAATATTATGGATTTTTTTTTTTTTTTTACTGCAAATGATTTCTTTTATGGAGATTACTTTCTCCTCTTAAAATAAATTATTACGACTCCAATTTTTCTGCTCTAAATTTCACTTTTCTATTCTTTTTTTTTTTTTTTAAATATTAGTTCTGTCATCATTTAAGCATTATTATTATGGTTATACCTAAGGAATTAAGTTCGAAAACCCGATATACTAGAAATTTATTGAACAATGTGGGGTTGCAATCTGTTTGGGCTAGATTGCATTTGGGCTTTGCACACGCCTCCATTTCCCTCAGCATCCGCTGAGCAAAACGCACCGTTTTATTCTCTTATAACGTTCTGAGAAATGGCCATTCTCATGGAGGTTTAGCTCTTCCATGACAACAACAATAACCTACGCTTCTCATTTCCCGCTGGTACCTCTCTCTCTCTCTCTCTATATATATATATATAAATAGTTTTTTGATGTTCACTTTCAATGTGTCATTATCGGGTCAGGCTTGTTCAAAGACTGTCTAAACAAATCCGAGATATTGAGCGTCAAAGTGAATCTAAGATGTCCGGCCAAAAAACTCCGGTGTTTTCGATAAAGAAGGCCGGGTTTGTGATTCCAAAGAACAAGTTGGGCGGTTCAATTGTGCCTCTTCTCCGGGGAGCTAAAAAGCCCAGTCTCAGTTATTCAAACGCTGGCTCGAGGAAGACGAAATGGGGCCCCGATTTGACTCAAGACCCGGCCGTTAGAAAAGCTAGAGCTTTGGCTTATCAGGTATTTGTTTTTGACGTTCCTCCAAAGTCCAAATGTTATGACATCTTTGACGAATCGCAGTCGCGAGATTTAAATTAAAACCGCAAGTGCTTTGTTACTTAGGCGTAACATTGGATAATTCAATTTTGTTCATGGCTACTTGAGAAAAGAAAATACACTTGAGAGATTAATAAAAATATAGAAAGTGAATTTTCTCCTATTGAAGAATAAATAGCTGCGGTTAAAAAGTATGTTACGCTATTAAGGCATGGTTTATTATACAGAATATCAATGAATATTTGACATCAATGAATATTTCGATTGTGTTCATCGTTCGTCACCTGGAAAGAGGAATGACAAAGACGAAACAAATAAAGAAAGAAAGAGTGAAATTTTGTTCAATTGTTAATAAATGTTTTGACATTGGTTTGAAAACATTGAATATTTGGAGTTTGTTCATCAACACTAGAGCAAAAAAGTAGAAGATAGAAAGAGTAAAAATTTTCATATTCCGATTCTGTGTGTGAATGGTTTCACATAGAAAGCTTCCCATTCCAGGTGCCACCTAAGTGATAATACTAGTGCCTCTCTGTGATGGCACAAAATTTTTCCAGACTCGGCTCGATCAAATTACGCAACAACTCGAAACGAGAATGTCGGATTTTGAGGACGCTGGAGACACCGAATCGGCTTCTCAAAGTCCTGGTCACGAATCTTATGCTGTAGCCGAAATCGACAGCGAGGTTAGGTTTACGGTTTAAGCAATCTTTTATCTTATGGGGTTTTGATTTAATTACCGTGTTTACAAGCTTTTAAAAACCGATATTAATAGTCTCCATATGATGCAGAGGGCAGAACAATTGGCACTCGAAAAGCGAGAAATCATAGGTATATATCTATATATATATATATATTCACACACGACTCTACAGTATGATTTATGTAATTATTTGTTCGATAAATTCAGGTGAAATACTAAAACTAAATCCAAGTTATAAGGCCCCGCCGGATTATAAACCCGTGCTGAAAGAGGACCAAGTCTCGATACCTGTAAGTATCAGCGTGCTGACTTGGAAAGTAAAGTATTTATTTTGTTTTCGATTTTCTGCTGATGAGTTGTCAACGTTTCTGAGAGAGAGCGTAATGTAGTACCGTAAGAAGTTATAACAGAGGTAAAGGAGTAATGTTGACCAAGTTAAGGAGTAAATAATAAAGTAAAGGTTGTAGGATAGTAGAACAAAATGGATTTGGTTCTTGGAATTTTTGGTTGGAATGAGAAAGCCCTTAAAATGATACCAATTTTTTTTTTTTTTTTCAGGTGAAACAATATCCCGGATATAATTTTGTTGGGCTTATATTTGGACCAGGAGGCGATAATCAAAAGCATTTAGAAAAGGTAGGGATTCTTGAGTAAATGACAAAGCTATGATATGATGATTTGCGTGAACTGACACATTCTAGGTCACCTTTGCAAAATGGAAATCAGGAAACCGGAGCTAAGATTAAGATTTTTGGGACAAAATTAGAGAGCGGAAATAAGGTAATATTCTAATAAATTTGAAATAAGTTATGCCATTTTTTTACCACCCTGAATCGCCTATCTGCCTTTCCTCCCAGAATCTACGCTTTAATTTTGTTTATGGCAGATTGAAATCAAACAGACCGAGTCCAACGATGTCAACGAAGCTTACGAAGAAATACATATACATATATCGGCCGAAACATTTGATAAAATCGATGCAGCCATTTCGGTCATTGAGTTGCTAATCACTTCAGTATCGGTGAGTTTCTCCACTCTTAAGACAATATACTCCAAAAACACTTTCGTTATTTTTATACATTTATTTTAAAAATTACAATTGCTGGGTCGAACTTTGCTCATCAGGAAAATTTGGCTGGCGGTTCCACAACCTCGTCAACTTCGACTCATGTTCCCTCGGGCCAGGAAACCACAACTCTCGACCCGATTCCCGGTCCCACACAAAGTCTTTCACAAGGACAACTTGGATACCCCAACCACTGGTTTCCAATGGGCCTTCCCAATAACAACACTGCATTATCATCGGGCCCGCCAATCCCGCCTTTCACCGCCCAACCCTCCAACACGCCACCACCGATATTCGGGTTCAACTCGAATCCCCAAAACCCGTCTCTTGTTTCCACAAACACCCAGCCATACACGGCACAACCGAACCCCGTCTCTGTCGGGCCGCCCAGAAACCCAACGGGCTTTAGCGGGCCTCAACCGGGACCGCCCGTCATATCTCAGAGAACGGGTCCCCCGAACCACGGGCTTTATCCTCCACAAAACCCGATGATAACGCCCTCGAATATCGTAAACTCTCCTGCCTCTGGAGTGTTTACCCTCCAAACCCCGCAATTGCCAACAGGTCCTCCAAGTTCGGGCAATTTCACTTTCCGATCCCTCCGCCCACAGAACCCGGTCCCTCCTCAGATGGTTCCGAGGGCGCACGGGAATCCGATGCTTCAATCTCCTCCGGCGATGATGCCTCGGTCGTTCAGCCATGGGTTTCCGAGGCCGCTGAACATGGGTCAACCCCAACACCACGTGTCTATGGCGAGAAACCCGAGTGGGCTTCCGGGTCCTTCTGGCTTCCCTGCGTATCCAGATGGACCGGGTCTCCCGAGAAACTACGGCCCGAATTCCCAAGCGCCAGTTTTCCCGGGCCCGCCTAGGCCCAACTACAACAACAATCTCGCGTTTCCTTCTGGAAGACCACTTTCGATTCCGGGTGAGCAGCAATTGTACGATCCCTTCAATCCGACCTCGTCCATGGCCGTTCCACCGCACCTTCGGAGAAGGTGAAACGAAACCGTCTTATTCATAGGTTTCTTAAATGGTGTTGTAGGTCTTGCAAGCTTCTGACTGGGTTGTATTAGGCTTGTTCTTTTGGGTCATAAAGACAAGTGAGAGACAACATTACTTCTGGTGATTCTGATTGTACATTCTCAGTTGTATTTGCAAGCTTTTTCTTTCAAAACCATGTACTTTTCTAGAATAAGTAAGGATTTGTTGATGGTGAATGTCATTATGTACAAAATCAGTGAGCCCAGTCAATACATTCACAAAAAGCGTATGCAGAATAAAAAAGAAACAACACTTCCGATCATCAACGAATCAAACATTTGGTCCGGTTCTAAGGACGCGCTCGAGCTTCTCGGCTTTGGTGTAGTCGTTGTCGGAGAGAGGTCCGGCGGGAAAAGGAGTGATTTCGATGGTCAAGTGTGGAGTCGGAAGCTCGTCAAACAAAGCCCTCACGTTGTTGCAACACACGCTCTCTCCGTGGGCGCTCTCTCTCCTGATCTGGCAACCCTATGAACCAAAACAAACCCTAGCTTCAATCGCAAGAAAGACACCACAGTAAATCAAAAAGAGGGAGATTCGGCTTTACCTTGTGGGAAGTGGCATCGACGAAGTGGTCGTCTTGAGCGAGCAAAGACGCGATGGCTTTGAGAAGTCTCTTTCCTTCGGACTTGGTCGGGACTCGGTAGTTCCTCTTTAGGGTTCCTTTTGTTGTTGGTTGCCATTTACTCACCATTTTCCTTCTCTCAGCTGCTTCCTTTACTGATCTCACACACATATTTGTTACTTCCGATTTATGCCGAAATATCTCCTTTCTTATCCTATACTACCAACTTCTAAATATTTTTACACCTACAAATAATTACATTGGACATTGACATTTATGCACCCAAGCTAGGTTCTTGTGTGTGTGTATGTGTTTAATTTTTTATAGTAGGGTTAGTCATCCTCATTTTGATCCAATGTTATGAGAAAAGAAGAAAGAACAAACCTGGTTTTCCTTGGATGCTATTCATCCACTTAGAGAAGCCCATATCACCACCTTCACCACTTTCACCATCACCTTCATCGCTATTCACATCTGCCCACAGAAAAAGCAATCAACTTTCAAACAAAATCCAAATCTTTACAGTAAAGCTGAGATCTTTATAGTAAAGAAAGAAGTAAAAGACCTGAGAAGATTGGGTTGGATTGAGATCCGGCGAGACCGGACTTCAAGAGGGCATAGAAGACGCAAATCCGACCGGCCCAGAAGAGAACCGGCGTGTCTATGAGAGAAGCCCGAGTGGTCGCCAAACTCGCCTTCTTTCTCCGACCAAGATTGTAGTTGCTGTGGCTGTGAAAGAGTAGGCTTTTCAGGGCATTTCCAAGGAATATGCTTTTTGGTGCTCCTATCAATGAAGAAGAAGAGTGATGAAATGGGTTTTGGTTGTAGATGGGAGTGAGAGAAGATGTTTGGACGAGAGAGAGAAGCATTTCTTTTCCGAGAGAAGAGCAGTGAACTGAACTGAGATGTCACAAACAGACGAGAAAAGAGAGAAGATGATGAGATGAGATCAACTGAAACGGCGTCGTTTTACATGAATGGGTACGTGGGACCCACAAGCTGATATGTATTTATATTCAATCAAGTATCGGATAGGATTGAGATTTATTGTTGAGCAATACTATGTTTTCTATATTATTACACGTGGCTTGAATTATAGGCATAGAAGTAACTTTCTGCGTTTTATTTATTTAACTGGTGATCAATGGGTGAAAGAATCAATGTTTTATGGAAGTAACATATTTGTCATTTGATTGTTAATATTTCCTTGAAAAAGTTTTTATCTATAGCGCCAACTCTAAAGAACGAGAACAACATGACACGAAGGAATATAATATAATTTTTTCTTCTTTCTATTGATTGATAGGCTCCAAAATTGGGAAAGCCAAAGTAAATTACATTTGAAGGAATTCTGATTCTTTTTGTACACATTATGCAATACAACCCCGCAGTGGTTTTACAAGCTCATTGTATTCTATCTCCTAGCCCTAGACTCATATACGTCGTTTCTTTTTCGGCGAAAGCAACAACAATAACAACGACAACAATTGTTCAGATCTTGACGAATCGAATGTCGTTTTGACCGAAGGCAGTTCCGCAGGCGGGGCATTTGCGATGTCGGGTCTCCAAGTTCTTTTGGATGCATTGATTGCAGAAGAGATGATAGCACTTCACAATCACAACCTGCCCATTTGAATTTAAATGAATGAATACATATACACACATATATATATATATATATACATATATACATGAATGTGTGTGTGTGTGACTGACCTCCTTTGGCCTGTCGCGGCAGACGAGGCACTGCAAGACGGATTTGCAGAACTTGATCTCGTCTTGGAGTGTCTGCGCGGCAGCCTCGCCCGTCTGACAGCTCATCTCCGCCATTGACTTTCTCGACTCCGACACCTCTTCCTCCACAGCCTCTCTCGAGCTTCTGCATCATCAATATGTAATATATGCGTCATTTGGTCAAAAGTTCAGGTTATTTGTGATATTTTTCCCACTAATATTTCAGGTCATCATACTAGAAATACCTTTCGTTGTGAAGCTCGATTTTGGCGTCGTTGATATCCTGATGGATTTCTTCAGCTTCCTTATCGGAAGAAGAGGCCACGGATTTGAGCCACCTGAACTCCTTCTCGGCGTCGGCCAATTGCAGCTTTGCGTTCTCGAGCCCGATCGCCAGCTGTCTCTCCTCTTCCGTTGATTTCCTCGTTTCAGCGAGGAAACCCATCATCTGCATTATTAACAGATATTTACATTGGTGGGAAATTTCGACCAAGTAAAACATTATACACACACATACCTTCTTTTCGTCGCGAGCGATTCTCGTTCTCAGAGAGTCGAGCAACGAGCTCGTGTGTTGAAGCTGATCCATCAGCGCCTGCTTCTCGGCTCGTAAAGTGTTTTGCGCTTGTTTCGTCTTCACACTTTCCGAAACAAGCTGCCATTGAAACAACAAAATTTACAAACAAGATTATAAAGGGAAAGCAAATAGACACCCCAACATAAAAAAAAAAAAAAAAAAAAAAAAAAAAAAAAATCACCTTGATATGGTAATCATCTCTTGCGGTCACTTGCTGCAAGAGATGTTGGTTCTGCGTCTGCATATCTTCGTACGCTTGACCAATTGTCTGTCACATCACGAAAAAGAAATTTAAACTCATATCTGAACATAAAATCGGGTCTTTTACGGTAATTGTAAATTTTTTAAATACTATTGACTCATTTGACCAAAACAACCTTGATAACTAAGAAAGTAGTGATTAAGGATGGTTGGTCAAATGAGTCATATGTTTCCAATTTTTGACCCGTTTGGGAAAACATCCAATTTCATGACTTATGAATCATATATATTCACATTTCTGAATAATAACTCCGAGGGAGCTAAAAACCAATGGATTACCTCGATTTCAGAGATGTAAGCCTCTGATTCCACCTCCTTCATTTTGATGGCCTCTGTCATCTCCAAAACATCTCTGCCGAAAAAAAAAACCGTAAAAAATAAGTGTCGATAAAGTTCTTTCTTTTAAAGAAATCGGAGGTATATATATATGATGAGAGAACAAACCTCTCAGAGGCATCGAGCTGAACTTGAAGCTCGGCTATTTCGGCGTTGGCGGTTTTAAGCCTGAGTTGACATGCTTCTTCAGTTTCTTTGGCTGCTTTAACTCTCAACTCGAGGCTGTGCTCAGCCAAAGCATTTAGCAGTAAATCCGCTTGATGGCTTGCTCTTCGCTCCGCTTCTCGGACCTCCATCAATGTCCTGAATTTCAGAACACACTTATGGAACGGCCTAAAACAGATGTTTATATATTGTCAATTCTTTGAAATCAACTTACTTGTCGTCATTACTGCTCTGTGTGTACATGTCCGCCATTACTTGCATTTCAAGCTTCCGCTTCTGCAACTCCTCAACCTGCAGCGTGTAATCCATTTCAGTTTTTGTTGAGAGAGAGAGAGAGACAGATGATTTAGTAAGTGAAAGAACACAAGGTCTTACCTTTGACTTGAGCGCCTTGATTTCCTTGTCCTGTTCATCACAGGTCTCAACCAAACGCTCGTGTTCGCTTGTCTGCCGAGAAAAAAAAAATAAGAAAACTTCGAGGAGCTGAAAAACCGAGGCAGAAGAATAACACTAAACCTTTTCGGCTATCAGAGTTCTTAAAGAGTGGGCTTTCTCACGCAGGGAATGAGTTTCGTGAGCTGTGTCTTTCCATCGGCTCAGCTGACCATCGACCATTTCCATTTCCTTGGACAACGACGATGCCATTACACGGAACTCTTCCTTTATATCTTTTCTTCCTAAACAAGCAACAACAAAAACGGGAACTTTTACAACTATGCATAATAGCTACCAATGATACTGAATTTAGAGGATACATATGATATATTATTACCCAGATCCTGGGTAGCTTCCTCCAATTTGATCTCGAGATCGTTCTTTTCAGCAATGTACTTTTGAAGCTGGAGTTCAAGTTCTTCGATTCTAGAGTCGGAGTTTTCAATGGCACTCCTTGCGGTATCTACCGACTCTAGCTTCGCTTTCAGTTCTTTGTCTCTTCTGATCACGAGAGACCTCTCAGCCTGAGAAGAAAAAAAAAAGAATTAAAGCTTGTCAGCACAAAGCTTACACAAAACACAGGAACTTAAAACGACAAAGAAAATTTTCACCTTCAAAGCATCAATCAACGCTCTGTATCTCTCCCTCTCGTTGTTCCAGTGCTGAAGCTGATCATTCAGGGAAGAGTAAACCCTAGACGAGCGGACATATTTATCGTCCTTTATTTCCTTCTGCAGGGAATATTTGAACGCATCAATATCTATCAACATGAAATATGACTGCTAACACAAAAAAGAAAAGCCGACAAACCTGAAGATCCTCCAATTGTTTGGCCAGCAATTGGTTCTCTTCTTGAGCCTCTTTATGCTCAGCAAGACGGCTCGTAGCAAGCATCTGCGATGTTGATCGGAAAAAGACGGTCTCATTTGAAAGCTAAGAACGAAGCAAAGCACAGTTGAGAGAGATGGAACGGATGTTATGTACCTTTGTTTCTTCGATGGAGTTTTTCAAATCCCGCAAACTAATCGACCTCTCTGCGGATTTTTCGGGTGAAAAGCTTCCGTTTGTGGCTCCCATGGAAGGAAAATGTCTTCCAGAGGCAATATCTTTCTGAGTTTTCAGATTCAATATTTTCCTCCGACACTCCTCTAGCTCCGCCATTGTATCGTCGAGCTCACCTTTTTTTCGGGGGAAAAAAGAAAGTAAAAACACTAGGCCATAATATCGTATTGTTCATTGAAAGATTTTCTCAAAGCTATCTTTTAACAAACAAACCTGCGACGCGATGGATTTCGGACTTGTCGGTCGAATAAGCGCTGAGATAGGCTATAAGCTGATCAGCGTATTCCTTGTGCTTCGTGTGAAGAAAATCAATCACAGCTTGCAAATTGTCAGCCTCTTCTCTCATCATCTCATCAATCTTAGACAACTCAACAATGGCACCTGAAAAAAAAAATACAATGTTAGACGACCAAAAAAAATAATAATAATTCAATTACATATATGACCAATTGACCCCTCTGACCTTCGGAAGATAAATCTCCGGCCAAAGTCCGAGCAATGCTATCAGTTTTGGAAATTTGAGCCCCGACACTATCTTCCAAGGCTTTCATCAATTCTCGAGCCGAGGCATGGCGTGAAGCGAGGGCATCTTCAACGTACTTTATAATTCCCACATTACCCTCGGATTCGATAGAATCTTTATGCAAAAGTCTGCAGAGAAACGTGTCCTCTGGCGGGCACATTGGGATTTTACCTGAACAATAAGTACGTCATTACAATCAAACACACAACATTGAGAAATCATAGATTGATTATATCACAGCAATCCATCAAACTAAATACCTCGAGCATTGATTTCCGTGTTCAAAATCTCTAAAGCATCTTGATCTACCCCAGAAGCTACTCCAAGAAGGACTAAATCGTCAACAAGCTACAAATATATATACACACACACGGTGGTCATAATCACAAACTCGTTGTGGTCAACTGAAAGTACAGAGCAGTGGTCTAGAGACGACGAACCTGATTCCAAAGTTGATTCACAGTGATCAACATGTCGTCATACGAGCCCTGCATTTTTTCTAGCTCTTTGACCTTTGCTTCGAGATCAAAAAACTCCTTCTTGTGCATCTCTATTTGCTGAAGAAGTCTCTGATTCTGGTACTGCAGAAACGCCGAGTCAACCTAGAATCGAAAACAAACAAAAAGTATTAAACCCTTTGCCGTTTATTGAGTTCAAAATGCATCAAAGAAACACACAATTATCTCACGAACAGAGACTCGAGAGCCATCGGTGATTTCATTCCGAGTTCAAGATCTGTTCTTATTTTCTTACTCATTCAGAGAGTAACACGAAGACATTCCATACACACCTTAAAAAGTCTCAAAATTTACTAAAAAAAATAAAGCACACTAGAGCCAACAAGCCTAATCACTCCGCTTTCCCTAAAAACTTAAGTGAAAATTTAAAAAAATAAAAAATAAAAAATAAAAAGCTGGTGCTTCTCAACAAACACCATCCCAATATTGTTAGAATGTCTCTAAATTAATTTCTCTTAGTAATGGTCTTCACAACACACTGTCTTTCAAATCTTCAGTGACTAAAAATGCAACACAAGAGAAGAAAAAAAAATGCTCAATAGAATATACACTATGATCATTAAGAAAGACAGAAATCTAATTCCTTTTTCAAACTGTAAACATAAAGGTGATTTTTTTTTATTGTGTATGAATCCTTAAACCCTGAAATCTTTGAACTAAAAAACGACCCATTTCAGATATACCTGAACTGGTTCATCGTGGTTATTCTCAGCTGAGAATATCTCCTTGTGATTGTTGTTATCAGAACCCTCCATTTCCGAATTTTTCTCACACGCGAAATCACTTCCAAGGAAGAACAAGAAATGGTTTCGAGAGTTTTTTATATTTTTCAGTTACTCAAACAGCGAGCGAGAGAGACAAACAATTTCTGAATGAAAGTTTTCGCTTTTCTTTCTGGGTATTTATATTCGTTCAAAGAATCGAACGTACTCTTCAATTTTGGGATGATAGTTTCTGTTTTGTTAATTAGGAATGAGGCTATTTGAGTCACCGATTCACTGAATAAATTAAAAAACATAAATTTGGACCAATTAATCAAATATTTATTTATTTTCCTCTTTACTTACAGAATATATTTTTTCCTTAAACATTGAAATGTATATTGGTCTTCTTTTCTGGATATAATTAAATTTGAAATTCTTCTTCCCAATTTCGAGAAAAAAGAGAGAAGGAATGAATCTCGATTGATTGGTAATACTAATGAGTATTAAATTTGTACAGACGTCCATATTTGAATTAAGAGGAAATGGCGGCATAAGTGCCCAAAGTTTTCGGGTTTTTACACTTATGTACCCAAACTTTTTTTTTCGCGGCATAAGTATCCAATGTCGCTTCTCCGTCACGCTTTTAGTGTTTTGGACGTTAAATGTTGTTTTGGACGTTAAATGTAAACGGCGAGCCACGTGTTTTCATCCTATAATGTCTGAGTTAATATATTTGAGTAAATTATAACAAATTGAAAAATAAAAAAAATCAGCTCTCTTTCTCGCGCGCCGTCGCATCCTGGGCCG
This sequence comes from Urtica dioica subsp. dioica, assembly GCF_054948205.1. Taxonomy (NCBI): domain Eukaryota; kingdom Viridiplantae; phylum Streptophyta; class Magnoliopsida; order Rosales; family Urticaceae; genus Urtica; species Urtica dioica. The sequence continues at coordinate 525,705 of NC_142763.1, forward strand.
GCGTGGCGACTGTCCCTGCGCCAGAGAGCTCGATCAGAACGATGATGAGGATGAGGACGATCTTTCCGATGGCCTTGCCGAGCTGAGAATTGAGAACGGCGGGTCTGTAAGTGGATCGAGGGTTCCGTTGCCATGGGAGTTTCTTCAGCCGGCTCTGAGGATCCTCGGCCACTGCCTTCTCGCGCCGCTGAGCCCGCCGGAGGTGAAGGACGAAGCCGCCGCCGCTGTCCGGCGGCTCTACGCCAGAGCCTCTCACGACCTGGCGCCTCAGGCGATCCTGGCCACACGGAGCTTGATCCAGCTGGACAATCGGACGAGGGCTGACGAGAGGAACGTCGCAGCCACTGCGATGACGGGGAATTCATCGTCCAATGTGAACACTCCGAGCAAGGCCAAAAAGCCCGAGATCTTGCTGGTTTCCAACTGAGGTTTTGCTGCTCTGTTTATACTCTCTGCATATATGTTTAATATATTTATGAGGTTCGTGTAGTGTTTGTTAAGTGTTGATGATTTTTGTATTTGTAGATTTTAAAATATTTTTATTTTATTTTTTATTGTTTATATATGAGTAATTATACAAACTGTATTTGTTGTTGCTTTGCTTTTATGGTTTGTTGATTGTGTCTGAGTTCGTTTTTGGTACATTCAAAGAGAGCTGATTTTTTTTTATTTTTTCAATTTGTTATGATTTACTCTCATATATTAACTCAGACATTGTAGGATGAAGACACGTGGTTCGCCGTTTACATTTAACGTCTAAAACAACATTTAACGTCAAAAACACTAAAAGCGTGACGGAGAAGCGACATTGGATACTTATGCCGCGAAAAAAAAAAAGTTTGGGTACATAAGTGTAAAACCCAAAAACTTTGGGCACTTATACCGCAATTTCCTCTTGAATTAATTTAGTTTAAGAAAACAGCGAATGCCTTTTTCTACGAGGATATTGTATAATAATAGTGTATTACCATAAGAAAATTTATGATCTTATCCCTATACTGCGAATTTCTTGTTTGAAGGATTTTCCTTAAAAATTAGAATGTTCACTCAAGTCTCTGGCTGAAACATAAAATTTAAATTCTTCTAGAATGAGAGAGAAGATAGGAAATTAAACTCTCGATTAAAATGGTAGATGAGTACAGAGTACTAAGTTAATACACATGCACCGAAGGTGAGAAACTATTTCAGAAAATAAGTTAATACCTATTTCTATGAGATATAATACCATGACAAATATTCTTAGACATATTAACATCTATGACACGGATTTTGAAGATTTAAATTTCACATTGAAATAAATTATAACAGTATTAATAATACATAATAAGAAAATTTTAATTGTGCATTATTAGTGTAATAATATAAAAATCAACTTTTAAATCTATAAATTTGAAATGAGAACAACATAACATCTAATAGACGATGCCCTTTCGGTAGATTATCTCGTTAGTATCTATTTTACCTTTTTTTTTGCTGAAATATTATATATCACGTGGTTAAGTCATCATAATCAATATAAAAATTTAAAATAATGAATAAAATACTTGCAAGACAATATAAGAAGTATCTATTTTACTTGGTTAAGTCATCATAATCAATATTAAAATTTAAAAAATGAATAAAATACTTGCAAGACAATGTAAGGTCTTTCACAGCTTATTCAAACGACATACATGGTTATATTTGGGTGATTGAGAGTCTAGTGTACAATGAAGCATCTCTAGTGTACAATAAAAATAAATATTTTTATAAGGGGAGTAAACATTAAAAAAAAAAAACGGATCATTAGATAATTAAGGTTGACATAAAATAATACGAAAGATAGAAAAGCACTTTGATCAATGTCATTAGCAATTAGCAAATACCATTTGACCACTCATATGATTATGATTGTATAGTAAATCTGATAAGATAAATATCGATATCAGGGCAAATTAATAAACTTTATCAATCGTTGATTGAAAAATAAAATATAAACAAACCAGAGAGATTAATTACCGTAACGTTTTATCACAATGAACGAACTGTTCTTCGGGTTTCCTCAATGCTTAGCGAAATACTGTTCTCAATCAAATGTTTTGCGGGCATGAACTCAATATTCAAGATCTAAATAATTTGCGGCGTGTCTTCGAAAAAATAATAATATGCGGCGTGTCTCTAAGAGAATAATGCGAGTGTATAAATAGGGTTAGATTAGGGTTTCGATTTTCTCGTCCTTATCTCTTTTATGTTATAATCTTGCATTTAACCAAATTACCTTTCTAGGCTATATGCAAATTGCAAGTAGTGGTGCATTTTGCTTGTACCAATTTTTAATTTTTATTCACACATTGCCTTTAATAATTTGAACATAAATATTTATGTAACGAGAAAAACAAAATTTAAATAACATTGTTTACGAGCTATAAAATTAGCATAATACAATTTATAGATTTGTAAATCTAAAATGTGTATAATTCAAATAAAAAGAACTCTTTATCTTCTTTTAATACATATATTTATATCAGACAGTAATAAGTTTTAAACTGAAAACTAGAATGCACATCTGGAAAACGACACACTTCCAAATATAAAAAAAACGACATTCCTGAAAATGACACGAATTAAAACGACAACAAAAAAGAAGTTATCATATAAGTTGAAGAAATCAGAACACACTTACATTTCACCACTATAGCACGCAGAACTGAGATAAGCATGAGAACGTTATCGTTTAGTCAGGCAAAAAAGAACAACTGAGATTAACATTTATACACATATGGATAGAGCAAAAGGCAAGCGTATTACAAGTACAAATTAGAAACATATGTACGTAATTATTATTACACAACAGAGGGACTACTAATTCTTGATTTATCGCTAGCGATGGCTAAGAACCAATGTACAAAGCATAAGTAACATCAATCTTATTACGTTATATAAGTTATTATAGCATATTGCATTCAAATAATATATATTTCAGTTACGTTGTCCCAATTTAGTGTCTTAATTTTTATACAACTACGTCACTTGGAGGTTATTTTTTATATTTTATTTATTCATATAATATAATTATATGGAACAATGTTTTTGGTAAGGCAAAAAATTGGGACAAATTATTTGCTTTCCAAATAATAACGTTATTATCATTCTATGAAATGCTTTTATTCTCTTCGGGCTCGGTATCCTCTTTCTCTTCATTCTTCGCCAACGAAAAATACTCGGCCTTCATGCCATAACTTTTTGCCAAGAACAAGTAGTAGAGGACTCCGAAAATAGAGATACCCGTCAAGAACCAACTGAATTCTAGGTTTATAAGGGACTTCGCACGGTGAAGCGACTCTTCTCCCGAACACTTTGCAACTTTTCGACCATCTTCGTTGTGCAAGAAACAACCTTTAGGCAAGAGCCCCGGGGTCCACAACATGAACCCCATGACAACAAACCAAACCCCTTGAAAAAATATACTCAAGGACCGGACAAAACTCACCACAAAACTCTTTGGAAACCCGATTCCCATCAGGGTCGTGATGAGCGAGACGAGGATAAGAAGTTGTAGAAAGAAGTGGTATTGGCCTTCGGGGCCAGCGTGGTCAGTCGAGTGAAGGTGAAACAAAATGAGCTCTTGAGCGAGGGCCATCGAGGCCAAGAGGTGCGTTAGACCTCGAGGCACGGTTATTTTAGGGCTAGCTCGGTCGAGCATGACAAGGAAAGAGGCGTAGATTAGTAGGGCAAGGGAAATCGAGGCGTGCTCGAAGGTGTGGAGGTGGTTGGATGGAATGGTCAGGTCGTGGTCGAGGGGTTGGTGCCGGTGAGGGCTTATGAATAGCTCGATGGCTATGGAGGCCGTTGAGCCCGTGATGATGAGGACGGGCTCAGAATATCGAAATTTTTTTGAGGGTAATGGGAACCAAAGCGGCGCGGCATAGGAAGATGGACGGAGAGCGTACAGCTTGATGTGGTTGAAGAGATGCCATAACCCGATTACCAAAAACCCGATCCCCGGAAATATGTGACCAAGCATAGACCCCATATTGTGAGAGAGAGAGAGAGAGAGAGAGAGAGAGAGAGAGAGAGAGAGAGAGAGAGAGGTATATATATACACATACACATACATGTTTGCTAAAAAAAATATAGTACTTATAGGTGGCAGGGTATAATTACTTTATTCTATTTCGAAACAAGGAAAACAATAGAGAGCAAGATCATTCAAATAGAACTACGTTGCTGATTAAGTGAGGGTTTTGTCATTTTTATCGTTTATGAATATGACATGCTATGGTTTACTTTGAGATTGATTGTAATCCTTCTCAGCAAAACCGACTTAGTACAACAAACTCGGGGTAACACTGTTATAATTTCTACGTAACTGTATGAGTATAACTATTATTATTATTATTATTATTATTATAAGTCGCATTTTTCTTCAGGCTATATATTATTGGGTGATTTGACTAAATAGTCGATTTAAAGTTAAGGATTTGTCTAAAATTAGAGGAATAACCAAAATAGACATTAATCATGTTTCAAAAACAAAATTTATCTTAAGATTAATATTTTTGAAAGTGATAAATTGCTTATAATATATAATTGTCAAAACATTTAATCTTGGTGTCAAAAAAAATTGGACAACTTAATTTTGACTACTTTATTGATCGATTAGTTTTAAATGATTATTTTGTATAATTTTTCCTTGTATCATATAGCGCCTAGCATACGCTAATCCCAAATGATTAATTATGTACTCTGATGAATGTATATTGTGTCACGTAGCCAATTGTTATAAATTGACAATTTGGAATCAACAACGAGGCAGTTAATTTTCAACTAAACTTATATATTGTAATAGCGTAATAAGTTACTAAGCTTGTTCTACGGTTTATCTTAGCAAAACTACAACAAACCAGTACCATTAGGAAGTTTCCTTATAATTTCGTCTTAGTTTCTTTTTTATAGATATCATTGTTTATTGGAACAAAGTAACAAATACAAAAGTACTCAAGAAAGTAAAGGGAAAGAAAAGCGAACCACGGATAACTAACATTGACGATAACATAATGGAAGTTGTTAATGTCGTTTTTGAACCTCAACGATTACGGAAAAAAAGAAAAAAAAAATTAAAGTGTTTGATTCGATTTATTTTTAATTGTACCGAAACAAATATAAATTATATCATAAAGAACTTATAATATAGAAGTCTTTATAATTAAAATATTTATTATTAAAATGATATAATTAGTGCTTAATTATTTTTAAGAAAAAAATGTTAAATCATGTTTAATCTGAGGCTGTCACATAAATTTCCGTCAAATTTAACGGACTTTATTTAACGGTGCAACTAAAATCTAATATTATGTATTTTTGCCGCAAAAAAAAAAAGAATTAATATTTAAGTGTATGTTTTCGAAAATATTAGATATTTATGTCGTTATTTTCTCTAATTTGTAGTATGTTTGACAGTACTGAAAATAAGTGTATGTTGTTGAAGGAAAAATAAAAAGGGCGCGGATTTTTCTTGTAGCCCACAGAATATATGTATACATCAATTTTTTGTTGTTTATATAATCATTTGAGTTAAAGCAAATTATAAATTCAATTACAACATATCCGGGGACTTCTTAAATGGTATTAATTCCTTTTGTATTGTATCACAAAAGACTTGTAATTTACTTGATCCTGAGAGTGTTAACCCTTTTTTAAAAAAATGATCATGTGGAATCCTTGACTCTTAAAAGGTGAACCTAATAAATTAGAATGGCAACCTAATAAAGTGTCAGTAATATTTTTTATATATGAAATATCTGTATTATACAAATGACAGTTTAACCCTTACAATTATATAACTGTTGATACATTACTGTAACGGATTACTTGAAGGAAGAAAGAACGCAAAAACCAACAAAAAAAAAAACCTAAATTTTGTTTGATGAGATCTAGTACATTTAATTAATGTAATAATCCTATTATCAAGAATCCAATCCCCAGTAGACGAAGAGCATAGAGTTTGATGTGGTTGAAGACATGCCCATAACCCTATTATCAAGAACCTGATCCCCGGAAATATGTAACCTAGCATAGACCTCATATTTGGAGAGAGAGAGATATATATATATATATATATATATATATATATATATATATATATATATATATAACGCATATGTACTTGAGCTAAAAAAATAGTACTTATAGTTGGCAGCGTATAATACTTTATTCTATTTCAAAACAGGGAAAACAATAGAGAGCAAGAGCATTCAAATATATATCTTTAAAAAAAAAGAAAAAAAAAAGAGAGAGAGCATTCAAATAGAACTACGTTGTTATTAAGTGAGGGTTTTGTCAGTTTTATCGTTTACGAATATGACGGCCCAACAAAATTCGAGGCCTTAAGCGAGAAATAACAATTAAGTCTAAATAAAGAAATAGTTATGTATAAAAACTTATACAATTTGTATTCAATCGTCCCGAATCATAAGTATTAATATGCTCATCGTTCATATTACCGTTAGCACCTCTTTCTATTTCTACCATGTCATCATCATCGTCATATTCATGCTCTTTTTCATCAATTTCTTTGCCTATAGTTGCTGATTTTTTTTTTATGAAGAATTCATCAAAGTCTTTTTTGAGAGTTAACCAATTTATCTTCTCTCCTTTTTTTTCATAATCCGAAATAAATTTTTGACTAGGCATAGTCTTATGTTTTTAAAAAACTCAAGAAGAAAAAAGAAAAAGAACAAAAATACTAAATAATTAACAACCTAATAATTATTAGTCCGAACAAAATAAAATACCTGAATGAAATACCCCAAATTCGTTGCTCTTTCAAAAACACCTGTTGACGTGTAAACCATAATTTCGTCTGACTTTTAGAATTATAAACAGTTGCTTTCTTGCTTAAGTAAACGGGCTTATTTACAACATACAAAGTCCATTATTTACTACATTATATAGTCTAGTGGTTTTGTTAATAGGCAAATAGCTCAATAATGGGCCTTATCACAAAGCTTTTTTTATCTCAATATATTGAGGCGAGGCCTTAGGCAAAGGTCGGGCCTTATGAGTTATGACATGCTTGGTTTACTTGGGACAACAAACTCGGAGCAGCACTATTATAATTTCTACGTAACTTTATAACTGTTTTTTTTTTCGTCGTATTTATCTTCAGGTTATATGTAGATATATATGTTATATATAGCGTCTAGCATCCGCTAATTAATCTATTTTGATGAATTTCTTGTGTCACGTACATTCAAACAACTTAGAATTGATAACGAGGCAGTTTATTAGCCATAAAACTTATACATAATAATAGCGTAATGACTTTACTAAGCTTGTTTCCACTATTTATCTTAGCAAAACTACAACGAGGCAATACTTGATGTTATGCCGTTATTTTCACAAAATTAAAATAACACCTCAAGAGCAAAAAACGACACATTAAGCTCATGCACAAGGCTCAAGCCCACAAGCGAAGTGCTCAAATCAAACTCCCAAAATAAGATTCGCGAAACAACTCGAGATTGTCAACGAGACAATCCACGAGTTATGTCCTGAGATCACGTCGACAAGTGTTCTTTTAAGTCCACGAGACGACTCGAGAGAGATTCAAATTGTTGAAGACTCGAGGAGGCTAAGGCTCAAGAGCTATACGAAGAACGCAACGAACATGAAGAACAAGAAGACCCAAAGCTCAAAGATTCGAAGACCCGAAGAGTCTAATTAAGATCCGAAAACCCAAAGAGTCTAAGATCCGAAGACCCAAAGACTCGACAATCCGAAGACTCAAGTATCCGAAGAAGACAAAGAACGAGAAGACCCGAGGACATGAAGATCCGAAAGCTCGAAGACCCAAAGATTCAAGGACCCGAAGATACGAAGATCCGAAGAACACGACGAGAACGACAAGCATGACGAACGCGAAAAACACAAAACAGAATCATTGATGAGATAAAGACGACGAGAAGAGAAGAACTTCACTACACTTAACTTACGTGCGGTCATAGGGTCCGGCCTTATATCGAACCACAAACGGTTCTGAATGCTAATCCAAAAATGCGATTCACACTTGGTATGATATTAAGAAGTTTCCTTATAATTTCGTCTTAGTTTCCTTTTTTTATTATTATTATTGTTACCTGGAACAAAGTAACAGGTACAAGAAAACTCAAGAAAGCAAAAGGAAAAGAATAGCAAGCCATAGATGATTAACATTGGCGATTATATATTGACCAACTTGGTCCATAGTGATGGAGTCTCATGATCAGGGGCAAAGCTAGAGTCTAAACTTAGGGGGTTAAAGTGAATTGTTTTAGGAGGTGCTAATTTGCAAATTTTTAAGTTAAAAATATAAGAAAAAAATCAAATTTGGGTAAAAAAAAATGTAAAATAAAAAATTTAAAAAAATCGAGGGGTGGCTTAAGCTCATGCTGGACCTTCCATGCCTCCGTCCCTGCTTATCATCTCATCCAAATCTTTGTATTATACCGAGATATACGATACTCATACGTCCGGAGATAATTTCCAACATTTTTATTTTAGTTTGGGTTTTTTAGCAAGTTTATTTGGTTGATTTTGCGGGTGGGAGGGGAGGGCATATTTGATAAACATAAAAAAAAAAAAAAAAAAAAAAAAAAAAAAGGTAAAGGCTGTAAGATTTTTTTCCAAGGAGAAAATATTAAAAAAAATCAAATCATTTTGGACTAATAATGTAAAAAAAAAAAAGGCAATATAAATTTTGGGTTCAAAACAATTTTAAAGTTATGCAACAATGCAAATTGCAAACCAGTTTCATATATGTGGTTGTATATGTGGCTGAGAGGTTGTCGTTCATCATTATAAAATGCGTGTCACAAATAAAACAGATATAAGCAGGGATTAAGACAGAGAAACTCATTAGGAGGTTAATATGAAAAAAAAAAATTAAAGGTTAATTTGTAAATTTTCAGGGTAAAAAAATGTTATATTTTTAAAAATAGGCCAAAAGTGTAAAAAAAAAAAAATGAGAGGGGCTTAAGCTCCCCCATCGACCTACTGTAGCTCTGTCTCTATATATAAGCAGGCTCATAGTCATATTAATTTATTATATTGTAATGTGTGAAGCCGTACGTGTTTTCTTTTTGCATTTTTTGTCACCAAACAGATTATTACAAAATTTGACGATATGCTTCACTACTTTTAGTATTCCGTAGAATATTATTAGTTTGATCCATAAGCTCTTTCCTATGTTGAAATAGAAACGAACATCACAAATTTTAAGAAAAGAAGAGCTGATTGATCACAACTTTCGAATAATTTAAGAACCATGTCATGCATGCACGCATATTTTAAATCGAGTTAGAGAATAGAACTCACTTCCCTCATACGATACTTCACTTGTGAGAACTCACTCGCTTATCATCAAGATAAGACTAGACGGAATAAATCGCAAGCGAGACAACACTCATCTTCAATTTCTTAAATTTACGTTTATGCATGTTTGATTGGTACCTCAATCCACATATATATAATTCAGTCATGGCCAATTAATTAGAATCCACACCCCAAAGTAATTTTTGATGTATTTGAAAAAGTGTATTCTCTGTTTTCTTGATGTCTCCGAGTGATGTTAAGACAAGTTAAGCAATACTAAATGATTTACCATATTAAAACGATAATAAAACTGTAGATCAAGAGACAAGTAATTGGTAACCTAGTTCAGCAAATCGTGCATATTTATGGAGGGATGATACTCCCGAATCCCGATGGAAAGAGAACTTTACTAATTGGTAGAATAGGTACAATGACAGACAACTCTGAATTATCATCTTTTAGATTTTTTAAACTTCAAGACTACCCTTGTGAAGCTCCCCATGTGTTTGAGTTATCCTAACTTTCCACTCAACTCACTCACCAAGTGATTGATCCCTGCTTATAACTGCACATGATTTACAACACCACAAAACAAAAACCTAACTCTGATTATTGCACAAACAGTGATAATGAGGAAAGAATCAGAGTAACATCACACAAACGACAATTGTATTTTCGGCGTGACTGCTCTCTTGAAAACTCTAAGTGTGTAACCCTACTCAAGATAGTAAATATTTTTTTTATGACACATACTCAGTTCAGAGTCCTTTACTATGATTTTCTAATTCAAACATTGAAGCTTCATTGGTCGACCAAAAAAGCAGAGACACTACAAAAAAAAAAAAAAAAAAAAACTATGCAGAAACGCATTAATCCTGATGTGATCAACATAGAGAACATCAATTTTGCCAAATGAGAAAAAACAATCCATCCATCGTAACAAAAGTATTGTATGTGAATTATTAGTATTTCATTATTGGCGACGCTTTACATCTGAATCACATATTTAAGCTCCTGATTATTATAAGAGCAATGTTATTTGACACAACTCACGAGTTGGAACGATCCACTCAGAAGTTGACACGTGGATGTTGATGGACACGTGAATGTTGGTGGACACGTGTCAACTTCTGAGTGGATCGTTCCTACTCGTGAGTTGTGCCAAAAATCATTCCCGTTATTATAACCATGTGAACGGAAGTGATCCCTTCGCAATAATTAAAAAGCGACGGGTCTTTCAATGTTTTGGATAGAAAGTTGCTGTCCAATGACACGCATATGGTCCAAATTTGCATCGCTGTATTGTTTTTTTTTTTTTTTTTATCTTTTTCTATATTTTTTTAAAATCATTAATGAATAGGTCTCCAATTATTGAAAGTTGAAAGCACCACTCTCCAGTAAGAAAGGAAAAATGAGAGAACGAGATAGTAAAATAAATATGCATTATTGCAGACCTCTGGTTGAGATATATATCTTTATGTGGCTTTATAAATAGTAATTGCAACCAAATAAATTCGGTCTAAATATCTATGATTCAAAATCTTGAATATGGTGACCAGGCCCACCGATGCCGAAATTATTTGTGGGCAACACAAACATCTTTTCGATTTTATAAATCAAATAATCGTTAAGATCAATTGGTTAAGATGAGCTAGTTCAGTCCGGCGAAGATACGTAAAAAAAATATAAAAAAAAATAAAAATGAATTATTATAAAACAAATATTATAATTGTGTGATTGAATAGAAGAGTATAGCATAATTTATTACAACTAATACATCTTATTTTAATATGATAAATTCGATATATTATCATAAAATGATAAGCATTTTTCTTACAAACATTATATTTCTTACAATCACCATATGATAAGCATTCATTTCATAATCTGTTTCCAGAAGTCATCCGATTCCATATTTATTAAAGAAAGGATATCAAGTTACCAGCAAGGAAGTAACAAAAATTATGAATTAGAACGGTTGTTCCTTGTATAATTTATAGGGTGTACGTGTGTCATACATATTGATCCAATATCTTGTGTATATCGCTTTAAATAATAAACTTGCTATAAATAAATAATAAAATTAAAAACAAAAACCTTGCAATACCATGAAAAATTCCAGCATAACGTTAAAATTGGCATATTTATTGAATTCAATCATATTTGGATTACATAAACACAATTATTATTACACTTTGCCTCGGGTGCCAAACACAAGGCACAAGTGGGGCCAATATTCAAACGAACACATGCAACGCAAAACACAATCGCCAACTCTTGCTGGCCATGAAACCAACGAACTAAGGCAAAAGCGAAAATAAGAGCACAATACACATTAAATAGTAAGCCAAATTAATCAATGCTTATTAATAATTTTAGACCTTGGACAAGAGTTTCTTATGGGACTCGGTGTCGTCGGACTCAGCTTCCTCTTCTCCTCTCAATTTCTTCATCGCCAAACTAAAGTAATCAACTTTCTGGCCATAGATGGTGGCCAAGAGCAAGTAGAAGTAGACTCCGAAGATGGCGGTCCCGGTCAAGAACCAACTAAACTCTAGATTGGTCAAAGACATGGCTCGGTGAGTCGCCTGGTCCGTGGAGCAGCGAGCCACATGGCGCCCGGCCTCAGTGTTCAAGGAGCAACCCTTGGGCAACAAGGCCGGGGTCCACAACATGACACCCATGACGATGTACCAAACGCCTTGGAACACGATGCTGAGCGACCTCACGAAGCTGACCATGAAGCTGTTGGGGAGCCCGATCCCCATGACAGTCGTGACCAGCGAGACAAGGACGACGAGCTGGAGGAACATGTGGTAGTGGCCCTCGGGGCCCGCGTGGTCCGTGGAGTGGAGGTGGAAGAGGAGGAGCTCTTGCCCTAGGGCGATCGAGGCCAGGAAGTAGGTCAAGCCCTGGGGCAACTTAGGTCGGATCCGATCTATCACTATCAGAAAAGCCCCGTAGACTAGTAGGGCTAGGGAGATCGAGGCGTGCTCGAACGTGTGGAGATGGGTGTTGGGGATGGTTAGGTCGTCGTCCAAGGGTTGGTGTCGGCGAGGGCTCACGAAGAGCTCGATGGTTATGGAGGCAAATGAGCCGAGCGCGATGAGTAAGGGCTCGGCGTAGCGGATCTTTGGGGCCGGGAACCAAACTTGACCGGTGTATGTGAGCGGGTTTAGGACGTGAAGCTTGATGTGGTTGAAGAGGTGCCATAGACCAACTAGAAGGAAGCCAATGCCTGGCAAAACATGCCCTAGCATAGACCCCATGATTTTGTGCTACAATGAGAGAGATAATTTAGGGAGAAGAGTGTTATTATTTTATAGTGAGTAAAAATGGCCAAAAAGGAACTAGAAGTTTTACTTGCATGATTTGGATAGGAAGGAGCTACCTTATATAGAATATTTGGAGTTAGAGGTACTATGAGTTTGAGGCAATTAGTTTATTTATTTATTCTTTATCTTATGATATACAATGTTTTTTTAACCAAATATATGATACAGCCGTGTAATCACGGTTTGGTATAGATATACCATATATATATATACCTATTAATTATAATATGTTTGACAATACTGAAGTTGGTGTATTATTGAAGGAACAATTAAAATGTGGCGGATTTTTTTTGTCCCCATTAGAATATATTTACACATCACTTTATCGTCTTATAATCATTTGAGTTGAAGCAAATTAATTCAATTACAGCATATCCGGGGACTTCTTAAATATGGTATTAATTCCTATTGTATTGTATCACAAAAGACTGAGAGTGTTAACCCTTTTAAAAAAATGATCATGCGGAATCCTTGACTCTTAAAAGTTTAACCTAATTAGCTTAATGATGTCAACCTAATAAAGTGTCAGTAAAATATTTATATATGAACTATGAAATATCTGTATGATACAAATGACAGTTTATAAACTGTTGTCTGTTGATACATTACTATACACAAACAATGGGGGTTGAACAAGCAGTAGTGGATTACTTGAAGAAATAAAAAGAACGCAAGAACCAACAAAAAATACCGAATTATTGTCTGATGAGAGTACATTTAATTAATGTAATAAAATTGTTCAAAAATCCTAAATGCCATTTCCAGGCCGTGTATATAAATATAATATTGAGTTTCACCATTTCACTTTTTTGTATCCAATCAATAAATGAGGCCAACCTACTAGCACTTGCAGGGTCTCGATATAAATATATATATATATATATATATATATATATATATATATATGCCCCGTGCGGACACGACAAAAATATTTAGATTTGAAAAAAAAGAATTTAAAGTTTTTTGAAAACATTTTTATCTTTTGATTAAAAAAAATTATAAAAAAGAATAATATTTGTGTTTAGGGTCCAATTTTTTTAAAAATATTTAGAAAAGTAATCACTGTTCATTTATTGAACATTGATTTGTGTCCAGGTCAATTATCTACTTTATATGTATAAAATATAATGTGAGTGTGTGTGAGCCGTGTAATAAATACATATTTATATTTATTACACGGCTCCATGTGAATATCGATATTAGTTGTCAAATTTATTTTTATTTTTATCTGCTGAAAATATTAGTTGTCAATTATACGGGCAGCATTATTAAAAAAAAAAAAAAAAAAAATTGACTGCCAGCGAGGATATAATATATATTGTGATCCATACTTTCTTCTTTGCTTTTCCAAGAGATTCTACTATATAATTATGTCTACAGACTTGCAATCGAAGATACGTGAATCCATGCAGTCCACAGATTAATACTTTAATTTAGACTCATCCCTAAGATACCATCTAATTCTCATTTACTGCATCTAATTAATTTTTGAGATTTTATAGATATGATGTAGTTTCGTGATACACGCGTGACACAGTTTTGAAGTATTTAAGCAGACAAAATAATGATTCTTCAAAAAACAATTATACAGAATAATGCAATGAATCTTCTTTTTATTTGGTAGTTATTACCTAATACAATATATGCTTCATTCAATGGAAGAGAAGAGACCTTAGAGCATCTTTAATGGTGTTTAGCTTAACAACTTTAAGGACTTGCTTGCAATTAAGAGAAGTGTTAAGCTATTTACTTAACTATTATTTGGCAATTTGGCTATGTGATTGACTAAAGAAATTAGCTCTATAGAGCTACTTGCTTAAGCAAAATACATGGGACCCACTTAATAAAAAAAATTATAGTTTTAACATGTGAAAATTGAATAAAAAAAATAAACAAAAATAGAAATTGATAAGTGGGATAAACTTAAGCAAGATGATAAATTAGCTTACTGGATGATTTAACTTGAATTAGTTGTATTTTGGTATGACTTATGTGGCATGGTAAGCTAATTTGACATTAGCTAACCATTGAAGATGCTCTTACATTTACGTTATCACCAGTGATAGGGGCTAATGTGAAATATTAGTATGAAGGATTATTTTCACACAAAAAAAAAAAAAAAAAAACGTTTGAAATTGCTATATAACCAAGGTTTCATAAATTTTAGGTAAATGACCACAAACATGACGTGACATTCCTAGTTTATCATTTCATTTAAATTAAATAGTGGAGTATTTAGGTCAATTTACGCGTGTAAATACATGGACGTAGTTATTTACCTAAGATTTACGAAACGTGTGCTATATAGCAATGTGAAACTGTAAATATGGTTATATACTTAATGGACCCTTATTGTCAATACAAATACCTATTATAAACTTTTAATTAATTTATTAAACTTTTGACTGTTTACTATTCGTAAAAATTACATTAAAACAAATAAGACTTTCAGTCACGATTTGTCGCATATATTTCGACAAATTAATGTACATCGACCAGTTGCTACTATTTTGAATTTTGAAAATTTAAAAATAGTACCCCTCATTAATAAGTAGTAATTTTACTTCAAAAAGTTAGAGCTTGTTTCAATTTTTCCTAAAAGGAAGGGAAATGAAACAAAGAGCTTGTTTCAAATTTGTCCGAAAAAGAACCAAAAAAGAAGTTAAATTATTATTTTTTTTCTTTATCTCTTTCATGTATATACTATTTTCACATAAATTGTACAAACTTCTAAATTTTATTGTTGAAGTTATTTGTGATCAATTTAGTTAACATGTACGTCGTCAATGACATCCATTATTTAAACACCTTTGTAGTTTGATTATTGAAGAACTATTTGAAATAGCTCAATAGCTACACTCATTTAAAATTATATAATTCAATTCTTTTGTCCTTGACGACTTTGTTGAGTAAATTAAATTAATCATTATAGTAATTCAAACTAACCAAGTTCATCAAAATTAGTCTCGGTCAGACTTTCTTTTCTGAGTTTCGTGTTTGTTGTTGACAACTATCTTAAGTAAATTAAACTAATTAACCATCATAGTAAATTAAACTAACAATTATAGTGAATAAAACTAACTAAAGTTTAGGTATTTTCTTAATTATTTATCAGTCGAGCTACAAATGTAATATACAGTCCAAATAGCCATATGTCTCAAAGATGGTTTTCTTAACTCGAATATTGATTTAATCGACTACAAGTCATCATACAAATATATAAAAACAATCAAAGAGCGCTTGTATACTTAGTGTTGAAAACTTTGCAATTTTCCATCAATTTGTGGATATAAAAAAGGTAAACTTAATATATAGATTACTTTCTAGATTAACAACAATTGCGAATCGCACATCCTAGGCTATTTAAGTGTATATAATCATTCAAAAAAAGGAAATATATTAACTGCTGACATTAAATTACGTCCATGCATCTGTCCTTCTTGAGGAAAGGAGGGATCGTGGATTGTACTATATCAACGTGCATGTTAATTAAATAAAAAATAAAAAATTGAAAATATCGATCACTCTTCAAAAGAGTATATATATATCGTGATCAAGTAAGCAACGTATGGTCAAAGAATTAGTATAATATGGAATGTGACATATTATTTGATGAGTCCCCAAAAAAAAGATATGCATGTCTGCGGTTATAACAAATTAATGGGTGGCTTTGGAGTACTATAAGTTGATCTACACAATATAATATATGTGTTGACATATTGCGGATTCAAAATATATCCGCATTTCTTGGTTGCTTAAAACGCTTTATATATATTGGAGAAGTGCTGATTGATTGCCTAATAAAAAAAATAACAAAAATGTGAAAGTATAGGCTAGTTTAGTGATGATTAAGTAACCCCCTTATCCAATATTATCCGGATTCGAATCGCGGTGGAAATAGAAAATGAAAATAAATTTACAATACAACTAGATATAAAATCAGAAAATTAGGAAAATAAACAACTTAAACATTTTACATTGCTAAATAGGCAACGGTTGGTAAATCTTAGGTAAATAGTTATAAATAATGACTTGACCTAATATATGGAGGTGACTATTTATCTAAGATTTTACAGACGATTATTTATCTAAGATTTACGTTTGTAAATACATGAAAATTATTATTTATTTAAGATTTACTAAACGTTTGTTATTTAGCAATATCAAACGTTTAAATTTGCTATTTTTCTAATGGGCATATAAAATTGGTCAATACTCATAATACCATGAACTCTTGAACGACAACAACTCACGGACATAAGTGGTTCTCCAGAAGGCAATTTACATCAATAAAAATCATTTACGGTTCACCCATAAGCCTGCACGTACAGAATTGGGGGAATTTAATTAGCCCATTTCTTATTTTTGTGGGAGTTTTTTTATTCAATGCATAATTTAATCTGCACAAACTACAAAAATCTTGCTTCATGTTAATTCTTAACATTGGAACATTAAAATCTGTAAGGAAGTGGTGAACTTAACATACATGCTAATCATAAATTGAAAGTGAAATACAGATTTGGAATGAACTGGAAAACAAAAATTCGCTAAGGAACTAAAAATCACTTTAAATTAAAGGTCCAATAGATATATAATCATATTTACAGGTATGATTTACTATTTAGCAAATTTTTAATAAATATTTGGTAAATAGTCAATTTTTGTGTAATTACTTGTAATTAATAATTGAAAATACTAGTGTAAATAGTTTTAAATAGCTATAACTGTAATAAAAGTTGGCTATTTACTAAAAATTGACTAAATAGCTGTAACTGTAATATGTTATATCAAATAAAATCAAAATTTTACTTATCTTTAGAAAGTTTACATTAAAATAAAAATTATGCATACTTTTAATTATCAAATCTTCATGCATTCGCAAATAATAAAATATAATATTGAGTATTTTTATTTAATAATAATATTATTAAAAAATGATATTTTTTTTAACAGTGGTACATATAAAATATTTACAATTTTAAAAAATTAAAGGATTAATACCATCGGATTGTTTGGTTCAACTCAATCTCACGACTATAAAAAACCAAATCAACCCCAAACAATTGTGGTTTGGGTTGGTTACAACCAGAGGCGGTTCAAGATATTAAGGGGCGTTGGGCAATAAATTAAAATGGCCTTTTATCATTATATTCAAAATTAATTATATATATATATATGTATATATATTCTTTTTCTTTTTATATTGTTCGTTCCTGAACTTCATAGGTATTTCTTATTAGACATGTATAATTTTTTTTTTTTATATAAAACTGAGTTTCAAAATTAAATACTAAATATTTATTATTATGACATGACACAAGCATGTTTTATATCATATATAATAGAAATAAATTGGCATTAAATAGTTTTTAAAAAAAATACTAAAAAAAATAATCTAACCAAGATGTTTATCCTTCAAAGTTGAACTCATATTTATTGTACTTCTCTTCACTTCTTGCTATCTCCGGACTCTCTAGTCATTTTTTTTGTGAGGTTTAAATACTTTATATAAGATAATGTAGTAAAATAAGAGAAATAGATCTTGAGACAAATAATGGTAAAACAAACATAATATTTGTATACTTGTATACTTGTTTATAATAAAAAAAAAAATACTTGTTAAGGTTACAAAATTCTTTGAATTGGTATGATTGTCAACGCTTGATTAGTATATGGCTAAAATATTAAACAGTTGATATTAGTATAAGGAGTACTATTTTTTGTATATAAGAGTCATGATGACTAATGTTCACGATTTTCAAAAGAAGAAAAAAAAAAAAAAAAAAGACTAATGTTAACCAATATAAAGACAATTGGGCTATTAAAGATACGTCAAGTATCCAAATTAAATTTAGGGCCCTTTTTCCCCTTCTCTTGAGCCGGTTCTGATTACAATCCAATTTCATCGGATTTCAGAGGTGGATGTTAGGGTTATTCGATTCGGCGGTTTTTATGAACATCTAATATAGCTTTTTTTTTTTTTTTTTTGAGAAACTCTAATATAGTTAGTGGCTATTCTACATAGTCCCTACGCATGAAAAAGGCTGAAGCGAAAATTGATCTCTCTCGTTCGTTACCTTCTGATTTTTTTAACAGGAAAATTTCATTTCTACTTGTGAAAGTACATATAACTCGATTTTTAAAGGCCAAATATCACAAATATGAAAAATATGTGATCGCAGTGATGATCACAATTAGCAGACAATTGCGGGCCACAACACCGCTGTTAACTGCGGTTGACAACTGAAAGGTCAAAAGATTTTATTTCAAAAGTATTTGCCTAAAGGTATTTAAATAAAATTATATATATATTTAAATTTTTTAATTTTAACACATATGAAATAAATTAGACTCACTATTACACATAGAATATAAAATTTTCCTATCAATTTTTTTCTGTCTTTCATGCGGGTGAGCGGGTGTATAACATTCGTGTGGGTCAATATATATATATATATATATATATATAGCGTTTATATTTTGCAAATGCTCAGTGATATTTATAAATAAATAAACAAAATGAACCCCTATTTTATGAGTCAAACAAAGTAGGGTGCACTAATATTAGTCAATCAAGCTAAAGATATTGTATTATAAAAAATAAACCATAAAAATAAAAATAGCTAGGGATATCGTTGAATACAATTAATCTGGAAAGGAAATATGGATAAGCAAGGGAAACGTGGAATTTCCAGGGTGTGCTAATTATTTTCCTGATCACATGATTAATATTATTATTATTGTCATGCATTAAATCAAATAAGAAGCTTTTTTACAAATTGGTGGGCTGGCATTTTGGAAACACACAAATGAAAACTAAGCTAGCCCTCAAATTTCAAGACATACATGCAAACCAAACAATCAGATATTGAATGACTCAAAGAACTTGAATGTTTACATACATATTCACACACAGACACGCTACATATATAATCAAATCAGCCTCTATAATATTGTACAGTTCATGGCTGATTTAAATACTTATATTTTGTACATAAACTAATTATAAATTTTCTATCGTTCCATATCTGTAGGCCCATTAATCCCAAATTTTTCCATGTCGTTCATAAAACTAATTTTGGCGTAATTTCTTCCACAACTAGGTTTGGTTTTCTTTTGGGACTCAACATCAATAATATCACCCGAATTTTCTTCTTCCTCCTCTTCGTTCACCTTCAATCTCAAAGAGAAGTACTCAATGTTCCTATCACTTTCGTAAAACTTAACCAAAACAAGATAAAAGAAAACCCCGAAAACCGCTATCCCGGACAAGAACCAACTGAACTGAAGGTTCACCAAAGACTTTGCTCGATGAAGAGACTCGTCACCAGAGCAACGGACCACGCTATGACCTTTCTCTTCGTGCATGAAACACCCTTTTGCGATCAAGCCCGGCGTCCATAGAGCGAACCCCATCACAACGAGCCAAACACCCTGAAAGAACACGGAGATAGAGCGGACGAAGCTGAGCAAGAAGCTCTGGGGAAACCCGAGACACATTAGGGTTGTGAGGAGAGAAACAAACACGATGACTTGGAGGAGCAAGTGGTATTGCCCCTCAGGCCCCGCGTGATCGGCAGAGTGGAGGTGGAAGATGAGGAATTGTTGTGCGAAGGCTAGCGCGCCGAGGAGTTGCGTGAACCCTCGGCCGTTGATGATTAGGGATTCATTGCTAATGGAAGCCGCTCGGTCAATGACTATGGAGAGGAGGGCATAGAGGAAGAAGGCAAGGGAAATCGAGGAGTGTTCGAAGTTGTGGAGATGGTTTGAGGGGATTGAGCCGTCTGGGTCGAGGGGTTGGTGATTTTGGGGCCCGATGAAGAGCTCCATAGCGATGGACGCCGACGTGGCGGCCATGATGAGGTAAAGCTCGAGATGCCTTATTGGCTTCGAGACGGGGAACCACGGAAGCGAAGTGTATGTGGTTGGGTTGAGACTGTGGAGCTTGGTGTGGTTTATGAGGTGCCATAACCCTATTAGGGCAAACATCATTCCCGGGGCCACATGTCCTACAAGAGTTCCCATGTATATATATATAAGTATATTATGTGCGTATATATATGTATATAGTAATTAAATAGAGATGATGAGGGTTATCTATGGAGGGTTTTTAAGCATAAGAAATGAGAGGGAAATTAGAGACGAGGAGGGTTTAAATACAAGGAATTTGAGGAGAAAGGGTCTCTAGAGGCTTCTTAATTATGTCATGGATTACAGAGGAAAGGTTGTTAAGTCAAATAAGTTTAGCTTTTTTTTTAATTATTTTTCTATTGATTAATAATTTGATAAATCGTTATATTGACATGTACGGAATCTTTATATATATATATAAGAAAAAAAAATATAGTAGGTTAGGGTAGAGTCCGAGTATGTTGAAATAAATTGGATTTTGACCGTACAATCATGCATGTTTGAATTCGTGTTGGCTATTCATTTTATGTGTATTATAGATGGAAATTAGAGAATATACTGTCCTTTGAGCAACAAATCTGAATTCACTAGATGATCAGCGAGCTTCAAAGTTTACACATATGTAAATTACGCTTTTGAACATACTATACATATTGATCTCGTAAAGTTTATGTGGTATAAGTACTCACATTGTTCTTAGCTGTGAAAAGTGTTACATTTTAATGAAGATTTCATATATTTATAATAAAGATTCTCGAGTTCTGAATTCGTCACATGATATAGACATCTTGATACGATGATATATGGCTTTTTTTTCCATCATTTATTCTAATTGGTTTAGGTTTTGCGTATGATAATAAAAAAATGACGAGATAAAAAATAGTTGATGCGTATATTTTTTAGGTAAGGTTCTCCATGATTATGTAATTTCATATTTGTACGTTTGATAAGGTTAAATATGTATTATACATATGAGTTTTATATTGTGTTGACATACATATATAATTGTTATATCATTCTTTTCAATTAAAATAAATAAATAAGAAAAATTAGTCGAAATAAGCAATTTAAAACGTTGGTATTGCAATCTAGCCAACGTTTCACCTAAGTTTCAAATCTATCTACGAATGATAACGTTGCTTTATTATTAATTTAGCAAATTATTAGATTATCCTCTATTAAAATCGGCTAACATAACATCAACATGTAACCAATGTTTTGATCGGTCAAATAATGCAATTAATACACGTAAATTTTTTCCTTAAAAAAGGAGAATACACATCGAGTTTTTTTTTTTTTAATAAACGTGGATGGTACCACGGTAGGAATATCATTAAAATCCTTACTTAGGTGGCGGAGGAAAACCGTGGTTACAACATGACCCTTTGGTCGCTTAAAACCTCTCGCATGGCACACGGTGGGACAATCCCCAACCATTGCACATCCGAGTTCACATGAATAGCAAAGCGAGCCAAGTTGTGGGCAACAACATTACAAGAACGGGGAATAAAGGCAATCTTAAAATCAAGAAAGGACATACTACGAACCTTTATTTCATTCAAGATCGTACCCAGCTCCGTCATGGGGACATACTACGAACTTTTATAGTTTAATTAGTTTATTTGAAAAGGGCATTCAAATATGCGTAATCCATAATGCAAGACAAATTTTCTTGGGTTAATTTCAATTAATTTTCGTTTATTTTACACGCGATAAGTTTTGGTTGGCTGAAACGTTGATTAGTAACTGGTTGTTTTCCTGGGTTAATTTCAGTAACTTTTTGTTTACACGCGATAAGTTTTGGCTGTCTGAAACGTTGGCTGGTAGTTAGTTTTTTTTATTTATGTTACATAATGACATTTCCGATATTTTCTAACCGTTTATTTTTATAAATGACTAGATTACAAAATTTAACAAACGTTGGTTACAACTTTAAAACCATGTTTGAAATTGGCTACATGCTAGATTACACTACAAATAATTCTTATCATATCCAAGTCTTTAATAATAATAAAAAATCATAAGTCTCTTCTTGTAGCAAACAAGCACTTATATTTTAATTTTAGCGACTTTAACTCATCTCTTCTAAAAAGAAAGAGTACTTTCTAAGCTAGCCCCTCTTCACAAATAATTTTCCTAAAGAGAAAATTATCTGTATGTTTTTCTTTTGGTTTTTAAGTATAAGTTAAAATTTCAAAAATAATTAAAATACTTGTCAAACTAATTAAAATTATAAATATACGCTTAAAATATGCTGATAGATCATAAGACGATTGTTTTTACTTTCTCATTAAAAATTGGTATATATTATTTTTTTATAATGTGGCAATTTTCTCCCAAGATGTCAAGTTTTATTCTTGGTGATTAGATAAGTCCGCGCTTATCAAATAATGGCTATTGACATACTGCGGTCAACCCCAAGTGAGCTTTTCCCTAGTTCAAAGAGGGGCTTATAAAATTTGGAATTTTTTTCGTGAGTTGCAAGAAATTGATATAAAAGAATTTAGACCAAATTTAAATAGTTAGAAAAGTAAAACTTATCTACAAAACAACAATTTGTCCATTGATTTAGTCATGAATGACGTAATTTGCTACCATATAATAGTATCATACTTAATTTAATCAGTGTATATATAATGCCTAAAATATTAAATACAATAAATGAAACGGACTTATTTATATAGCCCATTGATTGAGCGAATATATGAGCTATATTTTATGATATGATCACTTCTGAAAAGGGCAAGAAGCTATGACTTCTCCAAGTACAAGCAATTTAGACATTTTTTTTCCCTCGGATGTAGACAGTAATTATAATTTTCATCTAGAGATGTATGAGTTTTTCCCCTATATTTTAATTTGAACTGCCCCTAGTTTTGGGATTAGTTTTAGAGCCGTAATAACTAATTAAGGTTCCCTAAAAACAAAAAATTAATTAAGGCTGATTTTGAGTCCAATTGTGGCCTAACTTTCAATGAAATTTCTTGTTTTCTGATTAATTTGGCACTCCAAATTCTTCTCTCTTCGTCTCATAACTTCCGTGGTTCATGCTCATGTACAAGGTTTAGGATGAACATTTGACTCTCTTAGAAGTAATATCCTTTGAAGATAAACATATAGGAAAAACCAACAATAAGAACTTGACAAGTGAGCCTAACATTAATTAGATAGCTAATGATGATATTTTATTACACATACATTTTTACGTACTTTCATTTACTTGAGAACGATTTTGTACGGATATTGTTATATCACCTTATTAGATCTTTGTATATCAACTTTTGTTATTAGCATGGTTTTAAATGACCGTGAAATTCTCCGACATTCGCCGGCAAAGCCATTTTCGGACGTCCAACGGCCGGAGAAAGCATGGATGTCGTTTTTCCTCTTTTTGTCGTTCGAAATTTGCCGAAAACGACGCGTCGTTTCGACATGAAATGATCGATCATTTTCGTTGTGCTTAAAGACCAAACTCGTCATATTATCCACGAAATTTACAGAGAATCGAAGAAAACGGCAAAAAAGAAAAAACAAAACAAAAATCGGGACTATCATATTTTTTTTTTAACCCAGTTTCTGTAAAACGTCAATTTGGTGTACAAATTGATTTTTTTTAATATAATGTCCTTCATTAAAGTTGTTTGAAATGTTATGATCTACGATATATATTTTTTTCAAATTTTTCTAACACTTCCGGCGAACCACTGAAACTTCCGGCGAGCCACCATATTTCCCGGCGAAACACCATTTTTTCCGGCAACATTTTTTTTTGTGTTTTCTGTTTTTTCAAGTTAGTTTCTGTTTTTGTGTGAAATGAATTGAAATATTGATATAGAAATGTTGGAGTTGTGATTGTATGAAATTAATTAAAATGTTGATATGAAATTGTTGGAATTTATTGATATATTGAAATAGAATTTTGTTGACATATTGAATTGAAATGAGATCGTTAGAGTTTGAGTTGAAATTGTTAGATATGTATGATTTGAAGTGCTTTAATTTTGGACTATATTTACAAATATATATATATATATATATATATATATATTCTTTTGTTTCGCCACATTATTTCCGTTCAGTTTTCCGTCGGCACGTCGATTTTTCGTCGAAAACGGTATTTCATTTGCCTTTTTCCACATTTTTTCGTTCGGTTTTCCATCGGCATGACGATTTTCCGTAAATCAGGAGGCTCGAAACGGTAACGAAAACGACATTTTTTTTTCCTTGGTTATTATATTTAAATAACATTTTGCAAATAAATAATTAAGAAAAAATGAAAATATGTGCTCATTACGTCATGCTCGCTTATACAGCCCATCGATTTAAAAAGACTGTTTTAGTAGGGAAAATATTCATGTATGATATGTGTTATCGGCCTATTGAAAAAGTTTTTTATAATAATAATAATTATTATAACCAAGTACGATGAACATGTTTTTGTAACGTGCTCGTAAAGATATACTGATGACTCGACGAGCATGCTACCCGTGGATGCATTTAAGCATGGTGGGGATAGACACGAAGCTAAGAATCTAGACTAAGGGGTTAATATGTAAAAAAAAGTTCAGGAAAACTGATTTGTAATTTTTTAAGATAAAATAAATATATAAAACTATATAATAAATAGTCAAAAAGTGAAAAAAAAAAAAAAAAAAAAAAAAGTTGAGAGGGGACTATAGCCCCAGTGAACTTCGTCCATGGTGATAGAGCGATTTGACAAAACATACTATTATTGTTTAAAAAGCAGGTTTTATGACTAAAACATCCCTATAATATACCCATGATCTTTCACTTGGATATAAACGACATAAGCCTAAAAACGAGATGAATATTAAGAAACGACAATAAATTTTAAAAACAAAGCCTAGGATAAAGAACCTAGATGATAATGTTCAATTTCAAAGCAAACTGGTATGTAGATAAGTTGATGCAAATATATATATATATATATATATATATATATATATATATATATATATGTATATGTAGATATATATATATATATATATCTACATATACATATATGATAAAAATATCTAACGTACGTAGAATTCATTTAGAAACGAAAAATAAAAATAATAGAAAAAATTTGGAGTTTTAGTTCATTACTTTTGTATTTCAGCGTTATTAGTCCTTGACCTTTTTTTTAAGCAAAACCACCCTTAAACTTTGTTTTTTTTTTTTTGGCGCATTTCGTACCTCACCTTAAATAATTAAGGGTTATTAAGCTATATAGCCACACGGATATAGTGGATTGAGATATAGCCCACCTTTAGTTAATTTCTTGTAAATAGTCAAATAAACTTATTAACAGATTAATAAAAGACTTATTTAAAACAGTCAAACATATATTTTAGGTAGTTAATAGGCTGCCACATATGCAAGTTGACTATTTACAAAGTATTTACCAAATGTTGGCTAATTTACAATTCATATAGTTTAAGTGGCTTATGTAGCCAATTTTTTGAATAATTAATGAAAAAGTCACGTGAGTGGCACATAAGGACGTATTTACAAGAAAGAAAAAAAAAAATCCCCTCTTTTTCATATTTCCTAAAACAATTTTTTTACAAGAATACCCACGTTTAATATATATTTTTTTCTGGTTGAATTGACTCCAAGCTACATACCATAGAGCTCAAATGGAAGAAGAAGAAAAATGGACTGAAAACTTTTCACTTACTAGCCAAGTATAGCTTCTAAGTTTTATCTATAGACCAAAAAGAATTCAGGTTAGGAAAAAGTTAAACTCCAATGTTAACTTGTTAGACTACGAACGTACCAAAGAAACATTAGATTTACACATACAAAATGAACCTCACCGATAAAGTTTTAGTTATGTTCACACACAAACACAATACAATTCTAGAAACCCAAGAAGAAAAAAAATCACAAATCAGCATCTTTAAAGCACCACTCAATACAGTCTAGTTATGTTCACACTTCACATACACAACAAGCCGGTCGCGGAAATGAACGATTCGGCACCAAAAAATTATTTTATAAATATTCTTTAATTTCCTTATAACGTGTAAGTTATTAGAAAAATGTCAACCAAAAGATCATCATAAGAACTATTATAGCTATGAATTGAAGTATTTTTCCTCTTTATTTTTATTAGGAGAGTACACAAAAGTCACATTTGTTTCATTTGGATATGTTTGTTTTTCTTTTATTGACGTGCCAACTTAGAAATAAATTTAGTCAAAGTGTAATAAAATATAACATTTCAGCTTAAGAAACATTAATTATGGCCTCAAATTCTAAGTCAAGTACTAAACAGAGTGGATATAGTTATCATTTTCGCAAAACAAAAGCTCAGAGCATTTCTACAAGAAAAACGACAACCAAAGAGATCACAATACAAACGACATCAGTATTAAGAAACGACAATGAATTGTAAAAACAAACCTGAGGATTAAATAAATAGGTATTATATTCAATTTTAAGGAAAGCTGGTATAGTAATCATGATAATTTAATGCAAAAAACAAAAAAACAAAAAAAAAAATCGTGATTAGTAGAGTACACAAAAGTAACTTTTTTTTTTTTTTTTTTTCATTTGGATACGTTTGTTTTTCTAGTATTGACATACCAACACAGTCAAAGTATAAGAAAATATTACCTTCAGTTTAAGAAACATTAAACATCGCATCAAATTGCAAGGCGTGTAATAAAAGAAATGGATATATGTTGTCATTTTCGCAAAACAAAAGGTAAGAACATTTCTAGAAGAAAAACGACAACCTTAGAGATCACAATACAAACGACAAAAACCTAAAAACAATATAATTATTAAGAAACGACAACAAATTTTAAAAACAAACCTGAGGACACAGCAAATAGATAATAATATTCAATTTCAAAGCAAACTGATATTAAAAAATTGTAAACGACATAAAATTGAAAACGACAGAAATATTGATAAAACGACAATGAGTTTTAAAAATAAAAGCTTAGAACATTTATAGAAGAAAACCGACAACAATAGTGACAATACAAACGACATAAAATTGAAAACGGCAGAAATATTTGGAAACGACAATAAATTTTAAAAACAAACCCGAGGACGGAAAAAATAGATAATAATATTCAATTTCAAAGCAAACTGATATGTTAATCATGATCATAAAAAATAAAAAAAAATAAAAATTTAAAAAAAAAACCATAAAATTGAAAACGACAGAAATATTAGGAAACGACTGTGAATTTTAAAAACAAAGCTTAATACATTTCTAGAAGAAAAACGACAACCATAGAGACAAAACAAACGACACAATATTGAAAACGACATAAAACGAGAAACGACAAAAAGATTAGGAAACGACATTGAATTTTAAAAACAAACCCGAGGACACAAAAATAATAATATTCAATTTCAAAGCAAACTGTTATGTTAAACATAATAAGTCGATGAAAAAAAAATATATATATATATATATATATATGATAATCTAACATAGGGGTAATTAATTTAGAAAAACGCATATAAAAATAATAATAATGATAATTATAAAATGAACAAGGAAAGGATAATTGCCTGAATAAACTTGTGGTTCGTGGTTGTGGATGGAATCATATCATATCATATATTGGATTTCACGTTTACGTGTGATTCGAGATTTTCCCTTCACGCTTCAAAGTTCAAACACAGTAATGAACTTTGTCAGTGACGAGTCTTTCTTTGGATCCAAGCTTACTAAACTCTCAATGATATACTATAGAGTAATAAACACACTAATTATGAATTTTTTTTTTAACAAAATATGTTAATGAATGGAATCATGTGGAAGAGTCAGGAGTCAACATATTTTTTATTCGTACAGAGTCTAATTTCTCACCAACCAAAACCCTTGTAAATGAATTCTTAGTGTATATAGTACATCAACATTTTTTTTCTTAATCCCGAAAAACCCTTCTTTTCTCACATTTCATATAATAAAATAAACTGCACGCTCTCTAATTATCGCCCCCACTATAACGCACTATAAGACCAAAAAAGATTCCACTTTAATTCAAAACTCTTGTGTTTTTAACTTTGAAAATCAAATTAAAAAATAGAGAACTTCTAGTATTATTTGGATGAGAGACTTTAAGGGGGAAAAAAAATCTCAAATAAAAATGTTAGAAAATGTAAATTCAATTTGCCTCTCTTGTCTCTCTCCATTTTCCTTAAAAAAAAAATTCAAACTTCCAACCACAATAGAAACTTTGAATTTGTTGTCACATTTTTCTTTAAATTTTTATTTCTTCATCTTAGAATCCAAGTTCCAAAATGCTCAATTATCAAGATATACTTGTAAATGTCCAGATTTTTTCACAAATTAAATAAATATCTCTTCATGATATATTTTTTTTAAATCCATACAAAAAACACAGCATATTGCATATATATATATATATATATATATATAGACACACACCTTGTACCCAACCCAACCACTCTCTGAGACCAAAAAAAAAAAAAAAAGTAGAAACCCTTTTGTCTCTGATCAAGCATGGCAAAAAAACTGACCGTCACAACAATCCTCTCGCTAGCTCTACTACTCTCAGTCTCATCAGTGCTATCATCATCAACGACAAAGTCAAAGTCACGGGAAAAGCTGATCATGAAAATGGGTTTGAAGAAGCAAAAGCTGAGCCACTTCAAGTTCTTCTGGCACGACAAGTACAGCGGCAAGAACCCCACCGCCGTCACCATCGTCGCGTCCCCCACAAACGACACGTCGTTTTTCGGGAGCCTGACGATGATCGACGACGCTCTGACGGAGCGGGCCGACCCGAATTCGAGGCTTCTGGGGCGGGCCCAGGGACTGTACGGGTCGGCCTCGCGTGGCCAAGTGGCGCTGATCATGGCCATGAACTTCCACTTCGTCCAAGGCAAGTACAACGGTAGCGGAATTACCATTTTGGGTCGCAACCCCGTTTTCGATAAGGTCCGTGAAATGCCCGTGATCGCCGGGACCGGACTTTTTCGCTTCGCACGTGGGTTCGCACGTGCGACCACTGTCTCCTTTGATTTGGCCACCGGGGACGCCGTGGTCCAGTACAATGTCTACGTGCTTCATTATGGCTGATCACAATATTACGGTATATTTAGTATTGTGATTTGTGAACGTTTAATATGGTTTTGGTTTTTTATAATTATGTTGTTGTGTGCTCTAGTATTCTAATTTATAATCAATAATAACTATGTATTTTTTTTTCCAATCTATCCATCCACCATGAGTTATTCTGAAGCCTATATCCTCAATAGGCTTATAAATAATTATAATAATAATAAAAAAATTATTTTAGGCCCCCAAAAAGTTTGCAGCGCATACTGATCAGATAATTGTACACGAATTCGAAATGCATAGACAATTGTATTCACGGTGATCAACCTTATACGCCCGAATTTTTTTCTCTATATTCCATGGACATCATTTTATTTGTAAAGCACGCGAAAGAATTCGAGATACCGATTTTCATTAATTATGGTTAAATACGTGTTATTTAATTTTTGCTATATCTTTTTTTCTTTTTTCTTTTTTTGTTAGGTAGATAGGTGGAACTTGAGGATTCTAATTCTAACACTGACTAGTCCTATGATAATTAATTTTATACACAGTTAAGGTAATTGTTCTTTTATTATAACATGTGGGTTTTGGTAGATGATATTTTTTATAGATACTAATTCAGTGCTACAGTTATAATTAAATTGAATTTGATTCTTTCAGAGTGGGGTAAGTCCTTTGTAAAGCGTTCAAAAAAAGAGAATATTGATCATGGTGTTTCATCTTTTGGGTATTAAAACCAATTATCAATTGATGTGTGTTGGGTTAAATGTGTTAGTTGAACCATCATTCGATTTCATATATCATACATAATTCAACTAGCTACTATGATTTAAATTTTGTGATTGGGCAAATATAGAAAAAGAATATGGCAAAATAGTTTACCTCGTCGCCTTTTTTATACTGTTTTTCATTATTACCTCGCATTATATTACATTAGATATTTGAGCACAAACTATCGCCTTTTTTATACTGTTTTTCATTATTACCTCGCATTATATTACATTAGATATTTGAGCACAAACTATAATCAAAATCTTAAACTTCAATATTAAATTACGAAGACAATGTTTTGTTATAAAATTTAGAACCCTGGCCTTATTTAAATAGGTTAATAGAAAAAAAGTCTCTTTTTATCTATATATTTGTGTTTGCCACTTCCTAGAGTATTTTTTTTTTTAAATGAGTACTCTGTAGTCTATAGACTCATAAATTGAGCAGTTTTTTCTTCTTTTTTTTTTTTCAAAAGATATCATGAAGAAGTCACTCACACGATATGTTAAGACAAAGAGTGGTGGGGAAAATAGTTGGCGGTCTCTATTTTTTACCAACTTCTTTTCCTATAAGAGATCCTTTATTTATATATAAAATTTAATCGAGAGAAAATTAATACATAGTCTAGGGCTGGATATGAATATGTAATCATTACGTATTTTCTTTTGAAGTGTTATATATGTAAACGAACAATTATAGGTTAAAACCGACTTAGACGAACTCTTTAGGTTTTTAAGATTTTATGATTTCCAACTGCCACAGTCATGATTCAATTACGAAAATATGACCAATATATCGCATTGAAATTACTTAACGTGATGTTGAATGATCGTTCAACTAAATTGTTGTAACTACTTGTTGAAGAATTGATTAATTTTAGCATGATTATTAAGTTCTGTGACCAATTAAACATATAAAACGAAAGCAATAAATGACAAAAGATTGGTAACTCTGTACGGTGAAAAACCATCTACTCAAAGGAATGATATGCCGGATGAAAAACAATTAACTAACAATCGTCAAAGGTACAATAATATTAAGTTTGACAAAACTCTCATTCGCAAACATTTTCGTCTTTCACAGCTTCTGGATTCCTTGCAACCTAAGCTCCCCTTAAGTTTGAGACTACATCTCACTTTCACCCAATCTTCTCCCGAAGATTGATAGCACGTCAATATGCAAACACGCTCTCACAGTTAGTATGGCGGTATACAAGCTGTAAGTTACTCTTAGTTCGTTGTCAATTGTGATCTCCAGGATAAAGAGACGAACACAAAGTTTATGACTGCGTGAATTACCAAAACAGAAAGTAAGTCCCTCAAACAAACTCTAAGTGGATTTTATATGACTGACTTCCTAATCTCTCGCGAAATCTAATAAAACGGATTCTCTAAACAAATCCGATCTTATTCGTTCATGAATCTCAGAACCAAACACTACTACGATTTGTTTTGCCAAACAGACTATGCCACATAAGATCCAATACACATCAATTTCGTTCGTGTTAAAGATGGAAAACATTATGTGATTTCTTAGACTATATTTTTTTTTAAATCAAATTAACTGAAAAAATTTACGAGTCTATGCATCTAGACATAATAATTTTGAAGGGTATTTTAATCTTGATATTTTTCAAAATTTTGAAACTTTTGACTAGAGCCGAATCCAAAATTTATAGGTTGTTAGTCATAGTTTTAATTATATATCCACGTCAAAAAGGTAGTTTTTTACATCTTTTATTTTATCTTTATGCTATACACGAAGTTAAAGTGTGATCATTAATGATATAAAAACACTCTAACCATTCTTAGCTTTGATCCGCCTTGCTTTGTATACATACATGATTTAGTTTGAGCTACAATCACGCTTCCATAATTGCGGCCAATTGACAAAGGCTATGAAGTATAAACTATCTCATCATGACTAAAACACTATATGCCTTCCCAAAATAAACCGTAAGTTTTTTCCAAACAACATCTTCAAAATAATTCATTTGTTACTTGCACATGAAGGTGCCATTTTTTTTTACCATTGATTCTTACCTTTTTTTTTTAATCGCCAATTCGTTCAAATTAACCCGAAAGCCATTCTTTTACGGTTGACCATTTAAAACAACAGGTCAAACTCGGGTACCTTTTTCATTTAAAATTCGAACGTTCAATTCTAAATAAAAAAATACAATCTAATTACGTAGCCAATCTCAAATTTAAATTTAAGAAAGTAGCCAACGTTTTGTTCATCTTGTAATCTAACCATTTATAGAAGTAAACGTATAGAAAATGTCGGTATTACTCTTATGTAGCAAAATAAAAAAAATCAAACACTAGACAACGTTTCAAGATTATATAATTAAAAGTCAACTAAATCAGTTAAATATTGCATAGTCCACGCTTGCGATTTAAAATTCAAAACTTTTAAAAGGAAAGTCATTATGAAATATAATAAAAAAAAAGTTAAATATATTGATCATAATCAATTGAAAATATGACATGGTAATGAACAAAATAAACTAAAATAAATCATGATAACAATTTGTTTCAATATTTTTCTAAAAGCTAACATGATAATGAACAAAATAAACCAAACTAATCATTCGCTAACATGATATTGAACAAAATAAACCAAAATTAACCAACATCGAGAGAAAACGCGTAAAACAATAGTTCAAAAATTTGAATTACTTAACAACCAGATAACTAAAACAATAAATTAAAAATATGAAAATAACAAATAACAATCAATTGTCTTTTTGAACTGTACTTGCTACGTTCAATATAAAAAATCATAACTAATCCCTAATCAAGAGGATTTATATATTAAACCATCAAACATGTGAATTAAAATAGAAAGTCGGTGGCACTCAAATCCACATTTCATAGCAACCAATTAGACTACAATTTAGGGAAAAAATATTAAGAAATAATTTAGTATAACGTGTATTTTGTTGCGCTCAAACATTGGCTACGTAAGCATTTTCGACTGTTTTTAAACAAAGGATAATCATGTATTTTGCTAAATGAATAATAAAGTCACGTAATCAATTATGGCTACATTTAAAATTTACTTAAAACGTTGGTTATATTGCAATTCCAACGTTTCAAGTAACTTAATCCGTGCAATTTTTTATAGTGGCTTACCAGTTATCATTTAACACGATAACCGGTTAATCCGATGAGAATGAAATATTGTGAGGAAAGGCGTGGCACTGATTCTCTGAGACCGAGAGGGAGAGGAATATGCGATATCAATGGAGAAAAATTGCGCAAAACTGTGAAAAAGAAAAACAAATGTGTGACCTAGTTTTATTAAATCGGCAAAGTTTGCACAAACAAATTATGCTGCGCAAAGTCTAAAAAATATTTCAAATGCGAGTTAAGTAAAGGAACATTAGAAGAATAGCATATTTAAAGTACAACATTTTTTAAAAAATTTTAAACAAATTTCAATTTCTCATCAACAAAATACTCATCGTTGAAGATGGCCAAAGGCCTAAGGGCTCAAGGTTGTCCGGTCAAAAATTTTAGAACTCAATTTTGATAAAAATTGTAATCACAAGTATTTATGAAATAGACTCGATTAACCCAAGAAAAAAAAAACCCCTACTATTCGTATAACCTTTTGGGATTCTCTAGAGTTTACTTATTTCAAGTTTTCAACCATGATATCATCACATTTTGAAAATATTAGATTATGTGATGAGTGAATACTATAAATAATAATCTTCAAGTGACCTCAAGATTAGATATTTGCCACGTAGGGCTTCAATAATGATCCATATATTTTCCTTATGTGCCCTTTTCATGTGATAAAATTACAATAGTTCGACTTTCTTATTTAAATTAAATTCCAGATATAATAATTAAAAAGCTTAAACAACAGAAGATTAATGGATTTATCCGCAAAATATTTTATATAATATTAACAAAAAAAATACCCACCTTTCGGATTAGAAGGAAAAGGTTTAGCCGTTTAGGTTTAGAATATAAGAAACACATACTTAATTTATGCGCTTTATTATACATGATGTAAAAATCAAGCTTCTAATTGAATATGCATGTATAATGTATAGGCTGTTGTCTATTGGTCTAATAAAATACGTGGGCACAAACTCATCAAAGTTTGAATAAAAGGTACAAATATGGACCACATTTTTTTGTGCACAACTTTCTTGATAATAATAATAAAAATGAAACGCCGAAGGTGTACATATTTTGTTCTCTCCATATTTTTGCGGTATTTCATGTTCATGGTCGGTCGTACGTGGCGTTTCTTGATTGGCCAGACGGTTTTGTATACAGAATCTTCATCAATAAAATTTTGGTTTCTCATCACCGTCACTTGGGAATTATATCCGTATAGATATTATCAAAATACACAAAAGTTGGAATCTCTAACGCAAGTTTTCTACTACGCAAAACAAAGCTATTTATATAAATAAACTACTTTATTTTCCTTTAGAAATATGGGTAGATTATCAAATTGCTCGTCTGGATATTTTCTTAGGTGACAAGGTTTCATATATGTACACTACACATGGGAAAAAGTAATGGTGAAATAGTAAAGCAAAAAAAAGTGAGAGTAGAATGATGAAAAAAAAATATATTAAATGGACATTTATCACGGTCCAAAATAAAAGGAATATTTTTTAAAAAGAAGTACACCTAAGCATGCTTTTGCTACTTTTCATTTTTATTCATATTTTGAGGTAAATGATGCTATATTATTGCTGAATGATTCACTACATTTCATATACTTCTCAACTATTCGAGCAATGCCACTTTCTTTCAAAGAGAAGAAAATCAACCCCACATAAGAAGATTAAAGAATCAATTTTTTTTTCTTCTTCCTTATTCAAATATACTTTCCCATCCAAGATTTTCTCACAATCCTTATTCAAATATACTTTCCCATCCAAGATTTTCTCACAATCATATTGAAGAGTCAATGGGACCCCTTTACACGTCTTACATGAATCGTGGTTACATAATAAATTAACAAATACCAAACAATGATCAATCCATCTCCATGAAGTCCTATATAAACCACTCATATAGTCTCATTCCAACCCTAACTTTTTTTGTTCTCCGAGAAAACCCAACTCCATTCTAGAAGAAAAAAAAACCCTAAAGCTCATCAAATACATAGTCTTATCATATACATATAAAAATCAAACCAAAACCCTACCAATCAATTACTATATTATTATGGCTAGATCATCATACTACAATGATGACAACTATAATAACTACAATAACTACTCTTATTGGGACAACTTGTCAATCCCACTTCCTCTATGCTTCTTCGTCCTCATAGTGTTCTTCATGGTGGGATTTTCATGGTACATAAACTACGAGTCGGCGTTTGAAGATTTTATGACGCAACTAAAGCTCTTCTTCATGATCGTCCCCGTGATTCTACTCCTTGTTTTACACTGCCTCTCCGCCGACGGAGTCCTCTCTTTCCTCATCCCTTTGCCGGAGAAAGAATCCCTCCACCGCGCCGGAGGCTCGCCGTGGGGGGTCGGGATTTTGCTGGTCTTTCTCTTCTTCATGATCTCTTACCAATCCTCTTTCCATGACCGTTGGTTTCCATTGCTTAGTTAAATGGTGATTATGACCTATTTAGCTAATAATATGTCTACATGAATGCTTTTAAAAAAATAAAAAAAAACTTTTATTAAGAGTCCAAGATCATTTGCTAGTTATCTAATTTGCTTCGTTTTTTGTCTTTTTTTCTTCTGGTTTTTGTTTGACTAAACGTTTGTGTTTTGGGACGATATGCGTTATTAATATTATTATCGTGTCACATATATGTACAAAGTGTCTTTGAGACAATTAGAAGCAATATAATACATTGAGCTTATTACATGTTTTTTTTTCCTCTTCTTATTAATTTGCGTATTGATGGGATGTAGATGGGGGTCATTGATGAAAAAAAAAATAATGACGATAATGTATTTCATAATAGTATAAAGAAGCCCTTTATAACATTAAAAAACCTAGCGATTAATTATTCTCCTGGTTTTCTTAACAGAATATCCTAGAATATGATTAATCTCCCAGAATTTCCTGAAACGACGATGACTTTATTTATTGTAAAGGATTTTGTACATATATTAAAGTTGATAGCAAATCTGTTTCCACTTGTTTGGAAACTTTTACTTTTGCGATGAGGCCATTTGTAATTTTGTAGTTCACTTTTGGCTTTTGCTTTGCATAAATTAACATAGATAATGGGATATGCAATATATGTAGAATCATTACATTAAATAATTATTCTCTTTATTAGATAGGGAATCATGTTGTAGTCGTACACCTGGCCTCCATTGCTTTTTTATTTGTCGCGAAATGAATTTTAAATATGCAGTGAATTGACAAATCCTTGTGAGTGTGGTTCTCTAGGAGAACATGTGGCTTTTTGAATTTTTATCAAAGTGAATAAAAAAAAAAACCTATCCGGTTAATTAGAAAAGCATGTTTGCATATAGAAATTATTTTCTTTGATTTTTGTAGGATTTTCAAAAATATTAGAAGTTATATAAACACTCTCTTCTAGTTAAATTTTTTAATAACTTTAATTGATTGTTAGTGAAAATAATATTACCAAATTTATCTCGTTTGAATTATATACTAAACGTTTGTCTATTCTGCCAAACTTTAATTTCATTGAGCTAATTAATTAAAGTATACTAAATAATTTTTTTTTTAAACTTTAATTGGTGTTTTCAAGAAAAAAAAATTTAATTGGTCGCTAATGAAGATAATCCTATCAAATTTATCTCGTTTATAATATATACTAAATGTTGTCTATTCTGCCAAACTTTAATTTAAATTTAGCTAATTAATTAAAGTATATTTTTCAGGTTTATTCTGTGTTTTAATTATCCTACTAAAAAATTAATATCGAATCAACTAAGTTTTTAACCTAACAAACATGTGTATTTATCCTGTTAGCTACATGACTAAAAGCACTCTATTGATGAAGTTCTGTTTGCCAAAAAAAAAAGGAAAAAGAAAAAGAAAAATAAAAAAAGAGTATTTTTTTAAGTCGTTTTTGGAGTTATTAGATAAATATTGGAGGAACTGGCAATTTCTGTTCATTGCACGTGTCAGATGAGTCAGATGCACGTGAGTTCTTGACATTATTCATTTGTGAGTGGGTCTCTCACTATGACCGTACGAAAGTCAGATAGCAAAGGAAAAAAAAAGTCCATGTGTATCATTGTGTCCTACACTGACAGGATGATTTTTAAAATCGTGATAAGGTTTACAGTTACAGTAATAATATTGTATATGAATCCATAATAGTTTTTTTTATACAATTACATTTTTATATCAGTTTACTTAGTAGCAGCAACAAAATAGCATGAATTTGGTACAGGAGACAAATTAGCAAAAGACAACTGGAATAATACTATTTGTATTTGAAATTGAAACGAATAATGTATGAGAGATTCGGAGCAAAAGATAATAATGTACGAGAGATCTTTGAAGTTCGAAAATTATCTATGCTGAAATTACAGCATTTTCGGAACTGTTGCAGAAAATATAGTAACAGATTATACAACAGTAGTTAAAATTTAGAGAGCAAAGAAAACTAAAATATAAATTACGAAAATAATATATAGACATCAGAATTGATAATCCGGTTCGACAAATCGTGTCTACATCTAGAAGACTTTTGTCCGGTAAAAAGTAATTCACTATGATAACGTGGTATAAAAATGATTTACACTCAACGACTATCTCGCTAGCTACCAAATCTACGTCTATCTTTATTAACAATAAGTAAGGCTCCCTTAAGTTCGAGATCCTCCTCGATTCCCACATAATATCTCTCCCGAGACTTCTAAACATGTTTTACGAAAATTTCAATGGAAAAACCTAACTTCGTTCTTCTAATACAATCACCCGAATATAGGCAACAAAAAAGAGGTAAAAAAACACATTAAAAGCTTGAACACATGTCGTTCTAAACTCAGCTAATCACTCGAATAAATATATCAAAAGGCGTCAGTAAAGACAGTGTGATTGTGACTTATTTATAGAGAAAATTATGTCAAAACAATTTTTGACACTAGCCCATTATATCATCAATCTACACTATAATCCTATTTCAATTCAGAATAGAAAGCCCAAAATTGAATGGGCCGTAACTGTTGTCACATAATTTATTACAACAGAAGTTGTGACGCTTTCAGGAAATAATTGTAACGAGACCCAATACTATCGAAATTATATTTCATGATTCTTTAAATAATTTTCTAACATTAAATCGTTAATTAATATAACAACATATGTGTCAACTAAAAAAAGAGTTTAATAAGCAACTAGGCCACCTAAAATATTAGGTTTGGGATCTAGCCTATGTTTGGAGTTTTTTAGGGAAATAGCCAAACGTAATAGGTGGCAAACAATGTTTTACTTTTTTGTCCTCAATAATTAAGGCAGTTTTTTAATTAGCATATTTTTTTTGTGCGTTAATAGTTCCTAATACGTAGGAGGCAGGTATTTTGCTTTTGAACCTAGTATCCACGTTCTCTCTCTTCTCTCTCTCTCTCTCTCTCTCTCTCTCTCTCTCTCTCTCTCTCTCTCTCTCTCTCTCTCTCCAGCCACTCCACAAATCCGGATCTGGGCGTATCCACGTTCTCTCTCTCTCTCTCTCTCTCTCTCTCTCTCCAACCCGAGCGTGGCTGCGCCAGGCGAGATCGGCACCGGGGGAGATTCACCGGCCATGGGCGACGCCACCTGGGCCGATCCCGGCGTCGGGGAGGACCCACCCGACCGGGTGGGGCTGTTTGATTGCTTGCTGGTCGCGCCGGCGAAGCATGCGGCCTGGTCGTGACCGCGCCTGAGGAGGCGCGCGCCGGTGGGGAAGCGTCGGCGTTGGACGGCCATCCATGGAGGAGCCGACGTTGGACAGGAGGCGGTCCAGCCAAACAGCGCCGGGGTCTCTCGGCCTGCAGGCACGGAGGTTTGGTTGAAGAGGCTCGGGAGATCTTCGGGTCGATGAGGCTCGACGGGGTCGAACCTTGTGTCGAACATTTCGGGTGCGTGGTAGATTTTATGAGCCGGGGCGGGTTTTCGGAGGAGGCCAAGGAGTTGGTTGCGGAGAACATTTCGGGTGCGTGGTGGATATTCTCACTGTTAATTTTTTTTAACAGTGAAGATTTTTTAATGTCTGTTTTTGAAAAAATGTAGAGGTACAGATGATTTATTTACAGTTATTTTCATTTATTTCCAGCTTGGTTAGAGGTGACCAGACTCGCACTGTTAATTTTTTTTTTAACAGTGAAGATTTTCGAATGTCTGTTTTTGGAAAAATGTAGAGGTACAGATGATTTATTTACAGTTATTTTCATTTATTTCCATTCAAATTACTTAAATGTGGAGAATGCGATAATTTCCAGTAATTTACGTTTATTATCTGTGTTGACAGGTTCCCAACAGTAACGCCAATCTTGGTGAGCCGTTTTAGATTAGCGCACCACGTATAACAATTTTGAAATTGTCTGTTATTTTATATTATTATTTCCTATTATTTAATATAAATATATTCATTATTTCATTTTGATTAAGTAAAATGGCAAATTAGTCTATTAATTATTGACACCTAAGCACGTTGGCTATTTCCCTAAAAGTTATGAAACATAGGCTAAAACAATGCCCCTAAAAAAATGATATAAACTTAATATGTATTGTATTGAGGGCTTATAACAATTAACTAGAGGTTTGACTTACTCGGCTCAAATTAAATATAGATTTGGGTTAACCTAGATTTACCTTATTAACTTTAATTGTTTTGGTTAGAGTTGACTTTGATTGAAATAAATAAATTAATAATTAACCTTGGTTAACCGGGACTATGCCACCTAAAATGTTAAATTTATAATCTAAACAACATTTTCAAACATGTTTAAAATCTAGTCATATTTAATGACGCGACCTCATAATAAGATAATATTTTACATTATTGTCCCTAGTATTTTTATACGTTAATATTTGGTTAATTTTGATAAATGATAAATTTATAAAAATAAGCAAAAATTAATTAGTTTCTTAATATCAAATTTAAAATTAGCTAAATAATTACAGCGCTTAATTTAAAACATATCCAAAATACTCTTAAAACTCTAATATATAGTGGTTCCTAGTTTGTTTGTCATGCAGTTAAACCAAAGCTTTAATTTATATAAAGATTTTTTTTATACATATAATTTATGGGTAAAACCTACTTAGTATTTTCTACCCGTAGGAAATCAAATCTTATTGCTACATTTGCTGAAATTATACAAATACAAAAATGAAAATAGTGGACCCCATATATTTTCCTGTTTATACTTGCCTTAGCTTAAGCTGAGCAGATTGGTCCAATTATTAATGGGTCATTTATTGATCTACTACGTCCACTTTTTCTATCATATATTCACGTTAAGTTTTGGGAATGAATTTCTAATTATTCTAGTTACGCTTCTACCAACAACAACTCAACAAGGCATGATCGAAACAAATGAGTCATCATTTTTCTTCTGCGTTAGTTTCTTATTAATGTCTAGTTGTTTTGTGAAACATTATAACCACCAAAAATTCATGGGTACTTAAAGGTGTTGTATAAATTATATATGACTGTAAATACCGGCATAAAAGATCGTCATTATATTGCAACTAACAAGGTTCAACTGCTCATTCAGAGACTTCTAATATTTATCGCCTAAAAAACATTATATGCCATTGAAAATGCAAAGACAACAAAAGTTTCATTATTTTAGTTACTCACAGTCACATGCAAACTCGTACTTAAAAATTAATAAATATCTTTCCTCAAATTTGTTATTTTAGTAAGTATCACTCTATTCTAGTTACAAGAATTAAAGAGCCTCATTGTTAATGTGTCATTAGTTGTGACCCTCTTTCATATCCCTTCTTTCGTGTGTCTCCTTGCATATAATTTCAATTAAATTATCCATGTAATAATTTAACTTCATAATAGTAATAGTAATAATAATAATAAAATGGTGACATCTCATAACATAAAGGAGAGGGACAGAAAACTAAAGATCCAAAAAAAAAAAAAAAACAATGACAAACGATCGGGATACTTAAAGTGTAGCTTACAAAGTACACCAAAATCATATGTAATTGCTATATATAAATTCTAGTTAAGTTTATGAAAATATAAACGTGTCAAGTCTCCTCATCACTTAAAAATCAAGATTTTAAATTTGATTTCTTATGCCGTTTTGATGGTACCAAAAATTAGAAAAGTTGATGGGAAACGGAAATTCATACAGAAAGGTATGAAAAATGTAAAAATTATTTTTGACGGACTAATGTTGCAAAATACAATGAAAATATTATTTATTTATATGTTATGTTAAACATGAATTTTAAATACATGTGAAAAAAAACGTTCAGCAGAAAGAGTACTCACTTTACTCGTACAGACAAATAAACGTAACACAACAAAGACTTAATTATATCATATATTACATATATGAAGAGTATTCTCATAGAGAAACACTACACAAGAGAAACCTGTACGAACATTCATGATAATATTAGAGCCATTTAAACAAGACAACACTAAGAAGCGTACATATAATCGGTGAAGGTTGGTGAAATAGGAGGAAGATGATCAACGCCAAGACCAGAAAAGCGAGCCACCACGGCGAGCCTCCGCCACGTGTCGGAATGTGACTGGCCGAGAACCAATGCACAGCGACCATCAAAACCAGCGGCGATATCACAATCAGCCTCTGGAGAAGCTCCGACGCGGTTGCTATCACCGCCGCATATATGGTGTACCCCAAGAAACCGCACACGAACATTACTCCGGTCATCACAGCCCAATTCTCCGGCGACCAGTTTGGTTGTTCTGACGGTGGATCATGATAAGACATTAGTGTTTTTTTTTGTGTGTGTGTGTGTGTGTGTGCATATAGTGGAGTGAAATGAGACAATATATATAGATAGTTATATATATATATAGTAGATACACAGAGATATGATGTAACTGAAGATAACAGTGTTGTTGTGTTGACATGTCCTAATTAATTAACTAGGGTAAGAAATAATAATAATATTGAGGAGGGGTGTTTATATGTATCTGTGTATGGTCCTAACTTTGATTGAGGGTAGAATTGTAATACTATTGGGGTATGGTATGGAAGCGAGCATGAAATTGAAATGCTACGACTGATGAGTAATTATTAGATGTTCCGGTTTTAATTAATAATTAAATCCATATTTATATTTTAATTTTAGCATCAAATAGGATTTATGGATCTTGAGTTTCACCTTTATTATATAAATACATGGTGTAGCAGTAATTTACACGTTAATTCCTATCTCATGCAAACCATGTTAATTTGTTATTGCCTTGTAATAACAATAATAAAAAATAAAAATAAAAAACATAACGATCATAAAAGTGTTTTATTTTATTTTGTTTGTAATGGTGATTCCTCAATTTGTCATGCAGTTGCAGTTTAACCTCCAGCTGTTTTCGTATCCAGTCATCTGAACTGAACATTTGACTTTTTGACTTTTTTTAGTCCTTTGTGTTTTCAAAGAATCATTTTATGTTTTTTTTTTTTTTTTAATAGTACGGAATTTCCATTAAAATTGGGTAAAAAACTCATCAATACAAGAGAATAACACCTTAGTACATGGATTACCAAGACCTAAGTCGAGGTGAATCTAACACTAACTTCCGGTAAAAGTACGATATGTGCTAACTTCCGACAACGGGAAGAATTACAAACACCAATAGAGCACACAAGAGGCTCGTTAAAAAACCCAAAGAATGGTGATGGAAAAATCCAACCAAACTTGGTCCGATAACCACGAATAAGGTGGCTCTTCAACCTGCATAGATAAAAACCTAACAGGAAATCCACTACGGGAGAGGGAACTACGGCTAATCCGAGTCCAACACAAAACAAAGCAAAGCAAGAAAATGATAGGTCCATGCCAACATCAAAAGAACAAACTAAAAAACTAAAACTGAAACAAACTAAAAAAAAGCGAACACCCGCACTCAAGATCTGCAGCGAGCACGGCCGCGTCGCGAACGTCGACGAGCCACAACTACCACTCTCCAACCAAAACAGTGTCGACGACGCGAGGCCGGGCCACACGAGAGAAAAGTAGCGCTCATCTAGACTTTCTTCGACCTCACCGGATAAAGATGTTAAGACCGGGATCGACGAGGGGCGGCGATCTGAAAAGGTAACACCCTGTGAGGACAGAAGCCAAGACCGAGGATGGGCTTTGACGGAGCGCTTCATCGAGGAGCGTCGGAGAATAGCAGCCACGTCGGTGAGGAGTGATAGATCGGGGATGGCCGGGTCTGAGGGAGCGCCGAGGGTCGCCTGAGGCTGGGACGACATCGAGCTCCACCACGCCACCTGAAAAGACCAACACCAACTGCAAAAAACCGAACGTCCAAGGGAAGAGACGGCACAACTCAACCGCCGGAGAAGGACCCCGCCGGAGTTGCAGACCCACAACAGCAAAGGGATCAGCTTCTAGATCCTGTCGAACCCGGAGTTCCTGGCCGAGGGGACCGCGGTGGAGGACCTGCAGAAGCCCGACCGCGTGCTCATCGGCGGGCGGGAGAGCCCCGAGGGGGACCGGGCGGTGCAGGCCCTGAAAGCGGTGTACGCCCGGTGGGTCCCGGAGGATCGCATCCTCACCACCAACCTGTGGTCGGCGGAGCTGTCGAAGCTCGCGGCCAACGCGTTCCTCGCCCAGAGGATCTCGTCGGTGAACGCGATGTCGGCGCTGTGCGAGGCCACCGGAGCCAACATCTCGGAGGTGGCGTACGCGGTGGGGACCGACTCGCGGATCGGGGGGAAGTCCCTGAACGCCAGCGTCGGGTTCGGGGGGTCGTGCTTCCAGAAGGACATCCTGAACCTGGTGTACATCTGCGAGTGCAACGGGCGTGGGGAAGGAAAGCAGAAAAACAAAAGAAAAGAAAAGAGGTAACAAATCGGCTGGAGATTAGACATGCCTCCCCCAAAGACTTAGCCTTGCCGCCGTTAAACGAGGGCGACGGCCGTTGCCTGGGGGGAGTGGGCGGCGGCTGAGAAGAAAATGGGTTTCTAAAACCCTAGTTTCAATCATTTTATGTTTCAGGCTGACATATTTTAGTGATAGTACTACTAACTATTTCATAAAGTATACTGCAATAAATAAATAAATAGTAACTACTGTTATTTTAATGAAATATATAACCGAATTAATTAAGTACTTTGCTGAAATATGCTTTGAAAATTACTTGTATGTTCGAAACGTGTAATTTTTGTTGTTAAAATTCTAGAGGATTAAAAATGTTAAAACCAAAGTTCATGAAGTTGATTGCAAAAATTAAAAAAAAATTTGACCTTTCATAAGA
This sequence comes from Urtica dioica subsp. dioica, assembly GCF_054948205.1. Taxonomy (NCBI): domain Eukaryota; kingdom Viridiplantae; phylum Streptophyta; class Magnoliopsida; order Rosales; family Urticaceae; genus Urtica; species Urtica dioica. The sequence goes on from NC_142763.1 coordinate 570,507, forward strand.
TGTACGCCTCTGCATTATTATCACTCAGTCCAAGTTGTGAAAGGTGTTGTCCGTATTGATAAATAACGACAAAAGAGATGTCCTTAAAGTTGAAAAAATGGTTCCCAAATTCATTTTTTTTCTCGCAGCTTTGAATGCCTTTGGTATGTACTGCTGGAATATTGTCATGAGGTCCTGAATCTTTCAGTCTTTGTATATTGTTCTCAGTGAAATTAACAAGAAAACAAGAACAGTGTACTTCGCAATTATTTGATAGACATTGTTATCGATTAAGCTATCATACTAGATTCAAGTTAGACCGATTTCATTTGGAGACAATAGTTTGATTAGTTGAGTTTTTAAGTTGTCGAAAAGTCCCACATCGTTTGTTTGTTCATCACATCTCTGTTTAAAAAGAAGTTTTCTTTGAGCTTTAGGCTGTGTAGCTAATTCATGCAATTAAATGTAGGTGACAAGTGAATCGACGAGTTGAGCTAAAATTACTCGAGATTATTTTTTTGTTTTTTTAATGGAATATGTCTTTACTAGAATTATGAACTCAACTCTTCATAGATGCTAAAAGTAAAACATGTCACAATTTTTGTTCATATGTATCATTGTTATTTGATAATATATTAAATTGAATCAAGTAAAAAAATACAATATTTAATTTTTTTTTTTGTTACTTACATTGTTTTGTAAACTTTGAAATTTAATTTAACTAACTCTAGTATTGTGTTCTCAATAAGGCACAACTTATGTCTATTAATCCACTCATATAAGCATTTGCAAAATAGTTTTAACACTTTTGCTTTTAGTCGGTGTGAACACGTACGCTTGACTCGTATCTTGAACTCGGGGTACGAGAATCTGAAAGTGATTATTTACCTAAAATTTACAACAAATAGATGAATTTGCAACGAAACATATCATTACAGATACTTAATTAAATATGGATGACAACTTCAATGGCACACTTAAAGGTGCAAATTTTGTTTGTAAGAAGTTCCTCGGTGACAATCATTGCGACAACTATCGTTGCAGAAATAAGTAGCATTAAACATCAATTAATTTTTTTTAATTTTTTTGGGTAGTTTTTTTCATTGAATTTTTCGGTAGTTTATTTTGTACCTTGATAGAGTAAACATTATTGTAAAGCTATAATGAGGAAGTTTTCCATTTAGAGTCTTTACTTGATTAGGTGATAGTTTGCAAGCTGTCCACATGAAAGCAAATTGTCCCACATCGTTCGCATACAACACTCTGGTCATGAAACTCTACATAAAGATGATTCTGATAGGCTCTCAACAAAACGTCATTAAATTGAGGAATTTGATAGGCTTGGGCTTTTAGCAGTTGGCATTTTTGTATAGGTAAGTACGCAAATATCTTGGTTTTGTTTATTCCCTTTGTTTATTTGATATCCAACTTCACTATGTAGTTTTGGGCCTTTTATTTGTAGCTATGAAGTCCAATAGTAACAACAACTCTCAAACACAAGAAAAGCCCACGAAGCCCAATTTCAGGCCCGCGAAAGATGACACAAAGCCAGTTCTCCAAGACCCGGTAATTTTAGTTTTAAATATATTTTTTTATGATAGTAATAATAATTTATTGCAATTAATTAATTTATTTTTGTTATTTTTATGATTTGTAGATATTGAGGTCGGACCCGATTGAAACAGAGGAAGCTGTGCTTCGCTTGCCTTCCTTTCCCTCCGTCGCACCCAAGGATTCAAAAACTCATTAATGTGTTTTGTATTTATGTATTATGTAAATAAATATTTGTGTATTTCGACTGAAATGAACCCCTCACTTAGTTTCGTGTTACATATAAAATAAAATTGAACATTTGCACGACTTATTGTTATTATTGTCCGATTATTTATTTTTAAGTTTTCATTAGATCATTTTAGATAATGGGCTCCAGTTAAGTGGGCCGTGACAACATAATTGGTTAGAATTAAACAAGGAAATTTGCTTCAATGTCACAAATTCGTCGGATTTTTGCATTTGTGTCACAAAATTGTCAAAATTGCATTTATGTCACGTATTTACATTCGTGTCACATGTGCAAATTTCAAATTACTCTCTCTCATCATTCTCTCTCATCATTTATTCTTTTTATTAGTTACTCCATGTCTTCTGAATTTTTACAATACCTCATTAAAAATTACTTCATTTTCTGCTAAAACTTTCTAAATTTTTTGCGTGTGACTTATTTGCAATTGGATTGCCAATTTGTGACATAAGATGCAAATACCACTATTAAATAAGCAGACACGTTTGTTTGTAAATTATAGATAAAAAGATTCGATTATTTGTATTTGTAAAATAAATAATTAGTATAAATTAATTTAAAACATATACGGTGTTTTAAAAAGTAAATATGCGATTAATTTTTTTATTACTTCTCAACTTTGTAAAATTCACACATAAATCATTATTATCATAAATAAAATGAATTCGCATAAGTTAATCTTAAAAAGAAACAGGTACGAAGTAAGTTTGTAGTGTAAAAATTTACAACTATACAAGTTCTGTAATGCAATGATATAAAGATTTATAAATTAACTAAAAGTTTCCAAAATTTAGAATTGACAAGACAATTATGTTACATCTTACTAAGTCACATGTATAACGGGAATCATAACCCTCTAACTAACATACCCATATGGTTGATGACTGATTTTACTTCAAACATTCCACTTATTTTGATTATAAATTATTTTATTTACCTCTACTAGAATGATCTAAATTTTAAAGAAAGACGAGATTCGTGAAATTATTAAAACTAGGTGAGATTTGTAGAATTAGCAACTTATAACTATTGTTGTCAGTATCTCTTTCAATCTCTAGCAAGCAAAAAAACAAGATAACATGCAAAATAAATAATATCAAAATTTTGAAAGGAATATACAAAAATTATGTTGACATAGAGACGAGTACACGTGAGAATATATATATTTTGTACCAAACATAAATATATAAAGTTTTTACGGCATATTTTGAGTAAACTTTTGTTGTTGATAATTAGTTACTTCACATTACTATAACTTTTTATTTTTAATAAAAGTAAATAGCGACAAAAATACTCAAAAGTTTAGGTGAGCTCTCCTCTTCGAGATTGCCTCCATCGCCTCGAAAATCACCACCGAGACTTGATGGGCTGTCTGAGCTCCGACGATCTCTTTGTTCCGCCGAATTTCTCCATTGCGATTCGACGGCCTGTCCGTCGCCGTCGAAAGTTGTGAAAGCTTCTCGAACAGCTTTTCCATCATCGGCTCTTTCTTTGCCTTGAATATTCTTCCCCTTAACATCCCGACTCTCCTTTTCAGCTCCTCTGCGGCATTGCCGCTGTCCTCTTCCATCACTAGCTCGCCCTCAGATTCTTCGACAGGTTTATCTCTCTTCTTACTTTTCTTGTTCTTCTTCGCCTTGTTGATGTCGATTGTGATCGAACTGGCAAAACGGGATAGGAGAGTTGGGTTGAATTGAATGAATAGTTTGATAACACAACTCCTCAAACAATTCTCTTCCACCATGATAACGAGGATCAGCGGAGTGGGGGGATTTATGCGGTGCTTCCGTCGCAAGTGGAGAATTTTGTATATATATGTTTGTTTGTTTGTGTGTGTATATACTATACATATGTGCGTTTGTGTATTTGTCTATGTGTATTTTTAATTGTTTAATTTAATAAAAAAAATTATTTAAAAATCACTAATCACATAATTATGACACGTGGACTTCCGTTAAACATAAAAGTCAAAATAACAACGGTAAAACTAAAAACTAATATCACGTATTTTACTCGCCGAAAAACAAAGTAATTAAATGTATATATAAAATTTTGAGGATTTTTATGGCCATTAACTCTTTTAATACTGTCATTGGTTTGATAAAAAAAAAAATACTGTCATTGGTATCTCGAGGTATGGGTAAATAATGTAACAATTTTGACACGCTCCTGATAAGTATTTCAAGACATTTTATTTTTTTAACATAAATGTAAAATTTGTTTCAAGTTTTCGAAAGAGTGAAAATAAAAATTTCAAAGTACAGATGGGACCCACCACACCCCCAACTCAAGATGAAATATCATCTCCAAAATGCCACGTCAGCTCATCCGTTGTATCCCTCTTGTGAAATCCAGTTTTTTCTCTGCTCCCATTTTATTTTCCCCTAAAATAAAGAAAAAAAAGGGAAAAGCAAACCCTAATTACTAAAAAATTCTCTGTTCTCAGGCTTCAAAGCAGGAATCATCGAATCGATCCTTCAATTTCACGTCGATGTCTTCGATGATATCTGTATGATGGCCGTCTGGGATTCTTTAATGGTCAAAGCGTCAAGGCCTTCGCGTGGTTCCTATCGCCGCCGAGCTTTTATGGGTTTCAGCGATGTTCAAGCTTCGCCGAGGCCGAGTTTCTAGGTCTTCGAACGGAAATAGAACACGAGAGAGGCGATCGGCTTCGGTTCCCTCCGTCGCCGGAAAATTACATTAAATCAAGGGCCGTCGTGGCAAGAGTCTCCATCGCCGCCGCAGAGAAGCGATTGGGAGCTCGGAAATAGAAGAAGAACAACGAAGAAGTGGTTGTGATTTTGGAGGGCGAGAAAGAAGAGAAAGAGAAATAGGAAGAGAAAAAAGAAGAGAAAGAAATCATGGGAGACGAGAGTGGTGGTTTGAGCGCGAACAGGGCTGCTGGGCAGGAAGATGAAGGCAATACCGTTCCTTTTCCTGAAAAGGTATTTTCTTTTGGCATTGGTTTGATTTGTGTATGGTTTTGGTTTCCGTGTAACACAAATGTCTATTCTGAAATTGTAGATATACGTATCTTATTTGTGTTTTGCGGTAATATGTTGTGCGATTAATGCTCTATTAAGCGGGTACAGTTAAGTAAAGATTCAAAATTCGAGTTAGAATAGCTGATCGGAATACTCTGGTTTGTCATAGGTTGGCATTTTTTTCTCATCAATGTATAGGTTAAGTTTAACAATTGATTTTTCTGCAGTTTTATCGTTTTGAAAGCTTGTTTATTTGGTATCGTCATTTGTGATAATTAGACTGAGAGTATCTGTGTTTTTGTTGAGCTGTATATATTGGGATATGCTAGTTCTTCCGTTTGTGTAGAATATTTACGAAGTCGAGCTTTTCATAAACATGATATGCTATTATTTGAAGCATGGTTGAGCTTTTGTTTGATCTATTCTATGTATGTTGTGTTCCTTATCGTGTCTTTGGATTTACGAATTATTAATTTTTGTTTGTAATTTTTTGAAGGTTCAAATGGGAAGTTCACCTGTATACAAGGTGGAGAGAAAGTTGGGTAAAGGAGGGTTTGGACAGGTGTTTGTTGGTCGACGAATGTCGGGAGGTAATGAACGCGGAACAGGTGCGAACGCTTTGGAGGTGAGTCATAAGCTTTCTAGTTTGATGATGTTGATCCACTAAAATATTTTATAACAAAAAAAATTGATTGATATTACACTTGTTAAAATGGCGTTAGCGCATTCTTAATTAGTTTATCCTATTATCAGGTTGCTTTGAAGTTTGAGCACAGGAATAGCAAAGGCTGTAACTATGGCCCTCCATACGAGTGGCAAGTCTACAAGTACGTATAATAAAAAATTATCCTCTCTTCTGCTCGAATGATGTGATTCAGTTGCGATGTCATTTAAACAGTATCTTTTCTTTAATAACTTGATCGGGTTTTATTTATTTATTTTTAAAAAAATTATATTCGACAGCGCACTTGGTGGTAGTCATGGAGTTCCTAAAGTGCACTACAAAGGTAGACAAGGAGAATATTATGTGATGGTATGATAAACTTATAGTCAATTTAAAATTTCGTTTGTACAATTTTTTTATTTTCATTTTTATTTATGGATTAACTTTTTTTGGTTATGAATATATAATTAGGTTATGGACATGCTAGGACCCAGCTTGTGGGATGTATGGAACACATCAGGTCAAGCGTAAGTAAATCTAAATCAAATCATTAAGCTTGGAGATATGTTTTTGCATGAACTGTAGTTGATTTCTTTTGACAAATGGGTAATTTTACCCCTGCAAGTGGTTTGAAAGTAATATCCAACACATTGAGATTAGTTATGTATGACACAAAGGGAGATCTGTTTCTTTATAGTCCTGATAACAGCAATCAAGTTTATTTTTCATTACATCTTTGCCTGATTAACTCATTGTAAGTATTTGAACTGAAATTTTTGCATGTATATACAGAATGTCTTCAGAAATGGTCGCCTGTATTGCTGTTGAGTCACTATCGATTCTGGAGAAGATGCACGCAAAAGGGTATCTTTTCTGTGATGCAAATTGCTATATATTCACAGCAATTTTAGGGTTTGTTAAGTTTGAAATTGTGACTCATGGATGTCTTGTATTATTAGTTATGTACACGGAGACGTCAAGCCAGAGAACTTTTTACTCGGTCAGCCATCTACAGCACAAGAAAAGAAGTTATTTCTTGTTGATCTTGGACTGGGTGAGTAAATTCGCCCTCTTACGCTTCTGTTATCAATTATATCTCTTACTTCGTTTAGCAATGATCTCTGTCGTTCCATGTTTTTTTTTTCAGCAACAAAATGGAGGGACAGTTCGAATGGACAACATGTTGAATATGATCAGCGTCCGGACTTGTTTAGGTAACTATGAATCTGCTACGACCTCAAGGGTAGTGTCGTAGTTAGAAACTAATAGTTGGTTAAGCAGTTACTTGGTATAAGTAAGAAGAGAGTGAATGGGAAATTTAGGAAATTATTGGGTAAAAAATTGGGATGTTTCCCAGGGGAGAGAACAAGCCTCAACACTTACAATATCTTGTATTTTCCTATTTTATTAGCTATGAAAGATTCAGGGTCTTATCAGAATCATGGGCGTTATATACATTCTACGGCTATTTAACTATGTGCTAATTGTTATCCGTTCACAATTCACAGAGGGACGGTTCGATATGCTAGCGTGCATGCTCATTTGGGAAGAACTGCCAGCAGAAGAGACGATCTCGAGTCCCTTGCGTATACACTCGTTTTCCTTCTCCGGGGCAGATTACCATGGCAAGGTTATCAGGTATTCAATGTTGCTTCCGATTATAGTTGGTTTTCCATTGCCTCATTGTGAGCATCTTTCTTGAGCTTTGTTCTGCTCTCTTGCCAGGGCGACAATAAATCATTCCAAGTTTGCAAGAAAAAGATGATTACTTCTCCTGAAATGCTGTGTTGTTTCTGCCCGGCACCTCTCAAGCAATTTCTCGAGCACGTGGTGAACATGAAATTTGACGAAGAGCCCAACTACTCAAAGCTAATATCTCTGTTTGAGAGTTTGATAGGACCAAATCCGGCTGGCAGACCGCTAAAGATAGACGGTGCTCAAAAGGTATGCATATAAATAGAAAACACGAATGAATCTTCATTTTTAGGCATGTTGCTTGTATAATATACATGTGTTTGGTGGTTATACTTGTAAACAATGCCAGATTATTAGCCAAGTAGGACAAAAGCGGGGTAGACTGAATGTTGAGGAAGAAGATGATGGGCAACCAAAGAAGAAGGTTCGTCTCGGAGTTCCCGCAACACAGTGGATTTCGGTTTACAATGCCAGATTGCCGATGAAGCAAAGGTACATACATCATAGTATGGTTTGATTTATTCTTGCATAACTTTAACTGTTTGGATTCATTTTTAATTGATATCTTGGCTCTAAATGAGTTTTATCTGACACCGTAATTGCTCTATATGTTTTCTGTCACATTAATAAGCATCTTGAATCACATATTAATCAGATTGTGGTTATTGTTGTGTACTAGGTACCATTACAACGTGGCTGATGCGAGGTTGAAACAACATGTGGATAAAGGTGTTGCAGACGGATTGCTTATAAGCTGCGTATCGTCTTGCTCGAATCTGTGGGCACTTATTATGGACGCTGGGACTGGTTTTACAAACCAGGTTCACGAACTCTCGCCGTTTTTCTTACACAAGGTAATTATTTTCCTTTGCACTTTTTAACCACGTGGTCCTAAGACCAGTCTATCACGGCTGAATTTGGTTCTATTCCCAATGCAGAGTTGGATCATGGAACAGTGGGAGAAGAACTTTTATATCAGTTCCATTGCCGGTGCCAACAACGGAACCTCCCTTGTAGTGATGTCAAAAGGTTCGTTCTTTTGTGATAGTTATTACTTATTAACTGTAGTATATGCTTATTGTGCTAGTTAGAGAACTTCTGTGGAGCTTTCAACTTTCCAGGATCCTTATATTGCTCGGGTACATGTTTGTGATGTATTGTCGATTGCAACAATTTTTTTTTTTTTTTTTTTTTTTTTTTTTTTTTTCACAAAAAAGTATTGTTTTCTCTCCATATTTCAACTTCGATAACGACCCACTTGCCTGACATGGAAATTGCTTTTGGGATTTACTTGAGCAACAATTTCTTAATATCACTGGGGTTTTAGTTATTGTTCCATTTTTTCCTTTCCAAATTTCTTGAAGTACTTAGGGTACTGATTTTGGGACTAATATTTACCAGAACTTCTTAGCATGTAAATTCCAAAATATTTGATGTGTGTATTACAACAGGCACCCAATATTCTCAACAGTCGTACAAAGTGAGCGACTCGTTTCCTTTCAAGTGGATCAACAAGAAATGGAAAGAGGGTTTCCACGTGACCTCGATGGCCACCGCCGCTAACCGATGGGGCGTTGTCATGTCTCGCAACGCTGGCTTCAGCGATCAGGTCATTATCATCTCACTATTCTCATCTTCGTTCTTATACGCACGTTCTAATACATATACATACATACATACATACATACATACATACATACATACAGGTTGTGGAGCTCGATTTCCTGTACCCAAGCGAGGGCATTCACAGGCGTTGGGACAGTGGGTATCGTATTACGTCAATAGCCTCAACTTGGGACCAATCTGCTCTCATCCTCAGCATTCCCAAGCGCAAGCCTGGGGACGAAACTCAGGAAACTCTCCGCACTTCTCAGTTCCCAAGCACACACGTTAAGGTGACCAAGAAAACTCAGTCTCTGTGTGTTCGAGGTTTTTTTTATTTTTTTATTTCAAGAGGGTAACGAGAGTTCTCATAATCGGGTAAATGTTTTTGCAGGAAAAATGGTCCAAGAATCTCTACCTTGCTTGCCTGTGCTACGGCCGAACCGTTTCTTAAAGCTGTTACTAGTTTCTGTAACTTGTGTTTTGCCCCATAAATTTTTGGGTTTTACATTAGTTGTAAAAATGGCCTAATTCTAGCCGCAGCGGCATTTACGAGAAAAAGAAAGAATGAAAGAAAAAAAAAATTGCTAGGGTTTTTAGCTGACTGCGGCAATACATGTTTAATTTTTTTGAACTGTCTGAATTTAATCACTTTCCTTCATAGTTGTTAACGCTGACACAAATCTATGTTTAACGATCTATACATATTATATGTATTTTGCCCATCTTCAGGTCTGATGCTATATTACTATAATAATGATGTCGTTTTAACTTTTAACTTCACTATTAGTTCGTTAGGGAGATTAATAATGATGTCAAAAAAATTGAAAGTGGTGAAGATTAATTAAGAATAGTTTTACACTGCTCTTTTGATTTTGGGCAAGTTTAGCCTCTAAAAGCTTTCGATATGTATTCTAGCCGCCTCATAATTACTTCATATTTATACTAAAAAATATAATAAAAGTATTAGTTTACAAGAGTTGTGCTTGTATTTTTTTAACACAATATTTAATGACATAGTTAAAAAAAAAGGTCAAGTACGCAGTAAAAGCTAATTGTTTGCTATATAAAATACATGATTTGTCGTTAAAATTATGAACCGAAACCTGAGGGGCTATGGAGTATGGACTAAAACAAATCAAAAGTAAAGGACTTCAGTAAAAAAAAAAAAATGATTTAGAAGCTAAAGTGCAACCAACCGTTGCTTAGAAAAAAAAAAAAAATCAAAATTGACAAATGAACTTTGGTACGAAAGTGAATGCGTTGCTTGTCCTATATTTGATCATGGTTGATATAACGATTGGGAGAGTTATTTCTCTTTGGATATTTTGTTAATTCTATTTTGGTAATTCGGTGACAGTTATTTTTGAAAGAGCCCCAGAGCAAATAACCACCTCCAATCATTTGACAAGAGGGCAGTTTTTTCTTTTAGTCCTTTTTCCTCACACGACGAAAAAGAAGTTGGTTTTTTTTTTAATCTTTCTTAGCCATCGTTTGGCATAGCTTTGTTTAAAAAAAAAACGCTTTTAAATTCAGTTTTTGGAAAAAAACTGTTTTTTTTTAAACTGACAGGTGTTTGGTAAGCTGTTTATAAAACAGTTGTTGCTGGTAACAAAAGCTGATTTTACGTTTGGTAAAATAAAAATATTATAGTAAAAAGACTAAAATAGACTTAAAATAAATATTTAACAGTGCTATGGATACTCATGTGAGGATATTAAAGTAATTTTATATCAAATACAAAAACGCTTTTTCTAAAAGCTAAGATTCGTAGCTTTTGTGACTCATGTACAATTTTTAAAATCGTTTTTGAATTTTTTTTCTAAAAACTGTTTTACCAAATCAAAAGATTGCAGTTTGGTTTTTGCTAACAGCAAAAACAGGCTTAAAAAAGCTGTGCCAAACACGCCCTTAAACATCGAAAAGAATCCGGGAAGGCGCGGTGGTGGCCGGAAGGATCCGGGAAGGCGCGGCGGTGGCGGTAATCATAGAAGAGGACGTGTTAAGTTTGGATTTAAGAAGACTCATCAACCACATAAGTTGAAGATGTAACTATATCAATATATCTATTTTATTTCATTTTTTAGGATAGAAGATTTGTGAGTGTAGGAAAGTTTGATTTTAATTTTAATTTCCCATTTCTTTTTTAATTTCATAATTGAATGCATTTCTATTATTTAAAAGAAATCAGTGTGTATATATAGTGTTATTTATCAATTTGTTTTCATGTGAGTAAAGACAAAGGTTTGATGTAGACGTACAAGACTTGGATTTGCAAGGTGAACGTAATGTTAATAAAGCTTGATTTAAGGTTAGAGACATGCTCAATAGTCAATAATCATATATATGCAGTGGTGAAATATATACTGGTATTTATAATATGACAGTTTTTTTGTTATTGTTATTAAGTGACCTTCGTTCCTATTTTGAGATTTTGATCTTCTTTACAATTTTTAGTGGTACATAATTTAGCCTAGTGGTTATTATTCCACACCTAAATTTTGCAACCAATTTTAGCTTTGAACCCAAGAAAAATTGCTAGCTGGCCGCTGAAACGAAGTTCAAAGGTTAATTTGTAATGAAAAGAAGTGTGGAGAGTCAAAATGTGAAAGTACCCCAAATTCAAGGGCACGTGAGCCAAATATACAAAATGGAAGGCAAATCCAAGGAAACCAAGTGGACATTTTTTTTTAACATAAATGTAAAATTTGTTTCAAGTTTTCGAGAAAGTGAAAATAAAAATTTCTAAGTACAGATGGGACCCTCCACACCCCAACTCAGGATGAAATATCATCTCCAAAATGCCACGTCAGCTCATCCGTTGTATCCCACTTGTGAAATCCAGTTTTTTCTCTGCTCCCATTTTATTTTCCCCTAAAATAAAGAAAAAAAAGGGAAAAGCAAAGACCCTAATTACTAAAAAAAATTCTCTGTTCTCAGGCTTCAAAGCAGGAATCATCGAATCGATCCTTCAATTTCACGTCGATGTCTTCGATGATATATGTGTGATGACCGTCTAGGATTCTTTAATGGTCAAAGCGTCAAGGCCTTCGCGTGGTTCTTATCGCCGCCGAGCTTTTATGGGTTTCAGCGTTGTCCAAGCTTCACCGAGGCCGAGTTTCTAGGGCTTCGAACGGAAATAGAACACGAGAAGAGGCGATCGGCTTCGGTTCCCTCCGTCGCCGGAAAATTATTTTAAAACATGGGCCGCCGTGGCAAGAGTCTCCATCGCCGCCGCAGAGAAGCGATTGGGAGCTCGGAAATCGAAGAGCCCAACTACTCAAAGCTAATAGCTCTGTTTGAGAGTTTGGTAGGACCAAATCCGGCTGGCAGACCGCTAAAGATAGACGGTGCTCAAAAGGTATGCATATAAATAGAAAACACGAATGAATCTTCACTTTCAGGCATGTTGCTTGTATAATATATATAAATATATATGTCTTTGCTGGTTATACTTGTAAAATGTCACATTGCCAGATTGTTAGCCAAGTAGGACAAAAGCGGGGTAGACTGAATGTTGAGGAAGAAGATGATGGGCAACCAAAGAAGAAGGTTCGTCTCGAAGTTCCCGCAACACAGTGGATTTCGGTTTACAATGCCAGATTGCCGATGAAGCAAAGGTACATACATCATAGTATGGTTTGATTTATTCTTGCATAACTTTAACTGTTTGGATTCATTTTTAATTGATCTCTTGGCTCTAAATGAGTTTTATCTGACACCGTAATTGCTCTATATGTTTTCTGTCACATTAATAAGCATCTTCAATCACATATTAATCAGATTGTGCGTGTTGTTGTGTACTAGGTACCATTACAACGTGGCTGATGCGAGGTTGAAACAACATGTGGATAAAGGTGTTGCAGACGGATTGCTTATAAGCTGCGTATCGTCTTGCTCGAATCTGTGGGCACTTATTATGGACGCTGGGACTGGCTTTACAAACCAGGTTCACGAACTCTCGCCGCTTTTCCTACTCAAGGTAATTATTTTCCTTCTTTGCACTTTTTAACCACGTGGTCCTAAGAGTAGTCTTATCACGGCTGAATTTGGTTCTATTCCCAATGCAGAGTTGGATCATGAAACAGTGGGAGAAGAACTTTTCTATCAGTTCCATTGCCGGTGCCAACAACGGAACCTCCCTTGTAGTGATGTCAGAAGGTTCGTTCTTTCAACTTTCCAGGATCCTTATATTGCTCGAGTACATGTTTGCGATGTATTGTTGATTGCAACGATTTTTTTTTTTTTTTTTTTTTCTCAAATTGTTTTCTCTCCATATTTCCACTTCGATAACGACCCACTTGCTTGACATGAAAATTGCTTTTGGGGTTTACTTGAGCAAAAATTTCTTAATATCACTGGGGTTTTAGTTATTGTTCCATTTTTCATTTCCAAATTTCTTGAAGTACTTAGGGTACTGATTTTGGAACTAATATCTTCCACAACTTCTTAGCATGTAAATTCCAAAAAATTGATGTGTATTACAACAGGCACCCAATATTCTCAACAGTCGTACAAAGTGAGCGACTCGTTTCCTTTCAAGTGGATCAACAAGAAATGGAAAGAGGGTTTCCACGTGACCTCGATGGCCACCGCTGCTAACGGATGGGTCGTTGTCGTGTCTCGCAACGCCGGCTTCATTGATCAGGTCATGTCATTATCATCTCACTATTCTCATCTTCGTTCTTATACGCACTTTCTAATACATACATACATACATACATACATACATATACAGGTTGTGGAGCTTGATTTCCTGTACCCAAGCGAGGGCATTCACAGGCGTCTGGACAGTGGGTATCGTATTACGTCGATAGCCTCAACTAGGGACCAATCTGCCCTCATCCTCAGCATTCCCGAGCGCAAGCCCGGGGACGAAATTCAGGAAACTCTCCACACTTCTCAGTTCCCGAGCACACACATTAAGGTAACCAAGAAAACTCAGACTCTGTGTGTTCGAGGTTTTTTTTTTTATTTTTTATTTTTTTATTTTTTTTTTTCTTCAAGAGGGTAACGAGAGTTCTCATAATCGGGTAAATGTTTTTGCAGGAAAAACGGTCCAAGAATCTCTACCTTGCTTGCCTGTGCTATGGCCGAACCGTTTCTTAAAGCTGTTACTAGTTTCTGTAACTTGTGTTTTGCCCCATAAATTTTTGGGTTTTACATTAGTTGTAAAAATGGCCTAATTCTAGCCGCAGCGGCGTTTACGAGAAAAAGCAAGAATGAAGGAAAAAAAAAATTGGTAGGGTTTTTAGCTGACTGCGGCAATACATGTTTATTATTATTTTTTTTTCTGTCTGAATTTAATCACTTCCTTCATAGCTGTTAACGCTGACACAAATCTATGTTTAACGATCTATACATATTAATATGTATTTTGTCCATTTTCAGGTCTGATGCTATATTACTATAATAATGACGTCTTTTTAACTTCACTATCAGTTCGTTAGGGAGATTAATTAAGATGTCAAAGAAAGTGAAAGTTGTGGAGATTAATTAAGATTACTTTACACTGCTCTTTTGATTTTGGTCAAGTTTAGCCTCTCTAAAAACTTTCAAGGTGTCTTCTAGCCATCTCAGAATTACTTCATATTCATAGTGAGTACTACTAAAAAATATAATAAAAATATGGAAAAATGGCATGAACTAGCCAATTCAAACTATGGCTTTTGCAAAATAGCCATAGTTTCATTAGGTTAGCCAAAATAGCCATAACTCTCTGCAGACCCTCGATCACCTCGCCGCCGGGGATTCTGTCGACCGGGAGGACCATCTCGACTTCCATGCGCAGCACCGCGGGGCCCGGCCGCGGGCGGTGGTCGGCCATGTGGCGGGCGGCGGCGACTATCTCGCCGGCGAGGGAGGGCAGGAGCTCCGGCGACGAACCTTTCCAGCGAGGAAGCCCGCCTCGTCGCCGTAGCGTGACGGAGAGTCGCGAATCTCCGTCGATCTCCTCGCCTTCGCCGCCGTGACGGAGAGTCCGACGGGAGGTAAGATCTGTGCGATTGCGGTAACTGGAAGGAGGTCTGAGAAGAAGAAGATCGGAGAAGGTCGATGATTAAATTTTAAGGCTGAATAAAATCCCTGGACTAAATTAATCCAGCCTGGATTAAATTTAATCCCGATATCTTGTCTGGATTAAATTTAATCCTGCCTGGATTAATAATCGCAGCTTGGCTATTTTGCTTATACTTGATAAACTTTGGCTATTTTGCAAATCCTTAAGTTCTATTTGGCCATTTAGCCGCTTGACCCTAAAAATATTAGGTTTACGAGAGTTGTGCTTGTATTTTTTTAACACAATATTTAAGGATATAGTTGAAAAAAGGTCAAGTACGCGGTAAAAGCTAATTGTTATGTAAAATACATGATCTTTCGTTAAAAGTATGAACCGAAACTTGAGGGGCTACGGAGTATGGACTAGAACAAATCAAAAGTAAAGGACTTAAGGTAAAAAAAAAAAAAAAAAAAAAAAAATAAAAAAGATTAATAAGCTAAAGTGCAACCAACCGTTGCTTAGGAAAAAAAAAATCAAAATTGACAAATGAACTTTGGTACGAAAGTGAATGCGTTGCATGTCCTATAGTTGATCATGGTTGATATGATTACGATTAGGAGAGTTATTTCTCTTTTGGGTATTTTTTTTAATTCAGTGACAGTTATTTTTTAAAAGAGCCCCAGAGCAAATAACCACCTCCAATCATTTGACAAGAGGGCAGTTTTTTCTTTTAGTCCTTTTTCCTCACACGACGAAAAAGAAGTTGGTTTTTTTTTTAATCTTTCTTAAACATCGAAAATCACGAAGAATGGAAGTAGATGAATTAAAATCCGATCTTTACGCTTTGAGACAATTATATGGTCTTCTTCAAAGTCTTGTAACCCGGGAAAATGTAAGCGCTACCAACCCTGTATTATATTACAATAATTTGTTTCTAATTTTCTCACCAATGTATATATGATTGTTTTTTTGTAATAAATTCTGTAAATAGTAATACATATCGATGATGTAGGTTTTCAAGTCACTGGACGAGAGAGCACTACAACTCCTTAAGAGACTTTTGGATAATGCTATGCACAAACTTTCTATTATTGAGGTATATATAGTCTTTTTAAGATCAATTGTTTTTTACAGATAGTATTTAGTGAAAACAAATTAATCAAATGCTTGTTAATAAAATTTTGGTTTTTTCCCGCTACTTTTATGTGCAGATGAAAGCTGATCATTATGATAAACCAAAGATCACTACAAAGTCGAAGCAAATAGTACCATCAAAACCAAGACACAATAATAACACTAGTGATCAACAAATGGTCAACGCAGATTTTGCTTCATCGTCAACGGGGTTTTCTACGCCAACATCACTTGGATTCGAGGACGATATTGTCGACGATACAAACTCGGGTGCTTATGACGATTGTGATGATGATCAACATGGAAACTTTTCGAAACAAGTCTCGAAAGCCATCGGAGAATTGGACTCCCACATTTTGGCTATTCATTTGCAAGAAGCGAGTGGCTCTAGGCTTTCTTATCCGAACCACAACGTCAAGACCAAACCGAAAGAACCCAAAATGGAATCCCCGAGTTATGATCATGTCCACGGATCGAGATTTCCTTCGCCGCCAGTTGATTCGAAAGACAAAGTCCATCGAAAATCTAGGGTCGATCATCACGTTGGAATTCGCAACAGAAAATCGAGACCTAATAATAACCTCACTCTCGCTCCTTGTCGCAATCGAATAGTCCCTCAACCAAGCTACTCAACGGATCAAAGTAGAAGCGCTTATAGCTCGGATAATGAAGACGAAGAGGATTCGGGGATTAGTCCTTCAGAAGGTTCCGAGAGTATCGATGATCGTTATGATCACGATGATGATTATTATGATGATGGTGATGAGGTACAAACTAGTGCTTGTAGTACTTGTAGTGGAAGTAGTAATTCTTCTTATGGAACCGCGAAAAGCGGGGCTACTAACACAAACTACCCTAGAAGAAGAGTAGAGGATTGTTCGGAGAGAGTGACACGTGTTTCGACGCTTCGGAGGATCAAGAACAAGCTCGGCCTAATCTTTCACCACCATCACCACCACCACCACCACCACAAGTACCACCACGACGATCGTGATCATGATCGTAGCCCTAACTATCTTCGCCGGAGTGGTAGCTCAAAGCCGCTTCATGAGATGTTTCGCGACGATACTCGAACCAATAATGACGATGCGACGAGAAGAGGATCGAGAGCGACGAGAAGTGGTGTTGATCGAGTTAGGCGCGGCGGTGGTGGTGGGGCCGGGGAAGCAGGGCATTTTCGAGCCCTCGTGGAAGCGATGACTAAGCATGTCGGCGGTGGCCGGAAGAATCCGGGAAGGCGCGGCGGCGGTGGCGGTAATATTCATAGAAGAGGACGTGTTAAGTTTGGATTTAAGAAGAAGACTCGTCAACCACATAAGTTGAAGATGTAACTATATCAATATATCTATTTTATTTCCGTTTTTAGGATAGAAGATTTGTAAGTGTAGGAAAGTTTGATTTTAATTTTTGAATTTCCCATTTCTTTTTTAATTTCATATTTGAATGCGTTTCTATTGTTTAAAAGAAATCAGTGTGTGTTTTCATGTGAGTAAAGAGAAACGTTTGATGTAGACGCACAAGACTTGGATTTGCAAGGTGAACGTAATGTTAATAAAGCTTGATTTAAGGGTAGAGACATGCTCAATAATCATATATATGCAGTGGTGAAATGTATACAGGTATTTATAATATGACAGTTTTTTGTTATTGTTATTTAGTGACCTTCGTTCCTATCTTGAGATTTTGATCTTCTTTACAATTTTTAGTGGAACATAATTTAGCCTAGTGGTTATTATTCCACACCACCTCAAAAAAAAAAAAAAAAATGCAACCAATTTTATAGCTTTGAACTCAAGAAAAATGGCTAGCTGGCCGCTGAAATGAAGTTCAAAGGTTAATTTGTAATGAAAAGAAGTGTGGAGAGTCAAAATGTGAAAGTACCCCAAATTCAAGGGCTCGTGAGCCAAAATATACAAAATGGAAGGCAAATCCAAGGAAACCAATGGCAGAGAAGATAGCAACGACAGACATACACTCTTCAACTTTCCAAACATACATTATATCTTTGCTTATACAAACTAAACTATAATTTGATTTACAGACAGAGAGAGATATACAGAAGGAGATATGGCATCTTCTTCTCATCTCTCAGCTATCCCCACACGACTTTCCAAACCATCTTCTAGTCACAGTTAGTCTTCTCTTTCTCTCTCTTCTCACACACACACACACACTAAGATTCTGGGTAGTTCGTCTTTCTTTGTTGGATTTATAGTAAGACTGTGAAATTACAGTTTGCTAGTGCATCAACAAAAGTATAGCGAGTAAAGATTGAATCTTTTTCCCAAGTCTCGCACAAGATTGTCACGAATTACTATTTATGAGTACTTCCATTTTAGTGGAGCTCGGTTTTGATACCCAACTGTGATGAAAATTCAGTTCAATTCGTTTTCGTTAGAAGAAAGGAGATAATAAACCACTCAACTCTTGATTGTGTGACAACTTTGACAGTAAATTCCAAGGCAGTGTCGTTGAGCGTGAGAGCTAGCTTGGATGAAAACGAGAAAGGCAATTTGGATGAGTCGTCAAAAGCCCCAAAGGTAAAACCTTTATTACTCACAGGTCTGGTTTAATGTAGAGAAACAAGGCTCTACTATATGTATATAACTGGTCTGTGTGTGTGTGTGTGTGACATGTATCAGGAAACTAAACTGTCAATGAATCGACGCGTGTGTCTCACGTGTCTCTGCTCAACGGTGGCTTTGATAAAAGAGTACGGCGGATCGACCCCGGAAACCTCGGCGGCAGATACACGGGACAGATCATCAGGCTGTCTAAACTGTGGAGGCAGTGGCGCCGTGCTTTGTAAGATATCGTTTTTTTTCTTTCTTTTCGCAATCTTTTTACCGATTCCATGTCGAAAGATAGACGGGATTAGTAAGCTGTATAAGGTTGTTCTTTCTCGTTGCCAATTGATTTTGTGATGAAACTTTACGATACTTAGCATGATATCAGACCCCTCGAATCTCAAACGAACACTGATTTAGTGAAGCGTAGCGTTGCATAACCCAATCTTGTAAAACAACCTTTGAGAATATGAGCTAGCTGGTAAGATATTTTGTTATTCACCTTCGTTGGCGAGTTTCGTTTTTTTTCTTCTTGCAATGCTGTTACAGTTTTTGTTGAAAAGATAGCGGGGCTTAGTAGCAAGTTGTATAAATTCATGAATTACTATTCTCATTTTTAATTGATTTTGAGATGAAACTCCACGATACTTGGCATACTATCAGTGATTGTATGACTTGTAAGTGTTCATTCTTGCTTTCAGTTGACTTTTTGGTTTAACTCCTCTCATTGACCCCGAGTTTTATCCACAATCATCTCATCGGTTTTCTGTTTATTTTGTTATCTTTTCCCGTAATAAACGTTTTAGTTGGCTTTCGCATGTCAAAAAAAAAAAAAAAAACCAGCATAATCAATGTAGATATTATCCTATTGGCTTACCTGATTCTTAATCAGATACGTGATCATGGGTCTACTTTTTTGTTCATGTTCATTCTTGGTTTCGGTTTAGGTGACATGTGTGGCGGCACGGGAAAATGGAAAGCTCTAAACAGAAAGCGAGCCAAAGACGTTTACGAGTTCACCGAGTGTCCAAATTGTTACGGTACGCCCTTTTCCGAACCTTGTTTGATTGTGTGATCAAAATTCTCGGATCTGAGCTCGTCTGTTTGGAGTCCAGGTCGTGGAAAGCTGGTATGTCCGATCTGCTTAGGGACGGGTTTGCCCAACAACAAAGGGCTTCTGAGACGCCCCGACGCTCGCAAGTTGCTCAACAAGATGTACAACAGTCAAATTTTGCCTGATTCTTAAACCTTAATATTCTCCAAAAAGGGACTTGTATAGATTGGCAAAAGCTTCCACTTTTGTGTGCTTTGTAGCACTTGAGTATATGTATGCAATGTAAGCATGGTTTCTAAAATATATTGACTTTACAGGCTCTAGATATGTATTTTCCTTGCATAACAAGCCAGCAATCCAGAGAGAAAAATCAACTCATCATTTGATCATTTTAAACGTAAGAAAGAGATGCAAAATTGAAAGAAAAAAGAAAAGAACAAAAAAAGAGAGAGGAAGAGAGCAGAGTTCAGCTCAGTTCAGTTCAAATCAAGGCTGCGAATTCGGTAACTGGGAAACCACATTGTGCTCGGGCTTGTGTTCACATTCGAAGTCGAGATGAACGAACGCCCGTTCCACTTCCGGAAGCTTCTCGAGCTTGTTCTGAAGGCTCTCTCCGATCATGTGCGCCTCTTTCAGCGGCAAGTCCTCCGGGAGCTCAATATCCACCTGTTTTTAAAAAATCGAAAAAGACAATCATATAATAATTTTGATTCTCTTGCCCTTTTATGTATTTATCTATAGCTTTTGTTGAAGCGCAACAAGACCAAACCTCGACAAAGTAAAGAACGCCGAACGTGTAAGCGCGGACTGTGTCGACTCGTTTGACTCGGGGGTGTCTTATGACGAGGTAAGTCAGCTTCGTCAACACTTCCGGTGGGGCCGACTGTCCCACCAGCGAAACTGCATTTTTTTCGTGATAAATTTATGTTATTTGATGAATAATGCTGTGGTTATTTACAAGTAAAACTCTTGACAGTTTTGGTGACCCGAACAATATACTGCTTTTGTTTGCGTATCTCTCATTTTTCGGAGGTTTTTTTTTACCGTCTTGGGTTTTCCATGTATATTAGCGTGTTATTGATTTTTCGTATTGTACTGTTTTATTGCCATCAATCAATAAGAGGAACTAGTATAACAGACAAAGTACCTGCATTTTCCATGACAGTCCTGGACCAATTTACGATGGTGTATATCGCGAGGATGATAGCTCCGACCGGATCGATCCACCACGAGAATCTATCGGCCAGCACTGCAGCGACTAAACCCACCAAGTTCGTCACCACGTCGAAATAGTGATCCTGAGTAACCGAAAAACATAAGCCTGGATCAACAAATTACAACAACGATAATCGAGGAGAAATGAGATCGGAAGAAAGGAACGACCTCGGCGTAAGCGCGGACGATCTTGTTCCTGGAGCTTTTGCAGTAAATCCAGAGAACGAGCTTTGAAGCCGAGGCGGTCAACATGATGGAGTAGAGCCAGACGAGCTGTTCGAAGGTCATCTTCTCGGATGGCTTGTCTTTCATGAGCTCTTCCACAGCCTGAAACAACACCTGAAACCCTGGTTTTTTTTTTTTTTTTTTTCTTCTTCTAATTAGCCCTCAAAAACCTGTAAAGAGTGGGGGTTTATACTGTGTTTGGAAACTGGAAATTGATCAAGAATTCTGGCAAATAAAGTTTGAGGGACTTTGATTCTGGAAATTGATTAAGAAACATGGAAAATGAAAATTGAAGAAAATTCACACACGTGAGGAGGGATTTTGATTTTTTTACAGAATTTTAATTTTCCCTCGTATTTTCTTTTGGATTGTCATTTTCCTTGGTAAAATCCCCAGTTGCAAAAATGGCCTTGGGAGATAAGAGTACCTAGAGTGGCCATAATGGCAGCGAAAACGATAATGCCGACGGGTTGGACCCTGAGTTTTCCGATCGGGTATCGGTAAATATTAACGTTCTTCATAGACAAGTGTGTAAACCACAGAATCCCTCCCGCCATCAGATCGAGCAGCGAGTCCAGCGTCGAAGCAGCGACTGCAATCGAACCGCTCTTTATCGTCGCGTATATCTGATCAACATTATTGATTCATCTTCTTTAGATCAACACAAATACACAAACACAAAGCATTATTGTAATTGTATATATTATGATTGAAGAACGAACCTTGAGAGCCAAGAGAATGACGTTGGCGTAGTTTGAAATCTTCATCGCCAACTCTTGTTGAGCTCGTTCTTCCACGTCTTCCTCATCGAGTTTCTCGGAATTGACGATTGAATCCACTTCGTCGAAAGATTTCAGCGTCGCAACTTGGGTCTCGTAGTACTCTCTCTCTCCTGTGTATTAAAAATTTATAAGATGATGATGCAGAGAAATCAACCAACAGGGTCAAACTCAAAAAGTAATAAAGTCCCATCAAGAAAGATCGGAACTTGTATCGGAAAGATTGTTTCTTTACACAAAACGACAAAGAAAGACAGACCTGGTGTCAAGGTTTTGGCTTTGGAGAAATCGATGTCGTACGGGCCTTGTTCGACGTCGACGTCGAGACCGGCTCGGGCTTTGTCGGGAAGCCTTGCGATGAACTCGGTACGGAGCGAGTTGACCGAGTATCTCCGACTCAGTTGACGGTGAAATCTCCCACCGTTCTCACTCGTTTTCCGACCCAGCAATGGGCTCGTCGTCTCCGAGTTCGACTCGTCCATGATGTTGTTGTATTCAAAGTTCAAACTCTTCTGTCACATAAAAAACAATATATATATATATATATATATATATATATATATATATGATTTATATATGTGTATACATACACGTAACGTTTGTGTATATAATAATTATATTTGTAGTGATAATTGGACAGCTTCTAGGTTCTGAAAGAAGAAGAATAAGACCGGAGTACATGGAACTTTTTCACTAAAATGGAAAAAAAATTACGATGAGTTACATGTGACGTGGCAGTTTTTTCACGGTGGTTACGTGTTGGCTTAGAAATAGTAGTGAAAATATAGACGTTTGAGAACGTTTCATTGGATATCTTATCTTAAAATATACTCATTTGTGTGGAAGGATAATTGTTTATTTATTATAAGAGCTTCCCCATAAAAAAAATATAAAGTTAAAAATACTTATATTATAACATATAAAACTCTTTGTTTTTATGTGTTTTTTGTTTGGAGAGAGCTTCCGTAAGGAAGATTTTTTCTTTTTAATAACCCGAAAGAATGATTATTTTGAGTAAAAAAAAGGTGGAGGAAGAAATGATAATGATAATAAAAATAAATGCTAACGAAAAAAAAATGATAATAAAATAAAAACAAAGCAAGTTATTACTATTCCATGTAAGTAGAGAGATGAAGAAAATTCGTAAACCACAGCTGACCACCAGATTTTTAAATTACGTGCTTCGTCTGATTTTTAGATCGATCTAAAACGATTTGGCACGGTTTTCAAAATTAAAATCATGGTTAATTTTTTTTTAACTTTGTTTTTAAATTTTATGTTATCTAAAAGAAAAGTCTAATTAATCTGATTTAGTTTATTTCTTTAAACGCTCTTGTCCAAGTTCAATTTTTATTACGATGCTCCGATTCAATTTGGAGACTGTTTAAACCGGATCGTGATAAAGTGAAAACGTGACACACACAACCAGTTAATTTCTGCCTCTTGTGGATGGAATTGATATATATGGTTCCATAGATTTATAATAATAAATATCTGTTTTAGTAGCGTTGACCTTGACGATACAATAAAGGTGTTTTAATTTTTAAAAGCACTCTGCAATTATAGGAGTTGAAAAACTATGGGCCTGCATGCATTTTGCTCTGCTGAGAGAATAATTCTCTTATTAATTATTTTAATTACATAGTTTGATTAATTGAAATAAAAGAATTTTCTGTGGATTTCATGTCATTTGGGTATTACTCTGCAACTCAGAATATGGTATTAGTTATTAACTAAAACCGCTATGTGCTTATTAAGACCGCTTCTTCTTTTTATTTTTTTTTTCATAATCTTTTTTCAAAGGGTTTAAGACCACCAATAAATGCATGTTACAACACACTGAGTTCGGAGAAGCATGAACTTGTGAAGAGATCAATTAAATAACAAACTTAAATTAAAGAGGAAAAAAATGGCAATATAGGAGACACATTATAGTTATACTTATACATACAAGTTACAACCCCACTAACTAAATCACGAGTCGTACTCGTAGTGTATAAATTGATGGCATTAATTAGGTTTGAATGTGACTCGTATCGTACCGATTGCAATGTTCTGTTTGACATCTCTTTCTTTTACTAAACCAAAAATTTGACTTGTCAAACTTACAATTTGTCAACAAGAAGAGAGGCGATATAAAGTTTATAAACAACAAGAACAAAATATATGTACATATGTATATGATAATATATAATTTTAATACAAACACCCTGCAGAAAAGGGAACAACGTAAGATCTGGGATTCAGTATATTTGATTAAATTTAAAACAATGAAATGAAGCAATTTGTGTTCCACTCCCAAAGTTAAAAATTATTAACGGTAAACAAATAAATAAATGCTATGAAAGCATGTTACTATTGTCATGCCTCCAAAATCTACAACAAAAACCAAAAACTAAAACTCAAAACTTTGACAATATCTACAGCGACTGGATCGTGGGTTCGATCTTCTCGGTCTCTCTCTCTCTCTCAAAAAGTAACCGACTCCGTATCGGTTTTTTCGGGGGCAGTCTCTCTTGGCCTCCTCTTTTCTCCTCCGTTCGACGACTTGTTCGAAGCCTGGTCGGCCCTCGAGACGATCTTCGAGACCGAGAATCCGGCGACCTCGAAGTTACGAGCGCGGCCGGGGATGAGAGCTTTGCGAAGCACGACTTCGATTCCATCGTAAGTCCACGCGCTCAACACCGCTTCGCCTCTGAGCCCGATCGCAAACCAGCCCAGCCCAGCGGCCGCGATGTCCACCGAGCTCGCGTCCCAGCTGTTACCGCTCACCCGAAACTCCTTTTTCACCCACTCCCCGAGCTCTTTCACCCGTTCGGGTCCGATCGGAGGCTGACCAATCAAATCAAAGCAGACTCGTTTGAAACACGTTTTAAACGTTTAAGAGACGACGGAGAAGCGGATCGCACCTGTAATTGACGGCCAAAGTGTTGGTCGTACATTTCGAGGGCGTTTTCGGTTTTTCCCATGTGCAGCGGAAGATAAGGAGAAGCCCAGACCGTGACGTAGATCGACCCCGCCGAGGATTCTTCTATGTCCAGCCTCATTAGACCCGCAATGTGAATCGAATGACCCGCCTATTAAAAAGAGTTGATAAATCCCAGAAAAAAGAGTTGAGAAAACGATGAATCTGATTTCGATGATCATCCACAATCTACAAATTAGTCCCCAGCAAGTCACAAGTCAGCCTCTTTTGTAGACTTAAATTGAAAACAAAGAATCTTGAAAACTATTCGAAATACAAACAAGTGCGTGGGAAGTCCCTCGAACAGCTGGAAATAGCCCGATCCCATTTACGAAAAAGTAGAAATGGAAGCAGATCGATTTCGAGTAAATGGATATTATGAGTAGAATGAGAAAAAATGGAATTTGATTAATTCACCCTCTAAATTTTGGAAAAATTAGAAAATCATCCTATTAAAATTGTCAAGTTAAAAACTTTTGCTCTAACCAATAAAATAAACTTAATGATCCTACAAACGATCATTTCAAGCTATAAATGAATCCATAATAAAGTTGCAAACAATCAATCAATGAATCAATCTTAAAAACCAGCCTGTAAATCCTGGGCCTCAATCTACAAATTTCTCTTAGAGGCAAGTTAGTTCTGTTGACTAAAAATTGATTTTAATCTGTCAATCAAGCCATGAACTTTGTACAAAACTGTCAATCCTGGGCCTCAATCTACATAACTCTCAAGTTGTGAGGGTCATAAAGCTGAGAACTTTTTAAATTGTCAAGCTACGACTTTGTAAAGCCGAGAACTTTTTGAATTGTCAAGTTATGAACTAACATTGGTCCTACAAACAAGACCGAAACCATAATCATAAATTTGCAATCAAACCCTTAATCTACGAACCAGTCTCATAAGCAAGTAGTCTCTTTTGTAAACTAATATTGATCCGATGAACTTTGTCCTTATGTTAAGTCGTTGAACCTAATTTATTGCGTACGCTATCAAAGACCTTACACGGACGGAAATTTTACACTTTTATTGCGTTCGACCTTAATTATATTTATATTCACACGATCTCTATTTCCCCCTTGGGACTACACTATACATGTCTTGTCCTCGGCTTTATAAGTTGTTTTCTGGTAATGTCGGATCAAGGGCTCTAATCCTAACACGTAAAAAGCTGTAAGCCATCGCAAACGAAACCAAAGCTAAGAGAGAAGAACGAAAAAAAAACCTTGATCCGGTAAGTCCTAGGCCTGAGCTCCTTGGTGACGTGGACGAGGGCGAGCTCGTCCCGTGTGAGGCGGGTCGTGATCTGGTGCGGATGAAGTAACCCCGGGGTGTCGAACAGCTTCGCCTTTCCCGCCAAAACCCCCTCGACCCGAACGATCCCCAAAGTCGTTCCCGGCACCGGCGCCTCCGTCAGAAACGAAGCCTTCTTCTTCTTCTTCGTCGTCGTCTCATCATCCGGCCCCGATCCTCCGTGTCTCGCCATAGCGTTGATCAGCGTGCTCTTCCCGGCGTTCTGCGCCCCGACGGCCCAGACCCGCCCCCGCGGGCCCGCCATCGCCGCCACTGCCTCGATCAGGTTCTGGACCCCCCAGCCCCGCACCGAGCTCACGAGGTGGACCGCCGCGAGCCTGAGGCCGCTTTCGCGGCCCTCGTGGGCCCGATTGCGGACCCACTGGTCCAGCGCCGTGGGACCCACGGAGCGCGGGAGGAGGTCGATCTTGGTGGCCACGAGGACGAGCCGCGGGACGTTCCCGGGCTTCCCTTCCTTCCACGCCTTCGAGTTCCCCGACCCGGCCGCCTCCGAGACCGCCCTAGCCGCCCGCCTCGGGAACGACCCGTCGAAGTCCGACGAGTCCACCACCGCCAAGACCACCGACCTCGCTCCGCCGGAGGCCGAGATCTTCCGGCCCACCGTGTGGTCGAAGTCGAACTCCGGCAGGAGGTTCTCCGCCGCCGAGTCCTTCACTCTCCCGTAGTGCCGCAGCGAGTGGCACCGAGCGCACACCACCGGCCGGGGATCCGAATCCGGCGGAGGAGGAGAACTCCGGTGAGTCTCCGGCTCCGGCTCTGTCTCGACGAGGATGCCTCGCTTGAGGGAGTCGGAGAATTCGGGCTCCAGTGGGCCCCACCAGAGGCGGGCTTTACCGAGCCTGGTGGGCTTTTTACCGTCCGGCGAGGGTTGGAGGAAAAAGCCGGGGCTTTTGGGGTCCGAGTCTTGCATGTGGACCCCACACCCCGGGCAGACATGACGGGAAGGAGGGGCTTTTGCGGCGGAGGCGGTGGTCGGAGGAGGAGATTTTTCCTCTTCTTCTTCTTCTTCTGCGGCGTAGTTTCCTTCGCGGCTGAAACAGGGGTTTGCTTTTGTGGTGGTGGGTTTCGAAGAGAAATAGAAGGGTTTGTTTGGGAGAGAATTGGGGGTTTGGGATTGCGATGGGAATGGAGATCGAGAGAGTGAATAGATTGTGGAAGAAATTAAAGGCTTGAGCTTTAACACGCACTGTCTTCCACCTCTGATCATTTTCTGTTTCTTCTCTCTTTTGATTTCTTTAGGGTTTAGGGCTTAAGAGTGGAGGAACGAACTTAACTTCCTTGACTTTGACTGTCATATAAGAAATCTAACTTTTTATTTTACTTTATTAGTCGTACTAACTGTTTAAATTTTGAGTGTTAAATGGTAAACTAAAAATAACTTTCGGATTAATTTGTTTCATAAACTCATTTTAAAAAATAATCTATTAAATAAATAATCACATTTATAGTTTGATATTGCTAACTAATCAATATTTCGTAAATCTTGGATAAATAATTACTTTTATATATATAAATATTAAGTAAATAATCAGTTCAGCTTGATGATCTTAATATTCGTAATGTCATTGATTTTTCTTTGAACATGATTTATTAACCAATGAAAGACGAAGTGAACAGAATCTCAAGCAAGCATTACACACATACATACATACATACCCAAACAATTTACACTAGACTAAAATAAAAATAAATAAAAAATGAAAAGGTTGGGAAGTCAATTCTCCTTCCAAATGCGGCCGGCGAGTTTGAGCTTGAGCTCGTGGCGGTTTCCAGCGGAGAAGAAGAGGGCGAGGGAGCGGTGGATGATGAGGCCGTCCTGGCTGTCCCTGACCTTGCGGTGGCTGTCTCGGATGCTTCGCGGGACCCCCTGCCACGTCAGCTTCCTGCCGCTGCCGCCGACCTCGAGGCTGTAGCTGAACTGCTTGGCCTCCTCCTCGTCTCCCATGAACCGCACAAACGCCATGTACACCGCCGCCCCTCTCCCCATCTCGTACGCCTCAAAGTGAAGGCAAAACTGCCGACCAAAGCAGTTGAACACCTTTCAATCCCCCCCAACACACACAAAAAAATAACAGAAATTTAGCGATATAAGCCACATAAACATAAGCGTTTGCGTTTTAGCCAACATTTTAGTAATTTTTTCGTAAATAGCAAAAATGTATTGTAAATAGCAAAAAATATGATGTAACCAACATTATTTACACATATTTATTATAAATTTACTCTGTGACTTTTATTATTTTGATAAAGTAAATAGATTTACGTGACTATTTACCAAAAATTAACAAAACGTTGGCTATTTCAAAATTTCTAATATTTCATATGGCTAGATAGCCACCGGACCAAACAAAAAGACGACAAATTCAGAGAGAGGCTTCCAATGGGGACTCAAAAAGCAACAAATTCACCGTCCCCTAAAAATGTGTAGACAATCTCTCGACCCACAATAATAATTAGCAAATTAGCCAACGTTTTGTAAATTTTAGGTAAATAACTAATATTTTGTAAGTTTTAGCCTTTTAGGTAAATAGTCAATATTTGGTACAATATTTCAGTCAATTTACGCGTGTAAATATTTAGTCAGGGCTATTTATCAGAAACTTACTAAAGGTTGGCTAAATGGCAAACCAAAACTGTAAGATTAAAAGCTTGATTAAAACTCACGGTCAACATCCAGGTGGCGTTTTCGATGTCGTGGGGGTTGGACTTGACGTAGCGGTGGTTGAAGGTGGAGCCGTCGTGCATGTCGACGCGGTGGTGGTCCTTGAGGTGGGCCACGAGGGACGGGACGTCTCCGGTGACGCTGCACTCGGCTCCGGCGTAAGGGCAGTTGAAGGGCCGGTTTTTGCAGCTCTTCTCGTGCTTGAGCTTCGCGTAGTACGGGAATATGTCGTGGCAACCCAGCGCCTCGTAGCGACACCTCATCTCCAGCGACTCCGCCACTTTCTCGAGAGCCAGGCACCGGATGTTCCCGAGCTCTTGACGGCACGTCGGACAGCAGTTTTGCACCCGAGCCTTGCAGCTCGAACACACCGTGTGACCGCTCGGACACTGCGCCCCAAAAAAACATTTGGATATTGATCACGACGGTCGGGCAATAGAATACAAAGATCAAGAAAGACGTAGATTTACGTGAAAAAACCCGAGAACATTTGGATACTAGAAAAAAAAATGGGTTGGAAATCGATGACGGTAGAGTAATAATATACGAATACAACAAGTAGATTTGCGTGAAAAACCTGTGACCATTTCGGATACTAGAAAAAAAATGGTTGGAAATCGATGACGGTGAAGCAATAAAATAGAGAGTCGAGCGCGTAGATTTGCGTGAATAACCGGATAGCATTTTGGACAGTACACAATATGGTTAGAAATTGATGATGTTGGAGCAATTAAATACGAAAACAAGAACACACAGATTTACGTGGAAAATTCAAGACGGGAAAAAAAAAAAAACCGCCGACATGTCAAAAGCTGGTTACAATTGAAGTGGGTAAAAAAAAACGCCAAAGGGCGAGTGGCAAAACAGGCGAAATTCAAGAATCTGCAAAGGTCCTTAAACGAAAAGAATCTGTAAAGGAATCTCTCATACATATTTCACTAAATTTTCTCTCCTAATCCCATTTACATACAGGCTAAGTTAACTTAAGTATTCCTATATTAACTCCTGACTTATCTACCTATTATTACTTTTATCTTATCCAAGTTTCAAGCAAAAAACCAAGCAAAAGTTTTTTTTAACTCGATAGGATAAAAAGAATAGGAAATGGATGGGAAAGGAAAAGAAAAATGCAAACTAGATCACACGGAAAAAAAAACAAACTGAAATCCGAGTAAAGGCAATACAAAAAGCCATTTTAATCACCTCCTCACTAAACTCCTCGAAAAGGAGAACCTGAGATTCGAAAACACACTTGTACCTGGTGAATCGGAGGGTACATGAGGTTCATGCAAACCGGGCACTCGAGCAACTCGTGAACGTCATTGTTATTCGATGATGTCACCGTCCCAAGACTCCCGCCGAAATTGTTGGTGCTGGTTTTCTTGATGAAAGGAGAGCTTCGCAGCTCGAAATTCGAAGGCGCAGCGTTGCCGTCCACGAACGCCACACGGGACTCCGTTATTTCCGGGCAGTACATTTTCCGGGAAAAAACTAAAACTTCCAAATCAAGGGCTAAATTTGATTCATCTTCTTCAGTGACTGTGTCGTATGTGAGAGTGACACAGAATAGTTTAAGGCACAGTGTGAAGAAAAGTAACAACTTTATTTCTTTTTTCAATGGGTATAGATTTCACAGTCCCCTTTATTCTGTCTGCTCAAAGATTAAAGTATGGTCTCCAAAAAAACTAACGGAAAAAAAAAGAGAGAGAGATTAAAGTGTGGTCATCATCACGAAAGAGGAATAAAGCTTCAAACTTTGTTAAATATTCGAAAACACGATGTACGATATATATAAAAAATAGAAAAGTTTCTCTTCAAAGTTCAAAGTTTAAGCCAAATTCAAAATGAATTGTTTACGCTTTAAAACACTTCTTTGAACCAATTTCAGCTCCTCAGCCAGTTTCTGACACTCGAATCTTCTTTATGCTAATAAAGCCAAGCACACCGAATCATTTTGGTTATTTATTAATTTTTCTTGTAATAAATTGCTTAAGAGTTTGGCTTGGAAAAATAACCACAGTCACTATTGACTCTTCTAAAGATTCAAACCACCAAAGATTCTATATCACTAGAAGACACCAACATACAAGAATTGAATAAACACACTTCCTAACGTTAAAGAATCAAACAACAATCGATTAACAGAGACAAAAAAAGAAGTATGAAAGGGCAGTGACGAATAAACTCACTCACCAAAGAACAACTTAGACTTTATAATAAACCTCTCTACAAACCAACTCAATGAAGAACGAGCAAAAAAATATAAACAATAAAAAAAAACCCAGATGGG
Source organism: Urtica dioica subsp. dioica (assembly GCF_054948205.1). Taxonomy (NCBI): domain Eukaryota; kingdom Viridiplantae; phylum Streptophyta; class Magnoliopsida; order Rosales; family Urticaceae; genus Urtica; species Urtica dioica. The sequence goes on from NC_142763.1 coordinate 601,435, forward strand.
ATTTTCAAGCCCAGATGTGATTCTGATCCTGATTTCCACTACCCACAACTTGCTTTACTCAAAGATTCAATCTTTATTTTTCTCAACCTAAAAAAAAAAAAAAAACAACTGTACGTACTTGGATGGGTTGAGTTCGAGAAGAGTCAGTCCGCAAATGAAGCTCCCGTAGTTCTGGATTATGCGTCGTCCTAGATCGATTTGAGAATAATTATAATGCCAATATATATTAAAAGAGTCAAGATTGTCCTTTGGGTCTTAATTTATATTTTTTTTTTTTGTTGAATTCCTATTACACATGAATACGAGTCGCACGCTCAGTTGTACACATGTATGCGATAATACGGGCGTCTTTTCTCTGGCAATGTCTCGGAGCTATTAAAATAATTTAGGAAACAGACAAAGCTTTACATATTATATGTATGTATGTGTGTGTATAATTGGACTCGTGTGGGTATATGTTTGGTTATAAATAGACGTGAGTGATCATTAATTAATTAATTTGTTTATTGATTTGTGTCATCGTATTTAATACTTGTCTCTGCATATTATTTATTTATTTTTATTTTTTTGACAAATCTGCATATTATTTATTAAATTATTTTATTTCGATTTTGATGATGAAGAAGGTGACAGTTCCCACACGCCAACGTTTTTTCAAAATTTCGAAATGCCATAGTCAATCAGCCCGTTATAAAGCGAATTCTTTTTTATCTAAAAAAAATTCGTAAAATTTATAAGGAAAAGGTTGGACGTCAAACAACGTTCCATTCTATTTATAAGTAAAAGTTACTCTGTAAAATTCGTAAGAGAAATATGAAAAGAATTTTATTCAATTCGTTGTTTGATAGTCTCAATTCTTAAGACACTCAATTCATTTTGGTGAAAGATCTTTCGATTTCATGTCATTTGACGGGAGGATCATTTGATCTTGACATTTTGGATTGTCGTTTTTTCCGTACGAATAAATGACGTCATAACAGTAACCATAATTATATGCTTGAAGTTTAACCAATCAAGATAAATGCTCAAGGCTTCGAATAATAACATTCATAATCCATATGATGAATTAAAAGACGTTTTTTTTCTTTGTATGTTTTATGGATATCAAATATTATCGAAGAACATAGTAAAATTACTTGAAATTTCACAGAAATCCATCAAAAAGTCATGGAGATCATGTATTGCTCATACGTCCAATGCCCTATGCATATACAATCACAATGCATACAAGGAAATTACAAAAATAACATTTGTTAAGTGTTACATTTTTATAAAGCGGCTATTTTAATTTTTTTAAAATATTATTTTTACATGATAAATATTTTTTCTTATAAACGAAATTGTAAATAGTAAATAAACAAAATACAACATACAACTTTAAAAAAAATGGTAAACATCAGGAAAACTCAAGAAAAATAACTATACGCAACCTAAAAAATTATTATTTTTGTAAGAATAGTTTTAAACACGCTATTTTTGAAATAAAGTACAAAATAACGGCATGCATCCATGGCTATGTGCGTGGGTTGAGATTTGAGAATTATAGGTCTTAGTGTATGTGTCCAATGAAGCACAATCGCTGAAGCCCAATTGCAACTTATTTTATCGGTTTTCCCACTAATCTATAATATATTGAATTGGATAAGCGTAAGACACTTGTTTTACACTAAGCTTATTATGTTACAAATTGTATGATATAATTCAATTACGCTTTTAAGAACACGAGAGGGATCTTCTTGCTGATTTCCTGAACATAAAGAGGCCTAAAAGCATGAAACAGATTATGTTGTTGCTTCAGTGACTTGGTATTTCTTTTAATATTTTTCTTCTTCTTATACATTACAAACTTTGTGGCGTGAAGTGTATAAACATAAATTTAGCTTCAATATTCAATGGCATGTTTGCCCAACGCGCAAACTTCTATAAATCTTCTTAATTTGCACGAATGAGTCACATATAGTCGTTTTTTCCTCGTGAATACACACACATTAATATTACCTTTTCGTTACATAAATTACGTATGCCCTAGAAATTATTAAGCACGATGATACGATTAGCTTAATTACTTGGATTTATTTTAGATAATTGACAGTTATTCATTATGAAAAATAATATATGGTCTAAAACTACTGAAAATTTGGCTCTCGTACTTTTTACTTAGTGCGTCGGTAAATTTATGGAGGTGTGTGACCTTATACTTCTATAGTAACATATGTTCAATTTAGGTAAGAAAACCATCAGACTCAATTATATTTATATTTCAACAACATAATTTGTAGAGCGTAGAAATTGAAATATCTGTTAAACGGATCATTTTAACTTATAAAGGAAAGGTAAGACTATATTTTATATAATGGCATGAGACATAATAAGGTCGTGTTCCTTTTTAACTACCACTTCCAAGTTTGGAGTTATTTTCCAACTACCATTAAAGGATTAGCCCCACTTGACTCATATCTATATGTTACACACAATCTTGTCCTATTTATCATATGATTATATCTAAAAAAAAAAAAAAAAAAAAAAAAAAAAGTGGTATCTTCATGGACTGCATGTGTCTACTAGTTTCTTTCCTATCCTAACTTGTTCTTTTTTTCTATATGTTGTCCTCTATACACATCTATAAATATAGAACACAATAACATTGCTTGATGAATAAAAAAATCATATAGCAAACTATATTCCTCTAACAAAATATTCAGAAAAACTCCAATATACTATAATGAGTGATAATATGGTTGAAGAGGAGAGTTTAGTAGGAGAAGTGTTGTTGAAGGTGATTGTGTTTGTGATGGTCCAAGCTCTTGTTTATCTCATTCTTTCAAGCTCATCAAATTTGTTCTCCAACAAAAAATCGACGAGCTTCGAAGCGATGAGATCTTCAAGCATCGCTCGAATCTTTGCTTCCATCTCCGATTTTCCTCAAGCCACTGATCAACCCTTCTCCGAAGAAGATCGCCAACTTATTTAATGATATTATATGAAGACCGCTTGGCTATACTCTATTTGTTGTTATAGCACTAGTCGAAATATGTATAGTTCAATGTTATGATATGTGATTAGACATTATAAATTGTGAGTTGATCATCTTGTGCACAACAAAATCATATCAATATCAAGTGTAATGTTTCAGTCAAGAGCAAAATTAATATAGGATTCAAATCATGGTCACTCTATACCCTTCTATTACTTGTTTTTTCTTTTCTTTGACTGACAACGAATCAGAATTTTGTTGTAAATTAATCATATTGGCAAGGATTTCTATAATCCTCATATCACTACTATACCCTTTTATATTTGTTTTTTGTTTTTTTTTTCAAGTTTCCATTAGTTGATTTTGCGTATAATTAATTATATTTGCTTTTTCCAAGTCCCACGAGATTTTAGTGAATTCAACTATAAAAAGAAGCAACAATAATAATGATAAGATTAAAGCGTATAGGACAGTGGAAGTTGCTTGCTTTTATCCGCAAGATAATTTCCTCTCTCTTTTTTATTTATTTCTTTCTTAAAGAACATACATACATTTGTTACTTGTATAGATACTTTTTCCCCAAGTAATTACAATTCTATAGAAAGAGTCAAGACATCAATATTTTAATTTTTTTTTTCTTTCCAAGTATTATTGTCAAGAAATATGCAAACGCAGCTGATCATATCACATAAATATGACTAAGATAATTGAACATGAATATTACTATCTTATATGTTAATTTTTAATCAAACTCGCCAAAAAAAATAGTTTTCTATGCGTAATATCAAATCCGTCACAATATTACATAAACTTCTCATAAAATCTCATTTTTGTGACAACTTTGTCAAGAACTTATTTAGAATTTTGTTTCAAGTAATAAAAAATATGAAAAAAATAAAAAAAAAATTAGATAATTATTTGAATAAAAAACATTTATTCAATTATATATAGTTACAACTCAACTTACGAGAGAGATAAGAATAAGTCAAATTATGACAATAATACATAACCCTAATAAAAAAATATATGCACGTTAAGATTGAGGCCTACCTATCTACTGTTAATTAACAACTCAATTATCTTTTGAATAAGGGAAATAATTTTTGACGCGACTCACGATCACACCCCAACAAAAGTAATAAACACCAAAAACTACTTAAAATTGCTTCACTTGTCACACAGGGTGTGGATCGTCTAAATTCGGGCCCGTGATAAATAGCAGTCCTCTTTGAATAATACAAATCACGAGATTAACTATTCAAAGCACAACTATTGGACCTCTTCGATTCACTAGTTTATTCATGGACAATTACAAACGATAATTATGTATACAATAATTTCCTCAATTTTATATGGTATTGCGTGTAGTCAAACTATAACTTGTCCTCAAAGAGGCGGCTTCAATAAAAGGTCACACAAAGCTTATCAAAGACTAAAGTTCATGCTTTTTCCTTCCACTTTCCTCTCCATTCAATCTCTGTAAAAGCTTCTTCAAGACTTGAATATGCATTCATTCACGTACGTACGTAGTCATATATCTGCACTCACATCACATACATCTTCAGAAACGCTCTAAAAAATGGCTTTGGAGACCAGCTTGTTGGGAGACATTTTGCTCAAAGTGGTTGTGTTCTTTATGGTTCAAGCCTTGGTTTATGTCATTCTAAGAAGCTCTTCAGATATCTTCTCCAATAATAGTAAGATCATTAGGTCCTTAAGCTTCAACCATGCGAGATCATCGAGCTTTATTCGGATGATGTCATCGTTCTCCGAATTGCCTTTCGTGGCTGATCAATCATCTTCGTCCCCTAGGGTGACGAGGATTCCGTCCATGGATGATGATGATCAATTTTATGATGCAATATATTAACTAGGAATAAAGAACATGTTGTTCTTATGATACAAGAAATTTAATTTTTTTTTTCCCTTTTTGTATTGCTTATTTGTCCAATGCTCAATATCAGACTTGTAATTTTCTAATTCTTTGTTATGCAAGATGTAATTATTTCTTAATATAAATGATGTTATTGGATATTAATTAGTTTTAAAGAGTACTTTTGATTTGAGGGAATTTAACTGAATTCTGTACTCTATTGAAGCTGTAACTTGTTTCTTATTTTAATTGAATTTATTTGAATATCAATCCTTTTAAAGACAACCCTTTGATGTGAAGTTTCAAGTTGCGGTGTAACAAGTGCAAGTTATCACTAATTTTTTTTTTTAAATGACATTAATTGCCCTTACTTATGGTAGTTTTCTATGTCTATGTTTGTCTCTTATAAATACCTGACATTTATACAAAATTTTACATTGAAATTCGATTGGGAAAAACAAATTTGTTAAGCATCGATTGTATAAATACCTGACATTTATACAAAAAAATTCGACCTTGAAGAGATGATCGGCTTCGAAGATTCAATTATTTATTAACGCACATGAGGTCCCGATTCCCGAGGGTACCTTTAATCATACGAAATTAACATAAAATATTGAATATTAATTTGTTTAATTGCTACATGTGATGTGAAGTTTCTCGCGGCATACAAATTGTGAATAATTTTTTTTTTCTCCCTCTTCTTCTTATCTTAATTGAATTTAGTGAACGTTTATTCGTGTAAAGAGTACCTCTTGATGCACCCATTTTTGTTTTTGTCTTGAAAAGACAAATTCATGCATTACGTTTCCGCTTACTATTTGTTTTGTTCTTCTTGTTTTTCACTTTTCTCCTCTTTTGTTTATCCCTATTTCCCTTGGCATTTTTCTTTAAATAATTCCGTAATTATATATATATCAAAGTCTACAGGCAATATTGGAGGCTACACTATTACAAAAGCAGGGACATTTACGTAAATTACTCGATGGCTCGTAATCTCTCTCTCGTCTAAAATTAACAAAGTAAATCAGAATCGCTTTGATTAGTGAGCTTGTTGTCCCCTCTCGGATAAGAAGAAGAAAACGAAATCGAAATCCCAGCTCTCTGTGGATCAAGCTCGAACCAGAAACCCAAACTGAGATCAGAGTTTGAGATTCTAGAGAAATGAGTTCTTCCAAGACTCTGAGGAAGCTCGAAGTGGTTTCCCCTGTGCCCGCCGACATAGACATTGCCAACTCCGTTCAGCCCTTTCACATTTCCGAGATCGCCGGAGATCTGAATCTCAGCCCTAATCACTACGATCTATACGGAAAATACAAAGCCAAGGTAATTTATTCTCTCACTCTCTTTTCCCTCTCGTTCGTCTGATTTCGTGATAGTAAAAGCCTCTCTCTCTCTCTCTGTCTGTGATTGATTGTTTGGCTCTGCGTGTAAATTACTAATATTTAGGGTTTGTGTATGTATGTACGTATAGGTTTTGCTATCAGTGTATGACGAGCTGAAAGACAGCAAAGACGGATATTATGTGGTGGTGGGAGGGATTACTCCGACGCCTCTCGGAGAAGGCAAATCCACCACCACCGTCGGACTTTGCCAAGCTTTGGGTGCTTTTCTCGATAAAAAGGTCCTTCCTTCTTTTCCCCTACACTTATCGCTTCACTCTCCGTTGCTTCTCTCTCCTGATTAAGAATTTGTCGGCACTGGATTCGATTTAGCTTTTGCGAAATTGACAGCAATAATATCGTTTGCTCGTCGCTTACCAAAAATCAATCACGACTCAAATATTGACATATTTAGTACGAAATCGGTCAAGAACTGCAACCAGTTCGTGACCAATGTGTAACAAAATCAACTCAATTCGTGACCGATTTGGTACTAGATTTCTTAATATTTTTGTTTTGGTTGATTTTTGGTAAGTGACAAACAATTGATATTAGATGTGTTATATTTGGATTTTGGTTGATTTTTGGTAAGTGACAAACAGTTCGTGACCAATGTGTCACGAAATCAACTAAATTCGTGACCGATTTGGTACTAGATGCGATAATATTTTGGTAAACAACAAACAATTGGTATTATTGTTGTCAATTTCCCTTTGCTTTTCGCGTGGTTAATTAAGCTCTCGACACGAATTTGATAGATATGGAAAATACAACTGGTCGTACTTAGTCGTTTATATCTAGATATAAACGACACATATTTGATCTCTAATAATCCAATCAAACTCAGGTGGTGACGTGTGTTCGTCAACCGTCGCAAGGACCGACTTTCGGGATCAAAGGCGGGGCGGCGGGCGGAGGGTACAGCCAGGTGATTCCGATGGAGGAGTTCAATCTTCACATGACCGGAGACATCCACGCCATCGCCGCCGCCAACAACCTCTTGGCCGCCGCCATCGACGCCCGAATCTTCCACGAGTCGTCTCAGTCCGACAAAGCCCTCCTCAACCGCCTCTGCCCGCTCAACAAGGAAGGAAACCGAACCTTCGCCCCGATCATGCTCCGACGCCTCTCCAAGCTCGGCATCGCCAAAACCCGGCCCCGAGACCTCACCCCCGAAGAGGTCAAGCGCTTCGCGAGGCTCGACATCGACCCCGACTCCGTCACGTGGCGGAGGGTCATGGACGTCAACGACCGGTTCCTCCGGAAGATCTCCATCGGACAAGGCCCCGAGGAGAAAGGGATGGTGAGAGAGACCGGGTTCGACATCGCCGTCGCCAGCGAGATCATGGCGGTGCTGGCCCTCACCACCTCGCTCGCCGACATGAGGGAGCGGCTCGGGAGGATGGTCGTCGGAAACAGCCGCTCCGGCGACCCCGTCACCGCCGACGACCTCGGGGTCGGCGGAGCTCTCGCGGTGCTCATGAAGGACGCGATCAACCCGACCCTGATGCAGACCCTCGAGGGGACCCCCGTGCTCGTCCACGCGGGCCCGTTCGCCAACATCGCCCACGGGAACTCCTCCGTCGTGGCCGACAAGATCGCGCTCAAGCTCGTGGGGCCCGGCGGGTTCGTGGTCACCGAGGCCGGGTTCGGGGCCGACATCGGGGCCGAGAAGTTCATGAACATCAAGTGCCGGTGCAGCGGTCTGACGCCGCAGTGCGCGGTGATCGTCGCGACGATAAGGGCTCTGAAGATGCACGGAGGCGGGCCCGACGTGGTCGCCGGAAAGCCTCTGGACAAGGCTTACGTGGCGGAGAACGTGGGGTTGGTCGAGGCCGGTTGCGTCAACCTCGCTCGCCACATCGCCAACACCAAGTCTTACAACGTCAACGTCGTCGTGGCCATCAACAAATTCTCGACGGATTCCGACGCGGAGCTCGACGCCGTCAGGAACGCCGCCCTCGCCGCCGGAGCCTACGATGCCGTCGTTTGCTCTCACCATGCTCACGGTGGAAAAGGCGCGGTTAGTTATCTGTTCTCGCTTACCATGCTCGTTGCGTTTTGGTCCTTGAAAACTAGTCTTTCGAACAAAATGGTCCTCAGACAAACTAATTAACTCTAAAACTAGCCTTGCACGACGATTTGTGTATATCTTAACTGCAATGGATTATAATGATCCCGGAACAACGTGATTTTTTTTTTTTTTTTCAGGTTAACTTGGGGATTGCTGTCCAAAGAGCCTGCGAGGATGTTACGCAGCCGTTGAAGTTTTTGTATTCGTTGGATATGGGTATCAAAGAGAAGATTGAGGCCATTGCAAGGTCTTACGGCGCCGCTGGAGTTGAGTACTCGGAACAGGTAAACCCCGGCCCGTTAACACACTTTTCAATGCAGATACAACGAAATTAGACTTGGAACTATCTTTTTTATTTGAGCAAAAAGTTGTAGAACTGAACTCAGAAGATGATTTTATGGTTGTTACAAACGTTGTTACGTTAACGACGATCACCCTGACGAGTCACTAAATGAAAGACAGAATAAAAACTCTTTAGCGTTTTACTAGTCCTGTTTTTTTGGTTCGTGAAAATTTCAAGGCTATAGAGATGTATGGGAAATTGTATAGCTTATTGATGATAAATTTTGTGTGGGGGAAAAAAAAAAAAAAAAAAAAAACAGGCGGAGAAACAGATAGAGATGTATGGGAAGCAAGGGTTTTCGGGTCTGCCGATCTGCATGGCAAAGACTCAGTACTCGTTTTCGCACAATGCGGCGGAGAAAGGAGCTCCGAGCGGGTTCGTTCTTCCGATTCGGGACGTGAGAGCGAGCATCGGAGCCGGTTTCATTTACCCTCTCGTCGGCACTATGAGCACCATGCCCGGCCTTCCCACCCGCCCTTGCTTTTACGATATCGACCTCGACACCGCCACCGGAAGAGTCATCGGCCTCTCCTGATCCTTCCTCATATCTCTCTCTCTCTCTCTCTTTGTTTTGTTCCCATCATCAATAAACCAGTTCAAGAGAATCTTTTTATGCTCTTCTTTTGCTTTTGTTTCTGTAATAAATTATAAAGAGTGTATATATTACTCGCTTAATTGCTTGAACTGGGAAAACGCCAACAGTATCAACTCTTTTTTATACTTCAATCTCATTGCAGAGGGCTTGAATTTCTTATCCGATCATAGGTATTAATGCACAGAAAAGAACTTCCTCGAGAGATGCTTAAACGTATTTAAAATGAGGTACTTCAACAGATCTACGAGAAGCGTCTTGTATAGATAGGTTCATATATAAACGACATATTTATACAAAGAAACGACAAAAACAACAAATGAATAAATAAACGACATATTTATGAAAGAAGCGACAACAATAAATACAATTGAATAAATAAACGACATATTTATAAAAAAGATACGACAACAGCAACAAATGAATAAATAAACGACATATTTATAAAAAAAAACGACAAGAAAATACAAATGAATAAACCAACGACATAATAACCGGTTCCTTTAACTGTTTTATTTTCTTCAATGAACGAGTCTCTGTTCGTTGTCATCATCAATAACCAGTTCCTTAAACTGTTTTATTTTCTTCTTTCGCTTTCTCGGTGTTGAACTTTCTCGGTGTTGAAAGAAAAGACGTTTTTCTATCACACATAAAAGCTTATTTGTCTGAGATATTATGTATTGTGTATATATATATATATATATATAACTTGCTTATTTGCTTCACCTGGGAAAACACCAGTATTAACTCTTTCCTTTATAGTTCCATCTGATTACTGATGAGGACTTGAATTTCCCATTTTGATAATAGATATCAGATAGGTGCACAGAAAAGCTCTTGAAGAGACGCTTAAACGACACATAATGTCAGAAACGACAACCTTCATTGTTCAACGACGAATTACTCCAAATCATGCGATCGTCTGCGGCGATCTTTAATTACGAAAACGAGGAAGTACTTCGCTTCAGGAAGAGATATACTATAATGTAAAGCTATTAAGTCTACATAAAAGAAAGTAATAATAATTTATGGCAAACACAGATAAAAAGATGGTACTTTTTCTCCAGCTCTTTAACTATTATCATCACACTAGTTCTTGAAATTTGACAAAAACAAGCAATATCGTCTAACGTTATTTCGTGGAAATATTATCACATTAGTTATAAAAGCATTTCGCTAAATTTCTCCAATTCCTACGGCATTTTTCCTAAATCACTACACAATTCTTCCCATTTTGTTCTTGTATTAATTTTCGTTAGTGTCTGTTACAACTTTGAATGGTCATCTCAACTTGTAGAAATAGCCAATAATGTTCAATTAGCCTTGAATCATCTTAAGTATCCTTAAACCGTTTTCAACTATATATAAAAAAAAAAATCCAATATTTCGCCTTCAGTTAATTGAAACTTCACTTCGATCGAAAGTACCCAATAACCGAATTGATATTCAATATTGTACTTAACGACCTACAAAGTCTTGCACAATAGTGATGGCCTTTAAGAATTTCCACGACGTACGTACTTTTTATTTATCCACCAACCAATCCAAGTAGCTAAGTTTTTTCTAATAACAAAGAGAACCAAAAGAAGGATCACAAGAAAATTCAATATTATGGGGAGTTTGGTGGGCCATGTAGGGCCGGGATTGGTGTTCTTCATCGTCGGAATATGGCATCTCTTCAACCACATCAAGCTCTACATCCTCGACCCGAATTCGTACACGTCACTCCCATGGTTCCCAATCCCAAAGTGTAGGCACTTAGAGCTCCTCTACATCACGATCAGCGCCATCGCCTACATAGCCCTAGAATTTGTCATCGGGTTGGGTCAACGCCCATTCGACCCCGACGGATCAATCCCCACCGTCCATCTCCACAATTTCGAGCACTCCTTGATGATCGCATCTTTCTTGGCCTACTCGTCGCTCTCCATAGCCCTAGACCGAGTCCGCGGGCCTAGGGTTAGGGCAAAACACGCCATGAGCAATCTCCTCTTTGCGATGGCCCTCGCTCAACAGCTCAACCTTTTTTACCACCACTCCATTGGGGCCCACGCGGGGCCCGAGGGTCAATACCACTCCGTCCTCGTGCTCTTGACTTTCGCGACGTTGATCTCAACCCTAATCGCGATGCTTCTCCCGAAAAGTTTCGTCGTGAGCTTTGTGAAGTCTCTTGGCCTTGCATTCATCGGAGTTTGGTTTTTTGTGATCGGAGTCATGTTGTGGACCCCGGGGCTTGTTCCGAAGGGGTGCTTCATGGAGATCGACGGGGACGGGAACACAGTCGTGACGTGTTCCGGCCAAGAGGCTCTTCATCGCGCGAACTCGCTCGTGAATCTTCAGTTCGGGGTTCTCTTGATTGTGGTGGTTTCTTTTGGGGTGTCTCTCTACTTGGTCATGGTCAAAGTTTATGGAGAGAAGGTGGACTATGTTTCGTTGAAGATGGATTTGGATGATGAGGATTATGATGGTCAACAACAACGTGATGTTGAATCACAAGAGAGACCAACCCTTCAAATGGTAAAGTTATCTGCTTAAGAATAATGGTATGATATGTATGATCTATCAAGCTTTACTGAAATAATATCTCTATTAATTCCTATATTACTATTATTTCATCGTGAGGTTGTGTGTGTGTGTGTGTGTTCTCTTCTGCTTTCACTCCTCTTTACGTGTATATAACCAAACAATAATAAAGGGGTGTCTTTGCTTTTTTATTGCAATTCCTTCAGTTCAATATCTAGATCAAAGCAATTTCTAAGAGATTGACATTTATTCAGCACATATAAGCTTGTGTGTAAGAATGTATGTATTGCGTCTTGGTTTTATGTGTGTGTGTGTGTGTATGTATATATATATACACACACACATAAATAAGCTTTTGAGATGTATATAGTAGTGGAAAAACAGTAGTATTATGTTTTACTCTTCTATACTTCAAACTTTTCACGACGGTTAGAAATGTTAGTTTAATGCTCTATATATTATTGCACGTTTTCTTTTTGAAGATTTTACATTGTACATTCTACCGGAGATCATCAATTATATTTCTACCTTTCTTATACATTAAATATTTGCATTTATTTTTACATTTGATAGGAATAGAACCATCCCTCTCAGAGGAGGAGGCTCTAGAGTTATATTAGAGGTCTTTTTCGGGAGTCATCGGTTTTTTTTTTTCCTAATGTTATGCCTAATAATTCAATGCTCACCAAAACCAGTTGATTCAATCTAAAAAAGTGCCAGATTTAAGGTTCCAAATCGAATTCATAGTGAATTTTGAAATTGGGTCTTAAAATATAAAGTTTGATTGCATCTAGCGAAAAAGAGGCTTAAATAGTACATATATAAAAAAAAAAACGACAAACAGTAGAAACGACACAAAAACTTCAAATGGGCCAAAAGTGTCTGAAAAGGTCTAATTTGGCCATACGAGTCGATTAAGTTCAAATATAGCTCTTGAAAAATTGGCCGAAAGCCAGAATCCGCTTGGATAAATCATATATGTGATATTTTACTTTACCGACGGGCGTATATTCATTATAATTTTAGGGAAAAATAGTTCATAATATATATTATATATACGTACCTTGGCTCTTCCCAAAGCCACAGTGAGGGCATGTAGAGAAGTTGAGCTGGTTCATCCCTTCCTCTAATGTTAATGATGTCTTTCCTTACGATATACTCAACCAAACTTTAAGTAAGATAATAATAACAACAATCTGATTATTATTATTAAAGAGGAAAAACCAAACTTGAGATGGGAAAAACCAGTAGTATCTACTCTTTTTTATTCTTCAATCTGATTACAGTCTACAGAGGACTTGAATTTCCTATTTGGTCATACGTATTAATGCAAAAAAAAAAAAAAAAAAAAAAAAAAAACCTTCTTGAAGAGATGCTTAAACGTTATTTAAAAAAGTAAAAGAGACATTTAAACGACACAAAATGTCAGAAACGATAACCTTTATTAATCGGCACAAAATGTCAGAAACGATAACCTTTATTAATCGGCACAAAATGTCAGAAACGACAACCTTTCATAAACGACACAAAATGTCAGAAACGATAACCGTCCATAGAGTAGGTGCATAAAGAGATAGACTGTAAAACTTCATTGTACGTATATATTAAAAAAAAAAGTAATAATTTATGACAAACACTGATTAAATGAGATGGCGCTTTTTCGGGTCTTTCACAATTATTAAAGATGTACAATACACGTAAATGAGACCGGGTTCGACATCACACGTAAATTATAAAGTGTGTATAATATAACTTGCTTATTTGCTTGAGCTGAGAAAACGTCAGCAGTATCAACTCTTTTTTTTTTTATACTTCAATAATCTGATTATAGAGGACTTGAATTTCTTATCCGATCATAGGTATTAATGCACATAAAAGCTCTTCTTCAAGAGATGCTTAAACGTATTTAAAACAACGTACTTTAATAACCGTCCTTGTTTAAAACATATCTGCGAAAGTCAGAGATCTACGAGAAGCGTCTTGTCTCCATTGGTTCATATATAAACGACATATTTATAAAAAGAAACGATAAAAACGACAAATGAATAAATAAACGACATATTTATAAAAGAAGCGACAACAATAAATCCAATCGAATAAATAAACGACATATAAGATACGACAAGAGCAACAAATGAATAAATAAACGACATATTTATAATAAAAACGACAAGAAAATACAATCGAATAACTAAACGACATATAAGATGCGACAAGAGCAACAAATGAATAAATAAACGACGTATTTAAAACAAAAACGACAAGAAAATACAAAATGAATAAATAAACGACATAATAACCAGTTCCTTGAACTGTTTTATTTTCTTCAATGAACGAGTCTCTGTTCGTTGTCATCATCAATAACCAGTTGCTTCAATTGTTTTATTTTCTTCTTTCGCTTTCTCAATATTGAAAAGATGTTTTTTTCTATCACACATAAAAAGCTTTTTTGTGTGACATCAGATAGGTGAGCAGAAAAGCTCTTGAAGAGATCCATTGTTTCTCTAACTATGTCTAGTTTAATAAATTTGTCTTTTAATTCGATTAAAAAGTGATCAGTTTGTTGTGCGAACCACCACTTTCTTCATGAAAGCAAGCGTACAAGAAATTTCCTATTCTTTGTTTGATAAATAATCTATTCATTTCGCACAATCATTCCAATTTGGTGACAAATATTAATATAATTGCTCAAGTCACGTGAATTGTCGATTGTAAAGCAAAACATATTCTCTCGCAACACAATACGCATTTGTACTACGTGCTTTATTTATGAATTATATCTACTTGGTCAGGCCAGTATTATATTCACATGGACAATTGACAACTTCTCAAGGCTTAATAACCAAGAGCTATATTCTGATTTATTTTATGTTGGAGGCTATAAATGGTAATTGAATTGAATCTTTTTGTTGTTTATAGATGTTGTGTAAGTGCAATACCGGGTTATATCTTTGGGTAATCATGCAAATATGTGCTTTAAATCAAATGTACTAATTTTCCCCAAAGGAAACAATGGGAAAACCATTTGGTATTTGGATGTTGCTGATTCAGGATCTTTGCCATATGGTTGGAGTAGATATGCGTAGTTCAGCTTGAGCATTGTTAATCAACTTCATAGCAAATATTCTGTTAGAAAAGGTATATATCCTTAATTGACGTAACTGTATATTTACCTGGTAGCAATTGCCTATCTTCTCTGCTTTTTATGTTCTTGTAGAATATGTCGTGTTTAAATTTGGTATTCTGAGTATAGATGACCTTGGATAAGTGTACTTCTGGCCTTTCGCAAAGTTTGATATATAGAAATCATATTCTTTTAATAATATTCCAATTTGTAGATGCTTCCTTAAGTCTTTTTAAAAAAATGCGAGATTTTATTGAACAGAAAGAAGTAGAGATATTTTGTCAAATAAGATCGTTTTAAATTTAATAATGCATTTTTACGTTCCTACGAATAATAAAAACAGCCACACAAATACACAATAGCCGTTGGAGCCCACTCGGAACATTTTCCCATCAACTCTTACCTGCCAAAGTAATCTATATCATCAACAACCCAAATGACCTTTTTGCCCCCTTTGTTTATTTAATTATGGATAATTACAAAAAATACCTCTTGAAATCGGAGGTCTGTAACAAACTACCCCGTTGAACTAAAAAAATTGCAAAAAATCACTTGAACTCATGTTCTATTAAAGTATTGCCCCTTCCATAAAAAATGTTTCGTTAAAACTTATATTTTGAGCATATGACTCTCACATGATTATTATTTGAAGGGAAAATTAATAATATTGTTTAAATAATTAAATAAATCATTAATTTATGAAATTGAAACATGTAATTTTTTCGAATATGCATGACTGTTTTTTGTGATGGATTTTTTCGAGTTCAGGTCATTTTTTGTGATTTTTTCGAGTTAAAAGGACAATTCGTTACCGACCTCTGAATTTAAGGGGTATTCTTGTAATTTATCTTTTAATTATTTATTGTTTTGTGTTTTTCCAGTATAATTTAAGATTGTATTACTACGAAATTTTAAAAATATCATCAAACCATAAAGTTTTCTTTATAAAAAAAAAAAAAAAAAAAAAAAAAAAAAAAAAAGTGGTACAACTAACATCGTTGCCAAAAAAAAAAGCCCAAGGCCCCTAAATCCCACTTATAGGGTTTCACAAAGACAGAATATCAAGTTGCCGCATAGACCAGAGCGAAATCCTCATCTCGGCCACCATGGTTCTCAAGTAAGTTGCGTTTTTTTTTCCTCATTAAATGTTTTTCACGATCTTAGGGTTTCATTGCGTTGATTTGAGCTTCGAAAAGGAAATGAATATTTCGAATCTAAATTTAGGTTTTTCAGAATCTGAGTCGATACGAGTGATTTGAGGGGCTATCAGAATATTTATGTAGAGTTTCATGACCATATAGTTGCATGCGAACGATGTGGGACAATTTTCTTTCATGTTGACAACTTGCAAACTCTCGCCTAATCAAAGTAAAGACTCTAAATGGAAAACTTTCTCATTATAGCTTTACAATAATGTTACTCTATCAAGGTACAATTTTTATTTTGTTGAGTAATTTTAGCTTAACTTGTCCATTTACTTGACAACTACATTTGCATGAATTAGCTACATAGCCTAAAGCTCAAATGTTTAAACCAAAATCTTGTCTTAGTGTAGAACTTCTTTTTAAACGTAGATGTAATGAACAAACAAACAATTTGGAATTATAGGAACAATGTTGTCTCCGGCAAAAAATGTTGGTCTCCGGAAGAGCTCGTGAGTTGGTCCAAGGACTACCTTGAAGCTTATAGGAAGGCTAACTTGAAGCACGCCCTGTCGAGCAACGGTAGTTCAATCTCCGTATGGCCGCCTCCGAGTCCCGGAATTCGGCGATCTTCATCGATTCGGCGTTGGATACGAGAGCTCTCCGCTTCGGTACCAGCTGCATCATTCGGGACCACGACGACATGGTGATTTCCTCAGCTATTTAGGCAAACCATGCAGGCTCTTGTCCTCCTATTGTGGAAGCTACCGCCATCTTCCGGGGTATGATGATGGCCGAGAATATCGGGCTTCACCATGTCGTACTTCAATCCGATTGTCTCGAGGTTGTTCATGCTTTTGCATGCTCGCCTACCCCGTCTACGAAACTCGGTATCGTCATCCATGATATTAAGGTAAAAGCTAAAATTTTCTCGGTCTTTGATGTTGTTTTTATCATGTGCTCTTGTAATGAAGTGGCTCATAATATGGCTCGTTTTGCTCTTAATGTGAGTTCCGATGTGCATTGGATGGAGATTGTCTCACCTTGTGCTATGCGGAATGTCTTTAGTGATCAATTAACATTGTTGTAACCACTGTATTCTTCCGTCATCTAAGTAAGGGTTTAATGTTATTTGCCATGGTACCATCCACGTTTTATAAAAAAAGTATGGGTTTAATAAAGCTATTTTTACTAAAAACTCGGGGACACAAGGTGGAAGAAGAAAAGAAAACATTAATTTTGAAGGTTAAAGGTATGAAAAAATGACAAACGTTTCATCTTGGATAGTTAGAAACGACATTAAACAATTAACCGTGTTTATATTGGACTAGAAGCCCATAAAAAAGTCCAATACCGAGGCCTACAAGCCCTAAAGCCAACTTATACTTTGAATTTTGTTAGGGTTTCACAAAGAACATAAAACCCCCAATTCCCGCAGAGCGGCGTGACCGGAGCGTAATCCTCAGCCATGGTTCTCAAGTACGTTCCCACGAACAATAAAAACAGCCACGCAAATACACAATAGCCGTTGGAGCCCACTCGGAACATTTTCCCATCAACTCTTACCTGCCAAAGTAATCTATAATATCAACAACCCAAATGACCTTTTTTGCCTCCTTTGTTTATTTAATTATGGATAATTACAAAAAATACCCATTGAATTCATGGGTCGGTAACGAACTGCCCCGTTGAACTCGAAAAAATTGCAAAAAATCACTTGAATTCCGTTCTGTTAAAGTATTGCCCCTTCCATAAAAAATATTTCGTTAAAACTTATATTTTGAGTATATGACTCTCACATGATTATTATTTGAAGGAAAAATTAATAATATTGTTTAAATAATTAAATAAACCTATAATTTATGAAATTGAAACATGTAATTTTTTCGAATATGCATGACTGTTTTTTGTGATGAATTTTTTCGAGTTCAGGTCATTTTTGTGATTTTTTCGAGTTAAGAGGGTAATTCATTACCGACCTCTAAATTAAAGGGGTATTCTTGTAATTTATCTTTTAATTATTTATTGTTTTGTGTTTTTCCAGTATAATTTAAGATTGTATTACTGGGGAATATCATCAAGCCATTTTTTTTTTAAGAAAAAAAAGTGGTAGCGAGGCAATTAGATCGGCCTATTTGTTTTTATATTTTCACTAAAACAAACAAATGGATCAGAAGCCCAAAATAAAAAGCCCAAAATCGAGGCCTTATATCTCTGAATGTTAGCTAGGGTTTAACAAAGACAAGGAATATCAAAAAAAAAAAAAAAAAAAAAAAAAAAAAATTGCGGCAGAGACCAGAGCGAAATCCTCAGCTCAGCCAGGATGGTTCTCAAGTAAGTTGCGTTCTTTTTTTTTTCATCATTAAATGTTTTTCACGATCTTCTGAAATCGCCGCGATTTTCAGGACGGAGCTATGCCGTTTCAGCGGAGCCAAGATCTATCCCGGGAGAGGAATCCGCTTTATTCGTTCCGATTCTCAGGTTAGATTTCATTTGATTTTAGGTTTTATTCCGTCGATTTGAGCTTTAGGTTTTGTTGCGTTGATTCGATATTTTGGGTCTGTGTTTAGGTCTTCCTGTTCGTGAACTCGAAATGCAAGAGGTATTTCCACAATCGATTGAAGCCGTCCAAGCTTACGTGGACTGCCATGTACCGCAAGCAACACAAGAAGGTAAATCACTTGTAATGCTTTTTTTTCCATTTGTTATATTAAATTATAAGTATTTCATAAGTTTTTTGCATAATGATTCGCATTCTGTTTATCTCAATCAATCTAGTAGTAAATGTAGTTGAAATTGCGTGTTTGATGTAAATAGGACATTGCTGCGGAGTCTGTGAGGAAGAAGCGTCGCTCGACGAAGAAGCCGTACTCAAGATCCATTGTTGGTGTCACTCTCGAAGTCATTCAGAAGAGAAGAGCCGAGAAACCAGAAGTCCGCGACGCAGCTCGCGAGGCTGCTCTCAGGTATGACCTTTATACGATAAACCCGAATTTGCTCAATCCCAGAAATGCTTGTTTACCGCGAGACCGTATCGTCACAATTCTGATCAAAGATGTTTTAGCTAGTTCTGTGTGCGTATCGAAAATAGTGATTGTTAACATGATCAGAAATCTTCATAGCATTTCTAGTCTCGTCTTTAGAAACACTTGGAGGGCTCTGACCATTCTTTTTGGGTGGTTTAAATAATTTTGAAGGGAAATTAAGGAGAGGAACAAGAAGAGCAAGGATGAGAAGAAGGCGAAGAAAGCAGAGATGACGAAATCGCAGAAGAGTCAGACAAAGGGCAATCTTCCCAAGGGCGCTAAAGGTCCCAAGCTCGGAGGCGGTGGCGGAAAGCGGTAATTTTGGATCTGACCTCGCACCAGTTTTATATATCAACAATTTCATGTGGTTTTTATTCTTAGAGTAACGTACTCAATGGATTCATTGGCCATGTAGCCAAACTCTTTTCTTTTTCTTTGGATAATACTTGTCTCATGCTGAGTTTAGAATTTTTGTTTTGTGTTACCTTTTTTTTTTTTTGAATCTATAGTTTAGAATTTTTGTTTTCTGTTACCTGAGCAATGGATTTTTGCAGAATGGACATAAACATGATATATCTGAAATGCTTTCGCAGAATGGACATAAACATAAATGCTCAAGAATTGACATAAATTTTAATTAATTTACGTCTTATTATTTGAGAAATAGATAAAACAACAGAGGTCTAATTTGGCCATACGAGTCGATTAAGTTCAAATATAGCTCTTGAAAAATTGGCCAAAAGCCAGAATCCACTTGGATATATCATATATGTGATATTTTACTTTACAATTCATTATAATTTTAGAGAAAAATGGTTCATAATATATATTATATATACATACCTTGGCTCTTCCCAAAGCCACAGTGAGGGCATGTAGAGAATTTGCATAGTGGCAAGCACAAATATAAACTAGTTGAGCTGGTTCATCCCTGCTCTGATATTAATGATGTCTTTACTTACAATATACTCAACCAAACTTTAAGTAAGATAATAATAACAACAATCTGATTGTTATTATTACAGAGGAAAAACCAAGCTTGAGATGGGAAAAACCAGTAGTATCTACTCTTTTACATACTTCAATCTGATTACAGAGGACTTGAATTTCCTATTTGGTCATAGGTATTGATGCGAAAAAAAAGCTCTTCTTGAAGAGATGCTTAAACGCTATTTTAAAAGAAAAGTAAAAGAGACTTAAACGACACAAAATGCCAGAAACGACAACCTTTCTTAAGCGACACAAAATGCCAGAAACAAAAACCTTTCTTAAACGACACAAAATGCCAGAAACGATAACTGTCCATAGAGTAGGTACACAAAGCTTCTTGAAGAGATGCTTAAACGTTATTTAAAAAGAAAAGTAAATGAGACACTTAAACGATACAAAATGTCAGAAACGACAACCTTTCTTAAACGACACAAAATGTCAGAAACGACAACCTTTCTTAAACGACAGAAAATGTCAGAAACGATAACCGTCCACAGAGTAGGTACACAAAGAGATAGACTGTAAAACTATTAATTGTACATATATTAAAAAAAAAAAGTAATAATTTATGACAAACACCAATTAAATGAGATGGCACTTTTCCGGATCTTTCACAATGATTAAAGATGTACAATACACGCAAGTCCTTTAACAAGTTCTTGAAATTTTCACAAAACAAACAATAATTGTATGTTGTTATTTCTACGGAATATTGATCACATTAGCTAGTTAAGAATTTAACTAAATTTCTCCTATTCCTTTGGCATTTTCCCTAAATCACTTCACAATTCTTCTCATTTTAATTTGAGTATTGATTTTCATTAGTGTCCGTAATAACATAAAATAATAATCTCATATTTAAAATCTTGTAAAATAGCCATAGCCTTAAATCGTTTTCACTTGTAAATTTTTTTTAATAATTCAACTTCAGTTTTGATTCCCAAAGAATTAGGTTATGAGCAGAGTGTAGTAAATAAAACTTCTGTGTGAAATTTAATGACTAACACTTCGTCTTATTGTTCCTCTTTTATCATTGTTTTTTCTTATTTTTTTTTATCATTCACCTCGGATGTGTTTGAGTTTTTTGAACGCTTCTTATTTTTAGACTGGTGCTCAAAGTGGCGTCATTGTCCCTTTTGGAGTCAACCAAGGAACACTTGCAGAGCCGGCCCAAACTCACCCGAATTCATTAGGTAGGCGAATTCATATTTTGAGGCTTTTCGATGATAATAAAAATTTAAATATAAAATAATTTTTTTTTAAATATAAAAATGTTGGGGCCCAGCCCAATCGAAGGCCCTAGACACCAGTCTTGCTCGCCTATAGTCAGGGTCGGCTCTAGACGCTCAAAGTTTTCAATGGTGTCCTTGTCCGCCATTTATGTTCATCTTGATTCCACACTACAACATCTCTTCAAGTTAACCGGTGAGACCATTTCATCTTTAACTTTAAGCAACTAAATGTTAAATTTAAATAAACTTAACTAAAAAAAATGCTTTCCAATTTGTACGCTTCCATTGAAACTTCACTTCAATCAAATGTACATATCATTAACCGAATTAGTATTCAATATTGTACGTAATGCTCACTAAAGTCTTGCACAATAGCTATGGACCTTAAAATGTAAGTCGACCCACTTACAAGCACGGAGCTACAAATTATTCAATATAAAATGAAAAAAAATTAACAAAATAAATAAAATATGAAATTTGAGGGAGCCTGATCACTTTCATTTATTTATTGGGATTTGCCAGCCAATCCAAGTAGTTGAATATATGTATTTAGCCCGGCTAGTGCTATTACCAAAACAAAAGCTCTCTCTCTCTCTCTCTCTCAACCAAAAGAAGTATCACAATAAAATTCAATATGGGGAGTTTGGTGGGACATGCAGGGCCGGGATTGTTGTTCTTCATCATCGGAATATGGCATCTCTTCAACCACATCAAGCTCTACATCCTCGACCCGAATTCGTACACGTCACTTCCATGGTTCCCAGTCCCAAAGTGTAGGCACTTAGAGCTCCTCTTCCTCACGATTAGCACCACTGCCTACATAGCTTTAGAATTCGTCATCGGGTTGGGTCAACGTCCATTCGACCCCGACGGATCAATCCCCACCGTCCATCTCCACAACTTCGAGCACTCCTTGATCATCGCATCTTTCTTGGCCTACTCGTCGCTCTCCATAGCCCTAGACCGAGTCCACGGGCCTAGGGTTAGGGCAAAACACGCCATGAGCAATCTCCTCTTTGCGATGGCCCTCGGTCAACAGCTCAACCTTTTTTACCACCACTCCATCCGGGCCCACGCGGGGCCCGAGGGTCAATACCACTCCGTCCTCGTGCTCTTGACTTTCGCGACGTTGATCGCAACCCTAATCGCGATGCTTCTCCCGAAAAGTTTCGTCGTGAGCTTTGTGAAGTCTCTTGGCCTTGCATTCATCGGAGTTTGGTTTTTTGTGATCGGAGTCATGTTGTGGACCCCGGGGCTCGTCCCGAAGGGGTGCTTCATGGAGATCGACGTGGACGGGAACACAGTCGTGACGTGTTCCGGCCAAGAGGCTCTTCATCGCGCGAACTCGCTCGTGAATCTTCAGTTCGGGGTTCTCTTGATTGTGGTGTTTTCTTTTGGGGTGTCACTTTACTTGGTCATGGTCAAAGTTTATGGAGAGAATGTGGACTATGTTTCGTTGAAGATGGATTTGGATGATGAGGATGATGTTGAATCACAAGAGAGACCAACCCTTCAAATGGTAAAGTTATCTGCTTAACAAAAATAGTATGATATGTATGATCTATCAAGCTTTATTGAAATAATCTTTATTTCCTATTGCTGTTACTTCCATTTTCATATATGTATTTTAATGATGATTAAAAATGAGTCCAATAATATATGTCATACTAAGGTATATGTATCTCTGCAGGCCTTATAATAATTGCAGCAAAATACTAGAAAATACGTCGCGTTAGTTAGGATGGAGTGCAATCATCGTGTTATTATTTTATTTTTTTGTAGGTTTGATCGGTGACTTCCCTGATGCTGTACTTTACGTTTGTTTATGAAAAATTAATATTTTTTTTCTAGGCTAGAACGTGAAAAATTAATATTAAATCAGTCTTGATCAGATTTCATCTTATCTCATGAATGCAGTTATATTAGAATATTTATTCACCATTTCGTATTGAAGGTCCACAATTAATAAATATATACTACATATTTAATAATATCTTTAATAATGAAATTTCGCTTAGATGTTTGTTTGTACACACACAATTGGAATCATAAAATAACGAAATATTGGAGGGAAAAAAAGATTCCTTCTAATTAGTGCCTGTGTATATATGTATATGTTTATGTATATGTGTTTGTTTCTTTTTTTTTTTTTTTTTTGTTAGTATTACAGATCTGTATCTTTTTTTAATCAGAACTACAGATCAGATCTATTTTTTTAATCAGAACTACAGATCAGATCTGTATATGCATGTGTTTGTGTGTTGTATATTGTGTGAGTGTATATATATATATATATATATATATATATATATATGTGTGTGTGTGTGTGTGTATGTGTGTGTATGTATAGAGAGAGAAGTTCTAAATAAAACAAATACAAATGCTATTGCTAAATAGTATAAAGGGTATTTTGATCATTTCTTTCATCTAATGAGTCACATGACAAAAGCGTATACATCTAATCAACGAATTGGGCTCAAATACACTGATAAAACAAATACTAAATGATATTATTACTAAATAATATACAAGGGTATTTTGATAATTTCATTCATCTAATGAGTCACGTGACAAAAACGTACATAGTTAATCAACTGATTTGGCTCAAATACACTGATGAAGTGTCATGATACAAATCATGATATTAAGGGAAAAAAATGAGATTTTATATCACGAGGAGCATTTTATTACATGTGCTATAATTCAAGGGGAAAAATATCATTAATTCCTATATTATTTATATATCAATATTAATTATTAAAGGACAGTTAGTTCATTAACTATAATTAACTATTTTAATCTTTATAAAATTTATCTATTTCATATTGGTAATTAAAAAAAAGGCAATGTAGCAACGTAACCAATTTGAAACATGGTTTTTAAGATCTAGTCAACGGTCGGTAAATTTTGTGATCTAGTCATATACTATTGTGTAGTTTAAATTAGTGAAACAAAACACTAACCAACGTTTGAGTAAGCCTAATTACAAAGTCAACTTATTTAATTAAGAAATTCATATTTTACGCTAGAGATTGAAATTTGAAATATTTAAAAGGCAATTCATTATTGAATATAATGTAGGAAATAAAATAAAAATTGATTAAAATACATAATCAAATTCAGTCACATGCATCGTGTAATGAAACGTTTGATTAATTCACGAATTCTTAAAAAAAAAATATGGCAGATAGTTTTTTATATTTATAAATCATTTATAAATTTTTGTTAATTATCGCTAATTGATATTGATTTTGTATGATTTCAAATTTTTACTTGTAAGACTTAAGTACATTTTCATTAATTCTTGTTAATAGGTGCTTGTTTTGTATAGCTTCATATTTTTTTACTTGTGAATCATCAATAAATTTTCGTTAATTTTTTTTTTATATAAATTATTCATTTTTCAAATTTCAGGGTTGTAACAATTCTAATTTTTTCGATGCTTACTATAAACGTTTTTCATACGTTAAAAAATAAGACTTATAGTGAAATTTCATTTTCTAGACCCAAAAGTAATTAAAATATCTCAATTAAATCCACTACTTAAAAATATTCAAAATTGAACTTTTGTATCATTTTTTTACGAAAATACCCTCAATTCAAATATACACACTCTCTCATCTCTTTCACTCTCACTCTCTCACTTTCTCTCTTGCTCTCCCAAATCTCATTTACGTCGCCCACCACACCAATCCGACACAAATCCGACCTCCACCACCTCAAATCTGACGCTCACCACACCAAATCCAACCGAAACCACCACAAATCCGACCTCCACCACACCACTTCAAGGTCTCAAGCTCTTAAAGTGCCATAACCCAAAATGACAAAAAAAGTTAGTTTTTTATGTTTTTTTTTTCATGGTTTGATTAGTGTAGGAATGATATGATACACGATTTTAGTGGTTATTAGTTATTTTAGATTGATTTGAATGGAACTTAGAGGTAAAAATAGTTTTTTTTTTTTTTTTTTTTGGAAAAACTGGAAATTTCCGATGAATATCATCGGATTCGGTCGGAAAAGGTCGGAGAGGTCGGAAAGGGTCAGATTTGGTCGGAAAGGGTCGGAATAGGTCGGAATGGGTCAGAGTAGGTCCGAATGGGCCGGAAACTGTCGGATTTTCTGCTTGAATTTCATCGGAATTTGTACATGAATTTCATCCGAAACGGTCGGATTTCATCGGAAATAACGTCAAATTCCGGAAAGTTTAACCTACATCTACCAACTTTATTTATTCTACACAAACTATATCACTAAAGCTAAAAAGATTAATGAAGAAGTATACTTACCCATTTTGAAGGAATTCAACCAATTGGATACGCGAAATGATGAGAAAATGAGAGAGAATGAAAGATTTTCAATAAGTAGTGAATGAACTTTTTGTTATTAGTAGTGTTATATGGTCTTGCAAGGGTATTTTCGTCCAAAATTGGTACAAAAGTTTAATTTGTGATATTTTTTAAGTAGTGGGTCTAATTGAGATATTTTCATTACTTTTAGGTCTAGAAAATGAAATTTCCCTTTATGCAGAGGTGAAAATCGCCAATGTGTTCCTTGTGTCATAAGTTTAAAATTTAGCAAAGAAGATTGTGATGGTTAACACGAAAGAATGTGTGTAAGATTGTTTTAACAACAAAGCATGTGATAAATTCCTTGATCGGCCAAGCTTTTATTGAAGCATTTGTAGGCTTACAAAGTTTTTGGCTATTCACGAAAAATTTACAAAACGTTGGCTAAAACACAAACGCTTATGTTTACGTGGGTTAAATCGCTAAATTTTTGTAAAAAAAAAGAGTAGAATAAATGAGGTATTTGACACATCAAGTTTGAAAAGAAGGCATTGGAGGTAATTTCCACTCCAGTGAAGTCGTGGAGCCGGATTTTTTTTTTTAAAAGAAAATGTATTTTTACTCGCATGGCCCGAAATGTAAAGCAACTACTCTTGCCCTCGTGGAATCTCTGCGGGTTCGAAAGGGCTGTAATGTTGTGAGTTCACTACCCTTACGACATGATGAGAATCATTAGCTGAAATCCCAACAGATTCTTTATCTAAACATGTATTTGTATGTCTAAGTGGCAAGCTTAAGAAGACATGTCGTGCATTACTAAGAGTAGACTTGTGACACTCAAGGCAATAGAAAGACATATAGGGTCATTTCGGAAAATGTGACAAGATTAGCCGGTACTTGTATGGTAAAGGGAGTTTTCGGTCATTTCAAACGAGTTTGTCTTTCTTTCCCTAAGAACGAACGAACAAAGCAGAAGACTGTGAGACCAAGTGAATTGAATTTTCTCTGGTTCTGTTAAAAAATCTTACTTGCCCAAGGTAATCATGTCGTTCTGATTCTCGCATCCATATTCTCATTGATTATTTATTTTTTATTTTTTATTTTCAGGATTTTTTTATTTTCCTAAACTCAGTCTTTGAAAAGGTTACGATATTTTGAGTTTTGGATTTAGATTTTTTTTTTTTAATGTTTATTTGTGACGGCGAGGATGAATATTTTGATTGCATTACATGCTAGGAGCTTGATTTCTTGTTTTCGAAAGGAATGCTTATTTTATTTTATTTTTTTTCTTTTTTGAGTAGACAAACTAAGAGAATAATTATTTAATGTAATGATTCTACATATATCGCAAATCGCGTTATCTATGTTAATTTATGCAAAGCAAAAGCCGGAAGTGAACTACAAAATTACAAATGGGTAAAAGTTTCCAAACAAGTGGAAACAGATTAGCTATATATTAACTTTAATATATGTACAAAATCCTTTACAAAAAATAAAGTCATCGTCGATTCATGAAATTCTGGGAGATTGATCATATTCTCGGATATCTGGTTAAGAAAACCAGGAGAATAATTAATCGCTAGGTTTTTTAATGTTGTAAAGGGCTTCTTTATATTATCATGCAATATGCATTATCGTCATAATTTTATTTTTCATAAATGATCCATCTACATCCATCAATACGCAAATTAATAAGAAGAGGAAAAAAAACATGTACGTAATAAGCTCAATGTATTATATTGCTTCTAATTGTCTCAAAGACACCTTGTACATATACGTGACATGATAATAACATTAATAACACATATTGTCCCAAAACACAAAATATGTCATAATCACCAAAAGCATTCTTATAAACATATTATTAGCTACCCAAGCTTGCTTGGGCCAAGTGGTAACACCACTCTCCTCCCAAGGGGAGGACGCGGGATCGAATCCCGACGGGCGCAATGCCCACATTTAATTATTTCCGAGGTGTGTTTGTGTGGTTCTAGAAATAGATATTTATATTTGTCCAACCTCATATTTGTAAATATCTGATCTTATTTAATTGGCTACTTATAAAGCCCTCCCTAAAAAAAACATTATTAGCTAAATAGGTCATAATTATCACCATTTATCTAAGCAATGGAAACCAACGGTCATGGAAAGAGGATTGGTAAGAGATCATGAAGAAGAGAAAGATGAGCAAAATCCCGACCCCCCACGGCGAGCCCCGGCGCAGTGGAGGGATTCTTTCTCCGGCGAAGGGACGAGGAAAGAGAGGACTCCATTGCCGGAGAGGCAGTGTAAAACGAGGAGTAGAATCACGGGGACGATCATGAATAACATGCATGTATATGTATGTTTCTCCTCTAAGAAACCGTTTTGTTGGGTCTAGACATGGTCAGGCCAATAATATAGTGTCTTTTTGTTCAGGCTTCAAATCGTATGCTCGGCCAGTGGATGATCTGCCGTCAGCCCGATTCACATGGACAATTGACAACTTCTCAAGGCTTAATACCAAGAAGCTATATTATGATTTAATTTATTAATAATGCGTTTTTACGTTCCCACGAACAATAAAAACAGCCACACAAATACACAATAGCCGTTGGAGCCCACTCGGAACATTTTCCCATCAATTCTTACCTTCCAAAGTAATCTATATCATCGACAACCCAAATGACCTTTTTGCCCCCTTTGTTTATTTAATTATGGATAGTTACAAAAAAATACCCCGTGAATTCACGGGTCGGTAACGAACTACTCCGTTGAACTCGAAAAAATTGCAAAAATTCACTTGAACTATCGTTCTGTTAAAGTATTGCCCCTTCCATCAAAAATATTTCGTTAAAACTTATATTTTGAGTATATGACTCTCACATGATTATTATTTGAAGGGAAAATTAATAATATTGTTTAAATAATTAAATAAACCATTAATTTATGAAATTGAAACATGTAATTTTTTTCGAAAATGCATGACTGTTTTTTGTGATGAATTTTTCGAGTTCAGTTCATTATTGTGATTTTTTCGAGTTGAGAGGGTAATTCATTAACGACCTCTAAATTAAAGAGGTATTCTTGTAATTTATCTTTTAATTATTTATTGTTTTGTGTCTTTCCAGTATAATTTAAGATTGTATTACTAGGAAATATCATCAAGCCATTTTTTTATTTTAAGAAAAAAAAGTGGTAGCGAGGCAATTAGATCGGCCTATTTGTTTTTATATTTTCACTAAAACAAACAAATGGATCAGAAGCCCAAAATAAAAAGCCCAAAATCGAGGCCTTATATCTCTGAATGTTAGTTAGGGTTTAACAGAGACAAGGAATATCAAAAAAAAAAAGTTGCCGCAGAGACCAGAGCGAAAAAAAAAGTGGTACTACTATCCTTGATCTCGAAGACCAAAAAAAATAAAAAAAGCCCAAAATCATGGCCCGTAAATCGAACTTATATTTGAATTTAGGGTTCCACAAAGACAAAGGAATATCAAACAAGTTGCCGCATAGACCAGAGCAAAATCAGCCAGCATGGTTCTCAAGTAAGTTCATTCGTTCCGATTATCGGGTTAGGTGTCTAGATTTCATTTGATTTAGGGTTTTATTGCGTTGATTTGAGCTTCGAAAAGTAAATGAATATTTTGAATCTGAATTTAGGTTTTTCAGAATCTATGTCGATACGAGTGATTTGAGGGGCTATCAGAATATTTATGTAGAGATTCATGACCATATAGTTGCATGCGAACGATGTGGGACAATTTTCTTTCATGTTGACAACTTGCAAACTCTTGCCTATTCAAGGTAAAGACTCTAAATGGAAAACTTCCTCATGATAGCTTTACAATAATGTTACTCTATCAAGGTACAATTTTTTTTTTTTTTTTAAATTTTGAGTAATTTTACCTTAACTTGTCCATTTACTTGACAACTGCATTCAATTGCATGAATTAGCTACATAGCCTAAAGCTCAAATGTTTTTTAGAAAAAAGTCGTCTTAGTGTAGAACTTCTTTTTAAACGTAGATGTAATGAACAAACAAACGATTTTGAATTATAGGAACAATGTTGTCTCCGGCAAAAAATGTTGGTCTCCGGAAGAGCTCGTGAGTTGGTCCAAGGACTACCTTGAAGCTTATAGGAAGGCTAACTTGAAGCCCACCCTACCGAGCAACGGTAGTTCGATCTCCGCGTGGCCGCCTCCGAGTCTCGGAATTCGGCGATCTTCGTCGATGCGGCATTGGATACGAGAGCTCTCCGCTTCGATACCAGCTGCATCATTCGGGACCACGACGACATGGTGATTTCCGCAGCTATTTAGGCAAACCATGCAGGCTCTTCTCATTCTATTGTGGAAGCCACCACCATCTTCCGGGGTATGATGATAGCCGAGAATATCGGGCTTCACCATGTCGTACTTCAATCCGATTATCTCGAGGTTGTTCGTGCTTTTGCGTGCTCGTCTACCCGCCTACGGAACTCGGTATCGTCATCCATGATATTAAGGTAAAAGCTAAAATTTTCTCGGTCTTTGATGTTCTTTTTATCCCGCGCTCTTGTAATGAAGTGGCTCATAATATGGCTCGTTTTCCTCTTAATGTAAGTTCCGATGTGCATTGGATGAGTATTGTCCCACATTGTGCTATGTGGAATGTCTTTTGTGATCAATTAACCTTGTTGTAACCATGGTATTCTTCCGCCATCTAAGTAAGGGTTTAATGTTATTTGCCGTGGTACTATCCACGTTTTATATAAAAAAAAGTATGGGTTTAATAAAGGCATTTTTACTAAAAACTCGGGGACACAAGATGGAAGAAGAAAAAAAAACATTAATTTTGAAGGTTCAATATATGAAAAAACGACAAACGTTTCATCTTGGATAGTCAGAAACGACAATAAACAATAAACCGTGTATATAATGGACTAGAAGCCCATAAAAAAAAGCCCGATATCGAGGCCTACAAGCCCTAAAGCCAACTTATGCTTTGAATTGTGTTATGGTTTCACAAGGAGCATAAAACCCGTAGAGCGGCGTGACCGCGTAATCCTCAGCCATGGTTCTTAAGTACGTTCCCACGAACAATAAAAACAACTACACAAATACACAATAGTCGTTGGAGCCCACTCGGAACATTTTCCCATCAACTCTTACGCGCCAAAGTAATCTATATCATCAACAACCCAAATGACCTTTTTGCCCCCTTTGTTTATTTAATTATGGATAATTATAAAAATACCCCTTGAATTCAGGGGTTGGTAACGAACTGCCCCGTCGAACTCGAAAAAATTGTAAAAAATCACTTGAACTCCCGTTCTGCTAAAGTATTGCCCCTTCCATCAAAAATATTTCGTTAAAACTTATATTTTGAGGATATGACTCTCGCATGATTATTATTTAAAGGGAAAATTAATAATATTGTTTAAATAATTAAATAAACCGTTAATTTATGAAATTGAAACATGTAATTTTTTCAAATATGCATGACTGTTTTTTGTGATGAATTTTTTCGAGTTCAGGTAATTTTTTGTGATTTTTTCGAGTTAAGTAACCAATTCGTTACCGACCTCTGAATTTAAGGGGTATTCTTGTAATTTGTCTTTTAATTATCTAATGTTTTGCGTTTTTTCAGTATAATTTAAGATTGTATTACTCGGAAATTTTACTACTTGATCTCGAAGCCCAAAAAAAGCCCAAGAGGCCCGTAAATCGAACTTAAATGTTAGGGTTTCACAAAGTCTAATCAATATCAAATAAGTTGCCGCTCGAAGCCCAAAAAAAAGCCCAAGAGGCCCGTAAATCGAACTTAAATGTTAGGGTTTCACAAAGTCTAATCAATATCAAATAAGTTGCCGCAGTCCAGAGCGAAATCCTCAGCTCAGCCAGGATGGTTCTCAAGTAAGTTGCGTTCTTTTTTTTTCCTTATTAAATGTTTTTCACGATCTTATGAAATCGCCGCGATTTTCAGGACGGAGCTATGCCGTTTCAGCGGAGCCAAGATCTATCCCGGGAGAGGAATCCGCTTTATTCGTTCTGATTCTCAGGTTAGATTTGATTTGATTTTAGGTTTTATTCCGTCGATTTGAGCTTAGGTGTTGATTCGATATTTTGGGTCTGTGTTTAGGTCTTCCTGTTCGTGAACTCGAAATGCAAGAGGTATTTCCACAATCGATTGAAGCCGTCCAAGCTTACGTGGACTGCCATGTACCGCAAGCAACACAAGAAGGTAAATCACTTGTAATGCTTTTTTTCCATTCCTTGTATTAAATTATAAGTATTTCATAAGTTTTTTGCATAATGATTCGCATCAATTGTTTGGTTGCTTTTATTTTGATGTATCTGTTTATCTCAATCAATCTAGTAGTAAATGTAGTTGAAATTGCGTGTTTGATGTAAATAGGACATTGCTGCGGAGTCTGTGAGGAAGAAGCGTCGCTCGACGAAGAAGCCGTACTCAAGATCCATTGTTGGTGTCACTCTCGA
Source organism: Urtica dioica subsp. dioica (assembly GCF_054948205.1). NCBI lineage: Eukaryota > Viridiplantae > Streptophyta > Magnoliopsida > Rosales > Urticaceae > Urtica > Urtica dioica. The sequence goes on from NC_142763.1 coordinate 633,461, forward strand.
AGTCATTCAGAAGAGAAGAGCCGAGAAACCAGAAGTCCGTGACGCAGCTCGCGAGGCTGCTCTCAGGTATCACCTTTATACGATAAACCCGAATTTGCTCAATCCCAGAAATACCTGTTTACCGCGAGACCGTATTCTGTTAAAAAATGTTTTAGCTAGTCCTGTGTGCGTATAAAAAATGTTAACATGATCATAAATTTTTGTTTCGCTTATTTTTTAGTGCCTTTATAGCATTTCTAGTCTCGGCTGACTGTTCTTTTTGGGTGGTTTAAATAATTTTGAAGGGAAATCAAGGAGAGGAACAAGAAGAGCAAGGATGAGAAGAAGGCAAAGAAAGCAGAGATGACGAAATCGCAGAAGAGTCAGACAAAGGGCAATCTTCCCAAGGGCGCTAAAGGTCCCAAGCTCGGAGGCGGTGGCGGAAAGCGGTAATTTTGGATCTGACCTCGTACCAGTTTTATATATCAACAATTTTCATGTGGTTTTTATTCTTAGAGTTACGTACTGAATGGATTCATTGGCCATGAAGCCAAACTCTTTTCTTTTTCTTTGGATAATACTTTTCTCATGCTGAGTTTAGAATTTTTGTTTTTTGTTACCTGAGCAATGGATGTTAAAAAATGGTTTCAAATGCTTTTACTGAATGGACATAAACATGATATATCTGAAATGCTTTCGCAGAATGGACATAAACCTAAATGCTCAAGACTTAACATAGATTTTAATTAATTTACATCTTATTATTTGAGAATAAAGTAAACGGATAAAATAGATAAAACAACAGAGGTCAAAATAATTTACATCTTGTTATTTGATTGAGGGACTATCAGAATCTTTATGTAGATCTTTATGACCAGAGAGTTGTATCCGAACGATGTGGGACGATTTGCTTTCATGTGGACAACTTGCAAACTCTCACCTAATCAACTTGCAAACGCTCAAACCACCTCTCTTGTCTCCCATGGTTTCTTTCTCTTCCTCTTTCTCTTCTTTCTCGCCCTCCTAAATCACAACCACTTCTTCATTCTTCTTCTTCGATTTCCGAGCTCCCAATCGCTTCTCCGCGGCGGCGATGGAGACTCTTGCCACGGTGGCCCTTGTTTCAACGTAATTTTCCGGTGACAGAGGGAACTGAAGCCGATCGCCTCTCTCGTGTTCTATTTCCGTTCGAAGCCCTAGAAACTCGGCCTCAGCGAAGGTTGGGCATCACTGAAACCCATAAAAGCTCGGTGGCGATAGGAACCACGCGAAGGCGTTGACGCTTTGACCATCATACAGATATCATCGAAGACATCGATGTGAAATTGAAGGATCGATTCGATGATTCCTGCTTTGAAGCCTGAGAAGTGAGAACAGAGAATTTTTTAGTAATTAGGGTTCGCTTTTCCCTTTTTTCTTCTTCTTTGTTTTAGGGGAAAATAAATTGGGAGCAGAGAAAAAACTGGGATAATTCACAAGAGGGATAAAACGGATGAGCTGACGTGGCATTGTGGAGATGATATTTCATCTTGAGTTGGGGTGTGGTGGGTCCCATCTGTACTTTGAAATTTTTATTTTCACTCTTTCGAAAACTTTTTAACAAATTTTACATTTATGTTAAAAAAATATGTCTTGAACGTGTCAAAATTGTTACCTTGTTCACCCATACGTAGAGATATCAATGACAATATTAAAAGAGTTAATAACGATAAAAATATTCAAAACTTTATATGAAATATATTTAATTATTTTTTTCGACGAAAAAAATGCTTAATATTAGTTTTTAGTTTCATTGATGGTTATGTTTAATGGAAATCCACGTGTCAACTCATGTAATAAGTAATTTTTAAATAAATTTGTATTAAGTTAAACAATTATCAAAATCTATTTTAATGAGAAAAAGAGAAAACAAAAAAAATACACAAACACACATATGTATACACACGCGAACAAACGCACATACAGGGGCGAAACTAGGAAACCGGATTCGCTTACATTAGAATCTGCGACGGAGTTGATTCGTATCTTTCGTTATGTGACCTTCTTGCGAAGCTTTCGATGGTCTGTGAATCAGCCAAAGTGAGTTAAAAGAGTGAACCAGTAAAGTAGACTATCATGTTGTTCGACGATAAATCGATTCAGTGTTTAGATCATAAACACCGTTTTATTTTTTATTGTTCATGTTTAGATGGTTTGTGCAATATTTGCTGCGTTAGATGGTTTCTTTTTGAGGATTTTTTCTAGTTCCAGAAAATTATTCCATTGAGAGCTATAACTTCAGTCTGATTTGAAATGAAATGCAAGCTGGTGTGATCATAAACGACAATCAACATTACAATATAATATGAAAAAAAAAATGACATTAATTGCCCTGATAAGCTTTTATGCAATTTTTTTCATCTTTTTCTCATAAGAATACCTCACATTTAACACACAATAAGGGCATTGATTAATGAGATTTGTAAAGAAATAGAAATTTTAGATGGTGTAGATTGGCTAGGAATATCTATACAATTATTAGTATAGTATGGAAAGTTTTGAAAATCTATAATTTCAATATTAAATAAAATACAAGATGTATAATCGAAAGGTTGATTTATAATTTGTTCTATTTGATACAATATTAAAATAATATAATAAAATAATTTTATCATCAAAATAATATTAAAAAAGTTTGGCAAAAAAATAGAGATCTCTATTAAAAATTTTGGGACACAAAAAAAAGGTGGAAGTGGAAAAAACGTTGAGAAATTACATCAACTACCATCATTTGATAAGTTCTTTTTTAATTTTCCACAAAAAAAAAAAAAAAACAAAACAAAATTTGAACAAAAATATCAATAAGTCACTAGTACAAATACAATTTTATCCTCGACATAATATCGACAATTGACATCTATTGTTGACATATTTAAGTTTTGAATTCTCTGTTTGTTGACATATATGTCAACACAGTCAACATCTATTGTTGACATATATGTCAACAATTGACATAAATTTTTGTAATTGGGGAAATTGTCACATCTAGTAGTTGTTTCAATGATTTGGACCGAAATGTTGACAAATATAATTTTGGCCACTTTTAGTAGTGGTTTCAGGAGAGAATATTTTGATACCCGGTTTTCCCTTTAAATATTTAATTTTTTGCATTCAAGCCCCAAAATAAATCCTGCTAAAAAACACATTCTCGTACGTCCTTGGAAATTGTGCACATCTCTCTCTCTCTCTCTCTCTCTCTCTCTCTCCTCCATGTTTTCTCTGCGTGCACAACTCTCTCTCTCTTCTCCATTTTCTCTGTTTAAAGATAAGCTCAGCCTTCGGCCACGTCGTGGTCGTCAAAAAGTGAGCTTATTTCCGTCATCTTCGTCGGCGTTTTGTCTTCTCTCTTTTTTATGGGTTTTCCTTCGTCGTCGTCGGTGGAATCGGGTTAATGAGTTTCTTGGTTTCGGAGAGTATTTTCATCCTCGTCATCATCATCCATCTCAAAAGATATCATCTTTTTCGTCGTTCATCACTTTTTTCGTGTTCTTGTTGAATGGGGTGTAGGTCTTTGACATTCTGGGTGTGTTGGTGCCAATACCCGCCGTGTCTTTGTTGTTTGTAGGTCTTTGACATTCTAGGTTCGTCACTATATTTATTTCTACAATTCCTATATTAATGTCTACAATTTTTATATGTATGTGTAAAATTTCGATATGTATGTCTACAATCACCACAATTGTAGACGGTTAATGTCTACAATCATCACAATTGTAGATAATTAATGTCTACAATCACCATAATTATAGACATCAATGAACAAAATTATGAGACTGTTTTAGGCATTCAATTCATACACAACCATACACAAATATAAAACATAGTCTCAATATACATATTAAACAGTTTCAAGTATTCAAGTTATACAAAAAGTCATACACAAATATAAATATTAAGCAGTTTCAGGGATTCAAATATAAATATTATAAGTTTAAGAATTCAAATATAAATATTAGAAGATATTAGAAGTCATCTAAACCAATGATGTTGGGAATTCGTCGTCAGAGTCTTATTTGGTGGCAAGTTTCACTGCCCCGTGATGATAGAAATCTATTGTCAGCTTCTGCCTATATACTTGCATCTGCGCAGGATTTAACGCAGCCAAGTCCAAGCCATGTGTCACGAACTCAACAGTCTTGATCATGAACATTCCACAATCACCGCTGCAAATATATATGTTAGAATAGTAGACATCACACGTCTACAGTTGTGCTAATTGTCGACAATTATAACAATTGTAGACATTGTAATACTGAAGAACTAAAGGAGAGGATTACATGTTCGTTTGTTGTGGCATAGGATCATGGACCTCAATGCTGAATGGCGCCGAGCTTCTGTCTTCGATTCCCAACCTGTCAAAAGCATTGATCGATCCGAGAACAATCAGGATTATTTCTGCTAGCTTGGTCACGTGTTCCGTGACGGTAGAACGGCTCCTTTTGACCTTCGAGTACGAGTCGTACGCCATGGATTCTGAGAGGAGATGAATCAAGCTCGATCTTCATGAATTTCACGGATGAGCTCTGATACCATGTTACGATCGGACGATCAGAGAAGACGAAGGTAACAAAAGGAAAAGAGAGAGTGACAGAGAAAGATGAATCTGAGAATTCAAATTGAATTCTCTGTGTGTATTCTCATTAAAGACTTGATCGAATACAAATGCATTTTTACAATAGAACAATAATAACTAACTTTAACTAACTGCATTTAATAAACCAAACGACAACGTTTAAGTATTAACAACGAAAAGACTTATTAGATCAAAACCAAGTCGTTTGACTTGGGTAAACGACTGAACCCGAGTATTCACTGAAGATGATCTTCAACCTCAATAACAATCTATCATTTGACATCGATCGACACACTGGCAGAGCTATCGGCCTCTCTTGATCGTTGAGTGAATGAGTCTCTCTCATCCATAGGCAGTTTTGATTCGATTGGATGGTTTCCTCGGAACTGTAATATCAATGTATATATATATATATATATATGTGTGTGTGTGTGTTCTTCTGCTTTCACACCAACGACGAAGCCATGGAAAATTAAGTTGAACATTCAACTCTCTCTCTCTCTCTCTCTCTCTCTCCGAATTATAAGTTAAAGAGTCATTCGTTTGGAGCAATAAAAAAGCTAAGAGATCCCTGTGTAGATTACTTTTGTTTTGAAAAATAACCTGTGTAGATTAATTAAGAAAACACAATAAAAATGCAACGTACTTTTGAGGAAAATTCAACAACTGTATTCAAAATCTCAAAGTGGGATATATAATAGGATCAGGTTAAGAATCCAAAAACATTGATGTATTCACTATCTTATGAATTTAAACACATTTTCGTGAAAGAGTCGTAAACGTTGGCCAAAGACTGGTAATGGGAAGAAGAAAGTAATGAAAGGACATTAAGATTATTGAAAGAGAATTACGTACATTAAGTAGTACTTTTGGACAGACGATAGTTAATAATTATTTTATAAATATTTATGATGAAAATATTTCATGGCAAACGTCTAACCATTTCAAACAACGTCACAACAACTGATAAGACAAATGCGATTGAAAGCAAATTACACGTCTCTACTTTTTACTCACGTAATCAGTAAATTGATCTATCTCATTATACATATCCAGAGGATTGAGTAATGATATTTTGTTTGAAAGTTTAGGTTAGGATTTATAGTACTGAAATTCCAATAATCCATCATGATCATGAAAACCCATTATTGTTTTGTCAGGACTCAGGAATAACATATTAGCAATCATATTATATTTTTTTAATTTCGTTTTGTGCTTTTTTATTATTACCATTATTTATTTATTTAATTATAGACGTCATACAATTTGAAATTCAAAAGTTTTAAAGTTTTTGGTGAAATCAATTTTGGGAAAGGGTGAGAAAGTACTAAAGCTGTAAATCTATAGTTGAATAACACCATATATTCATGAGATTGACTGGTTATTTACCATTATCTAAAAAATAGCTAATATTCAAAAAAGAAAAATGAAACCCTAGTATATGCATATATTATATGTTCATTTTGCGAAACGTATACAGTGATGCATATGAGGGTACAATGGGATAGATATATAGTAATTAAAGCGTTCCATTAAATAGACATACACAAAATACAAAGCTGCCAACAGAAAACCATTAATTAGTTTGGCATGAATCAAGAGTCAAGACTCCTCTCTCTCTCTCTCTCTCTCTCTCTCTCTCTCTCTCAATGTGTTTCATTTCCCTAGAAATTGTCAGATGGTCGTCGTTATTTACTCTCTCTCTCTCTCTCCATACTTTTGTGATGTTTCCTTTTCAAAACCAATAGCAAAATCTGTACTAGTATAACTCCTACATGAAAGATCATGGTTATAAGAGCTGCAAAAATTTTCCAAGGATAGCAACTGAGAATTCAACAGCTATGGAAAACCTAATAAATAGATATGATATGTGTATCTATGACTATATATACACTGATATCATTGTCTTTTTGCCTCAGATAGAAAAGAAATTCTAGGGTTTTTTAATATTTTATTTTCTCGTAAATTGTTGAGTAGTTTATCTGATATATATATCTATTTATTTATGCATCAATATCTTTTCATGGTTGTGTCAATTCACTCATTCAATTCAATCAATTTCTATGTATAGTGTACTAATTTGCAATATTGTCTCAGTATCAATTAATGCCTGCATGGCATCTTCAACTCTCAGTAGTACACGCTATAAAACAAAACCATAATAACTTCTACGGTTAGGTTTCATTTCAACTCCAGTATTTATTTAAAACAAAAAAAAACCCTAGCCACATATATATCATCACTCAATTATTATTATATATCCGACATAGATTAACGAAACTTGTAAATTTAACTCATACATATTCCTTCTTTACAATAATCCTTAGTTTATTATTTTTAATTATGTGTACTAAAATTTTGATATTATTTAACAAAAGCATAATTTAAGAGCAAGATATATATTGAACTTGAAAAAAAAAATGAGAAGCTAAAATACAGTCTGAATCTAGAATAGGGTTTCAGCTAGAAGAACTTTCTATATATAGATTGAGTTCTCAGGCAGAGAACGTAACATCGATAGGCTAAATGGAACAATGATGATTTTCTTTCTTGTCCAAACGATATATATATACATAGATATTGCTAGATACTATTACGCAACAGCAAAAAAAATGTTGAGAACATTGTCAAAGCAGTAATTAATTATGACAGCATTATTATTATATATGGTAATTTCTTTGGGTCACTTTTTCAATCACGGACCGTGCTTGTATAGAAAAGGGTATGAGAGAAGAAGCCAATGGAAGAACCAGATAATGACGAAAATTCATTCGATATGGAAAGTTCATGACAATTATACTCAACCCACCACTACCCAAATTACCATATATATATATAATATAAATATATATTTGCGAGATCTAAAGAAGAAGAAGTCACACCGTTTGTGAACCTGAAATGATCAGCATAGATGACCAACCAATTATTATGATTAGATTTGTAATAGCTAAATATTTTATTTCCAAAGAAAATCTCGATCAAACAATTATCACTGAGGGAATTGAAAAAACTTACCTTGGAAGCGAAAAGGAATTCAGAGAAAATATTGGTTGAGAGGAATGAAGCCTGGTCCGAGAATCATTTAGGGTAACTTCTAATTGAAACCACATACATATACATATATATATATATAATATATATATATACACATATATAGATGATCAAAATTGAAGCACACTTCTATATATGACCTCGAGCCAGACAACATACCTCTCATCCTCATCTTCAAAAAGCCCACATAATATGCATAAAAATAGTAATAATAATTATAAATGTTGTGATTACATATAATAATATGGTGATAATCAATTATTGTGAGAGGAATGAAGCCTGGTCCGAAGCCTCTCTTGCTGAGTTTATTTTTCTTTTTCTTTCTTTCATTTGAAATAGAGAAGAAGAAGAAAGAAGAAGAAGAAGAAGAAGATGAATAAATAAAAGATTATGGATGGAATAAAATGTATTGCAAAGCCGCCTCGAGCCAGCCAACATTCCTCTCAACATTGACTATTGTTTTCTCACAAATAACTGAAACCCTACTATACTGTGTTGCACCTATGCTCTTCTCTTCATTTTATAGAGAGAGAGAGAGAGAGAGAGAGAGAGAGAGAGAGAGAGAGAGAACTTGTTTAGAGGTTTTCTCTTTTCTGGTTTCTGAAAAGAAAGAAAAAGTTGGGTGTCCTTTATAATAATAAAAAAAAAGCTATTATTACGCATAATTATTCAAATATGTTTTGTTTTTTTTTTTATTTTAAGTGAAAATAGTTATTTATCCATAAAACTATTCCGCAATTTTTATATGCATTAGATATGTGATTAAATGTTAGTCAAACTCATCTATGGGTTAGTTCATATATATATGCATTGAACTTTACTAGAGGCTGTCTTAATAAATTTTAATGTTAAGAATATCGTTTTTAAAATATTTATTACAATTTATCTTTTCACATTTGTGAGTTGAATCTTTTGTTTATTTTAAACTTTAATTGATGTCTTTGTTTTAAATTTCATTCGTTTTCATCTGCACTTAGAACTTGCCTGCAGGGCTCTTGTCAATTCGTTTATATATATTTTATGGGTTGAAAACTTATTAAGGATAAAACTGATCAAATTTTAATATAATTAGAGATAGAGGGAGATAGTGAGTATTTAGATATAGATAAATTATTTTTATTTAATCTATTTTTCAAAATAAAGAGGAAAAAATGATAATTTTATATTATTGCATCAGAAATTAAGTAATTAGTAAATATTATTAAAACATTGGTTATTTCAGTTTAAGTTAAAAAAAAAACTATTTAACTCTAGAGCATTATTTTAAGGCATTTTTGTTGCGAATGGGTATTGAACCCACGACCTTCACTTTGAGGTGATGTGAAATTATCAAGAAAAATTAGTCGATCTAAATCACTTCAAACGTAGCAATTGTAATCTAGCTCACGTTTCGCACAATTTTCAACTCTAGTCCAAATTGATGACGTGCCAGAATTATGTAAGACGTTAGTTACGAATTTAACCTTGGCTTGAATAATGGAAAAACTGTAGCCCACGTTTTGACTAACGATAGGCAGAAGTAACCACATAATTTTTTCACGTTATTTTCGGTAATTCTTTCTTTTTGCGTTTTTTTATTAATGCACATTATTAAAATGTTTAGTTGACTTTCCTATTTAGTCACCGTCTCAGTGTAAATTTTTGTTAATATCAATTCGGGCAAAACTGGGCTATTGTTTTATGCAATTAAGCATAAGGGTAAATATGGTATTTTTTACCGGTAAATTTCGGTAAATAGCTAAATTGCAAAATTTACCAAACGTGGGTTAGAAATAAAAAAACCCGTTTCAACATGGTTACGTTCCCAGTTTACCCATCAAGAAAAATTAGTCGATCTAAGCTACTTCAAATTATCAATTAATCTATGTTAGGAACCACAAGAGCTTCTTTTCAAATTTGTATTTTTTATTAAATAATTTTATTGTTTTTCCTAAATGTATAAGAGGATACATCAATATTTTGTACGCTATTCCTAATACGATTTCTCGGATTATATATTACAAAAATAATTGGCTGCATCGTATCATTGTTCAAACTGTAATGAAGATCTCCATAAGTTTTTATTTACAGCAAGGTTTTTTTTTTATGTCAATATGGACTTAAAAAAACAAAAGCTTCATCATTTTTTTACAATTTTTAGTGGAGCAAGTAGTTTGACCTGTTGTTTCCGGTGATCCAACCGACCCGTTACCTGCTACCATAAGTTGTGTTTGCCAAACGGTCAAAACGCATAACAAGACAAAGAAAGTCATAACTGGTGACTCGTCGACTATATTTAATTATATTTATTTACTTGCGAATTAAATAGCTTGGGTGTTACAGATTAGAAACACACAGAAAGGTCTGTGTCTTTGTTATAAATGCGATTCTTTCATCATTACCTTATTATTTTTAGACTTTCTCTATTCTTACTTTAGAACTGCCTTCTGTACCGTATCATAAACCCGCACGTCCAGGGTGATTTTTCCCATTATTTTTATTATCAACGTATTTTCCTATAGTTTATGTCTACGTACTTGACAACTTTTTAAATTTATATAATACCATATAGTTTGTTTATTAATTAATTTATGAGAGACACTCAAGTAATCAACCTACTTTTCAGCTGTCATAATATTTTTATATTTAGCTAAAAAAATACGTCATTTTGACTGTGACGATATTTTAGTCATTTAATAGATAAGCAGAGTGGTTCCATATTTTTATATCATTTTAAAAACCTATATATTATATTATTTTTACCATAAGGATTCCGGTAGTTGCATGTGACATTAAATTAGCTAAATTATGCAATGCATAAATCAATATATAAATAATATAACTTAAGTGAAAGGATAGCTCAAGTCAAATCGACTATATGTGCCTTTTTAACAATTCTCTGTATTCTAATAATAATAACAATTAAAGTTGACTTTTTATATACCGGACCAGTGAATATCTGCAATTCATATTTTTCTTGTTTCTTTTTCTTTTTTTAATCTTTCGTTCAGTTATATATACCTTTCAAAATCTCCCATATTCCAATTTATCTATCGCGACATTTCCATGTAGTCAATATTTCGTGTCCATTTATGTTGACAACGACTAAACATATATTATTTAATTTATTTTCCTTTTCATTTACTGATCAAGCTCTGATAAATATATATATATATATATATATATATATATATATGTATTCATATATCTTAATATAACGTAAGAAAGAGCTGTGCACTTTTCTTACCGTAATTGCAAGGATAAAAGTTAAATAAATATTTTCCACTAGCCCAAGCCCAGATACTCCTACTTTTATTGTAATTTAAACTTTTATACGTATGCGTGTAATCATATCAAGGTAATTTTTTTAATATATATATATATATACACACACACACGTATAAAGAGGCCTCGCTAAAGAATGGAGAGATCAGGAAGTAGTGCCTTTGAAATACATTGAGACGCATAAGCTCAACAAAGCGTACCATTAAGAAATCCGACCACCTAACGGTATTCAAATTACAATTAATTAATGTCATATTTTTTTAAGATATGTGGAAAAAATTTCTGTTTGTTGTGAAACTACGAATATTCCACCATCTTCCGAACCTTGACGGTGTTGAGCTCATATCTCACAACTAACTTGGCGAAGAACCACTTTGACGTTTTTTGTGTTAATGTCAACATTAGTTTAAACAGTTGTTTGGCGTGGCTTACAAATTTTAATTATATGGGGCATATTTATAATCAGTAGAGTTTGTGGATTTGAAAAAAGCAAAGGCGATTTATAAGGGCCCGATATTCAACCATAAACTCGGCAGATAAAAAGGATGTCTTTTTTATTCCTCCACCACACAAAGATTACCTGCTCAATTTCTAACGACGTATTTTCGAAATTTAATTAATCAACATTTAGTTTCACTCACAATTGCCTGAATATTTTTTTTGAAGTATTCAATTAAAATTAATAAAAATACTCAATAATCATTTGGGATGCACAGATGTTTGTTTATATACGATCAGGGACCATGTATCTATATATGCCAAATATTTCCTAAATTACCGGCGTTCAAGTTGATCACGTATATCTGACAAACACAAGATAGATTCATAACTAATGTCTTAAATTACGGAGAGATCAAACACAAATGAAACAAAAAGAAAAGAAAATTTATATAAAATCCCGACCAAAGAGAGACAAGTACATGCGATGAAAGTAGGTATGCGTTAAGATGACCAACTTCGATAGACAGAATCGACCCATCAAATTAAGTTTTTCCTGATTTGGACCAATTCATTAAGTCATCCATGTATATGGTCCAACAACTCCTTTTTATCAAACATACATATCCACGGTATCATTCACGACCTTTCAAAATATCATTACTATATCGTCCTTTGCGGTGATATGTATATAATATACATATGTACGTGTATATATGCATCCATAAAGTTATTAACGTTAAGTTTCATTAATATGTACTTTTATATAATTATATACATAATGTTAGTGTGCTGATTATACATGATTATGTTTTTGCTATTATTACGTACTAGTTTTACGTAATATATATTTAAATAAAATTATTCATATATTTATATGTGCAAATGCATGAAGCTATTAAAGTTATTTATATGTGCTTACATGATTACTTATATATATATATATATATATATATATATATATATATATATATATATGTGTGTGTGTGTGTGTGTGTGTGTGTGTTGCATATAGATGTGGAGCTCTGAAGTTCTGAAAATTCAAATTTTTACTCAAACTTTATCTCATTTATAAACATACATATGTATATATATTTAGCTCAAAACTATATGATTTCTTTTCATATATTCTTCAACTGAATAATTTTTTCTTACAGCTAAAATTTAGAATAACTTATTTTAATCAAACTTACCCGAGACTGTAAATTCTGGCTCAGCCTTGTAGAAATATATATATATATATATATATAATGTATATATATATACTTTTTTTATATAATATAATGTATATATATACTTTTTTTTTTATAACATATACGTATATATATATATACTTACTTAAAACTAGTGTGCTCATTTTCATGTTTTTGCTGTTATATGTACTATTATTGTGTACGTTATATCTGCACATACATCTATATATTTTCAAATATTTATAAAAAAAAAAAAAAACCAGTTGTATATTGTAATTTCCAAAGCTTCACACCAACAGTACCACTTTGAAAGTAGATCTCAGTCATGGCTATATGATACCAAGTCATGTCTTATCGTTAGTAGAGCCAACTAGATATAAATAGTTGATATACTGGTCAAACTTAAAGAAGCTTGTTATTAAGACTTGAGAGAATTTTTGTATCCTAGAACCACTGCGCAATGTTTATTTCAAAAAAATTAACCACTTTTATTTTTAAGTATTTTATTTATTTGACTCTTTCAATTATAATCCCGATATATACTTGACCTAATCAAGTCAAAACACCTGACTATAAAAGAAAAGAGTGTCTTGTCTAATAAGTAGTAATAACAGAAAAAAAAAAGTTTAAAAAAGAATAAGAAAGCTTTTAGGCGTATAATATATTTGAACTTCATTCATGTATGTACTTTTAAATCAACAACAGTTGCCTTCTAAAAAATAGATAAATAAAATAAACAGCATACAAAATTTAATTACATTCCTAATGACCATTATTTCAAAAAGATGTAATACATCGGTCTCAACTCTCAAGCTACTACGACAAATAACTGTTAAAATTAAAACTAGTATATTTACTAATTATAGCTATTGATTGTTTATTTATTTGTTCATTGGGAATGAGAATAACAGGGTAGTGAGTTTATTAATTCTCTACTAATTTTTTCAATTTAAGAACATAAAAAGGTTTGACTTCATATCAATCAGCACCTAAATGCACGCCTCTCTATTAGGGTTTTGAGAAGAAAAAAAAATAGGAAATCATATTAGTGAGGATTCTTGTAGTAATTGTAATACTTGAAATAATAAAATTATAATATTTTTTATATAATACTATTATAATAGTCAAGTGCATAGTGAGTACACTGACTAGGGCATCCCAAAATGTTGATCTTCCGTAAAACACGTCATGGGAAAAACGGCGATTCGGGAAAAATCCAATCAGAGCCGTCCGAGGAACGAATCGGACGGTCCAGATGATGCAATCGCTCGATCGGAAATGTCGGTGTCAGCGTGACCGTCGGATCGGGAATTTCATTTGCAAAGATTATAATAATAAAGTAAATAAAGCCCGTGTATCGAGGGGAAGGAGAGAGAGAGAGAGTTCAGTTTTGGTTCAGAGAGTCCTGTCTCTGTGTGTGTGCTGACCCACCGTAACAACGGTGGAACCCACACGAAAAAAAATCTAAGCTGCCAAAGATTGGAGGGTCAAGAAACCGCATTTACTACAACCTGTTGTTGTGGGTCCCACGTGGAAGAGGAGAGAGACAGAATCACGTGGGCTCGGGCTCGGGTTCGGGTTGTGGGGTCCACACCCAATAATGGGTTAATCATGATGTCGTTGATTGAGCATTGATGATGATGATCGTCTCATATATATACACACACGTGCATTTCACGTGAGAGAGTACAGTTACAATTAGAAAGACAAGTTATACATTTTTTTATTTTTTATTTTTGTAATTATTAATATCATCTGGGTAAAATTAACGACCCCATATTCGGTTCAACGAGGTGTAATATTTTATTACTTTCATTTTTTCACACATTTTTTATTATTTTCTCTTAATTCTCTATATATTTAATCTTAATATATCGTTTAGGTTATTACCATAATATTTCATCACCTTAATTACCCAAACAAACTCCCAACTCTTTAACTCAAGCTAGCGGCAACTACTACAGTTTAGATTATTAAGTCTAGCCGTGAATGTAAGGTCATGATTTTTGTGACCTTCAACTCGTAAATATAAACATCAAACGAATATTAAAAATAAAAAATAATTAACTAAACCACTTGAAATACGTCAATTTAATTTTATTTTAGTCAATGTTTCAAACCTATACTGCACTATCTTTTGAATTTCTTTCAATTTTCTTTCCAATTTATTATTTCTCTTTTTCTTAATCCATAACTAGCAACTCCACCCCCAAATAATTTTTTTACTCGCTCCTGATCTACTTTTAAATAACATATAAACAATCATATAAAATTATTCTCAGATCTGTTCTTTATATTTAAAATCATGGCTAACCATTCTCTTATACAAATCTAGATTAAAACATGTTTCAAAATAAGTTCCTCATTAATCTTTCATTTTTTTTTATATTAATGAGTATATACAAATAAATAAAAACACATGTTTTAAACCTTTATTCTCGAATCAAACCAGAACACAACTTCACACAACTTAAAATCTAAAACAAGCATAGACTAAACCAAAACCTATCAAGCATGAATTTTAACGGCATAAAAGTAAGTTTTAGCAGTAATTAAGCAAGAAAAAAACTCCTAGAGTAAATTGGTGAGCACATCAAGACCATTTGATCGAAGTTCAAAACCAGAGAATATGGAAATTTTCTTTTTAGAAGAAGAACCGTTTTATGTGGCACAAACCATAACAAGGACCAATGGCTTCCACTCATTTCCTTATTTCCCGCCACTTTAATTCCCTTCTCTAACAATACTCTCTCAACGTTTTTCTCTCTCTCCTTATTATCATTTAATAATTAATATTAAATCCGTCTTCTTCGATTAATTTGAAGACCTCACCTCATTATTGTTATATATAATTTTCATAACCTTTCCTTGGATTTGTCTTGAGATTTATCAAGAATCCTTGATGGAAACCGATCGATCCGGGTAATTTTTTTTTTGTATATCAATATAGTTTTCTTTTCGTCGTCCTTACATCATTATTTTGGATTAATTTACCATTCTTGCATAGATTATCTCCTTTGAAATATTAATCTCCTAAAGCTCAACTACGTGTGCTAAATTAGCAGGAAAGCCAAACGTCAATGGTCAATCCATGTGCACGGTTTAAGATGCTCATAGAGATGTACTTTTAAACCACAAATTTGTCTAATTACGTAATTGGTCCAAAAATGATGCGAAGCGACGTCAACAAGTCTCCGCGTAGATCGATCGAGGCTTCGAAAGGCTTCACATTCTTGCATGGAGAGCTTGATTTGTGGATCTTGGAAGCCAAGTCGCTCCCGAACATGGACTTGGCTTCCGAGCGTGTTCGGCGATGCTTCACCATATTCGGGCCCGCGTCTTTTCCCGGGCCACCTTTTGTAAAGTGGCCCAAAACGCGGTCGGGGAAATCCTCGATCATCACTAGCGACCCTTACGTGTCGGTGTGCTTGGCCGGAGCCACGGTGGCTCAAACCCGGGTGATCCCGAATTGCGAAAACCCCTTATGGGACGAGCATTTTAGGGTCCCGGTCGCTCACCCCGTTAGGGAAGTGGAGTTTCATGTAAAAGACAACGATATCCTCGGGGCCGAGCACATAGGGGTGGTCGAGATCTCGGTGGACAAGCTCGTCTCGGGAAAGAAAATCAATGATTGGTTCCCGATCATCGGTCATCACGGGAACCCTTTGAAACCCTACCCGGAATTGCGTCTTTCCATCCAATTTAGGCCGGTTTTGGACAACCCTTTGTATAAAAATGGGGTCGGGATTGGGCCGGACTTCTTAGGCGTCCCTAATACCTATTTTCCGCTACGAAAAGGCGGGGACGTGACGCTATACCAAGACGCTCACGTCCCAGATGGAATGTTGCCCCAAATTCGGCTCGGAGACGGGACGTTTTTCCCTCAAAGCAAGTGTTGGGAAGATATTTGCCACGCGATTTTGGAGGCTCACCATTTGGTCTACATAATCGGATGGTCGATTTATCACCGAGTGAAGATCGTGAGAGAGCCGACGAAGCCGCTCCCTCCCGGGGGAGAACTCACCCTCGGAGAATTGCTCAAGTACAAGTCCCAAGAAGGGGTTCGAGTAGTTATGCAAATTTGGGACGACAAGACTTCGCACGACAAATTTATGTTCAAGACGGTATTTATGAGAGTACATTTTTCAATTGCATTTTTAAAATCTAACTTAGCTCCCAAGCTAACAAATGAGACTAGTAGAAAAATATTGATATTAGGGGGGTAAGATTAATTTTATTTTCTTTTTATATTATCCATGTAAAATGAAACAAAAGTACGTATTGATTGATTTATCTGTTAAGTCTCTTAATCTTCTTGTTCATTATCCAGGAAGGTGTTATGCAAACCCATGATGAAGAAACCAAGAGATTTTTTAAGCATTCTAGTGTCCATTGTGTGCTTTGCCCTCGTTATGCTAGCAATAAGCTTAGCATATTCAAGCAACAAGTATGAGACAATTGTGTGAATTATTATTCCATTTTTTTTTTTTCTTTTTCTTTCAAAACTAAATATTACAAGTCATTTTCTAAATTCTTTCACCGGTGTGGGAAAAAAAAAATTACTCTAGCCCAGGTCGTTGGAACGCTTTTTACCCATCACCAAAAGTGTGTACTCGTCGACTCTCAAGCCAGTGGAAACAACCGAAAAATAACCGCTTTCATCGGGGGTTTAGATTTATGCGATGGAAGATACGACACGCCCGAGCATAGGCTATTTCGCGACCTTGACACCGTTTTCGAGAACGATTTCCACAACCCTACATTACCGGTATAAGCATTAATCTCTTATAATTAATTTTGAATCATTATAACTAAAATTGCAATTGCGTTTTAATACTAAAAAAAAAACTTGATTGTTGTAGAGCAATGCTTGTGGGCCAAGGCAACCGTGGCATGACTTGCACTGCAAGATTGATGGCCCCGCGGCTTACGACTTGTTGACGAATTTCGAGCAACGATGGAGAAAAGCCAAGTGGCGTGACTTAAGGCTCAAGAAAATCCGGTATTGGAACGATGATGCGTTGTTGAAGGTTGATCGGATTTCGTGGATCCTCACCCCTACTTCGGGCCCTGTTGGCGATCAAAACGTTTTCGTTCGCTCCGAAGATGATCCCGAAAATTGGCACGTTCAGGTAAACAGAAGAGAGCATGTTACGCTTTGTAACTTTCATTTTTTTTTCACCACTCATGAATTTATTTTTTTCTTCCTTTTTTTTTGTTGCAAATAGATATTTCGGTCAATCGATTCTGGATCGGTGAAGGGATTTCCAAAGGGAATTGTCGAATCCGAGGCCAAGGTATTTAACGTGTTTGGATCGAGAGAAGATTATATACGACTGCTAAAGTTTTGATTTTTTTTAGTTATTAGCCTAGGATGATTTTTTTTTTTTCTTTTCAATACTCTTCCTGTAGAACCTTATGGGTGGAAAGAATTTGATCGTGGATAAAAGCATTCACACAGCTTATGTCAAGGCAATTCGATCGGCGCAACATTTCATATACATAGAGAACCAATATTTTGTTGGATCTTCATTTTTTTGGCCTTCATACAAAAATGCAGGTGAATAAGGAAGCATGGGCTTACTCGTGTTATTATTTTTTGAATTAATTTTTTTTTTTTGTGTGACATTAATTTCAGGTGCTGATAATTTGGTGCCTATGGAATTGGCTTTAAAAATCGCAAACAAAATACGAGCAAATGAACGCTTCTCGGCGTACGTGGTGATTCCAATGTGGCCCGAGGGTGTCCCAACTAGCGCCGCCGTTCAAGAGATTCTCTTCTGGCAGGTATTGACTATTGAATTTTTATGAATTTACACCAAAATATATATACATATATATATATATATGTATATATAGTGATGTATGACCATAAACAGGGACAAACAATGTCTATGATGTACCATGTAATTGCACATGCCATTCAAAATGAAGGCCTATCCGAAGTGTACCATCCCCAAGATTTTCTCAATTTTTTTTGCCTTGGCAAAAAAGAGCCTCAATCTTCACAAACTTCACCTCTTCCAAATCAACCAACCGATAATCGAGTTTTGGTATATAAAAAAATCTTATTAATTTTGTACTTAAGCGTAAATTTTAGTGTGTGACTAGATTAATTTATGTATTGAATTCGAAGGCATCGGTTCAAAAGTCGCGTCGATTTATGATTTATGTTCACGCGAAAGGGATGATAGTTGATGACGAGTACGTGATCATGGGATCCGCGAACATTAATCAGAGATCATTGGATGGTTCGAGGGACACCGAAATCGCCATGGGTTCGTACCAACCGTACCACACTTGGGCACGAGAAAATTCTCATCCTTGTGGAAAGGTTTCACACAATTTATCTTTTCAAGCTATCATGTCATTGATCATAAACTAATTAATATTTATGGACATTACCTGATTTCTTAGTTTTTTTTTATGGACTTATTTGATAGGTGTACGGATACCGAATGTCTCTATGGGCAGAGCACCTTGGTGGGGTCGATGAAACTTATCGCGAGCCACAAACTTTGAAATGTATAAGACATGTCACAAAGCTCGCCAGAAACAACTGGCGAGCTTACGTGGCTGAGTCTGACACTGAGAATGCGACGATGATCGGGAATTTGATGCAATATCCGATTCGTGTAAGTCGAGATGGGAAACTTACTTCCTTGAAAGGCTTCGAATTATTCCCAGATGTTGGAGGCAAAGTTCTCGGCACACCCACCACTCTGCCCGATGCTTTGACCACATAACTAAAGAAAATACACAAGATTATGGGAAATATAAATGCATATATTAATATTTAGTAACAATGTTCTATAATTCAAAATGTTGATACGTAGATCACTAAACAATTCTTTTATTTTTTATTTTTCGTAAAGCACAAAAATTGATCACAGATTGAAATAATATCAAACTAATCTTGCACTGGATGATGGCAAGTCTTGTTTTCCAACTCGTAAGTTTACATCCAATGTTTTCAATCGCACGCAGTTATTTTAAAGTACAAATTAAAATTCTCTATGCAAAGATTACACTCCATATGAATCGTAGACGTTCATCTTGGTAAAAGTCATGAAAAGAAAAAAGTCGGTATTTAAAATACGCTATGCCAAGATTACACAATCTCAATCAGCTCAACAATCACACATTTTAATTCTATATTCTTTGGATAAGGTATGTAATAATGTTTAATTTATATATTTTCTCTAGGTTGAATATCAAATTGACCGCATAGCGCAGTGGATTAGCGCGTCTGACTTCGGATCAGAAGGTCGTGGGTTCGACTCCCACTGTGGTCGTGTTTTGGTTTGATTATTTTTGTTGTCGTTTTTAGGTTTAATTAATTTTGTCGTTTTTGTTTAATTACTTTATTGTCGTTTTTGGTGCAATTCCTTTTACTGTCGTTTTTTGATTTATTTACTTAAAAGTAAAATATCATCAACTAATAATTTCCTTTTTATTTTTATATTTGGAATCCCCAACCTGGGGAGTGTTTTGCGTTTATGGCAGAACCAGAATCATCAGAAGAAGACGACGAGTAATTCCACTCACATCCATGGCTTATCTGACTCGAAAACCCTAATTCCAATCACAATCCTCGCAGAGAGCCATGGGAAAGAATCCATTATCCTTCCGGCGAACCACCGCTCGCCGCCGGATCAAGAAGTCATCCGCCGATTCTCCTCCTCTTCCTCCTCCGTCTCCTCCGGCCGGGAACAGCCTGGTATCCGCTGCCGCAGCCGCTGCTGCCGCCGGGAAGGGTAAGAAGAAGGCCGCCGGAGCTCGGCTATGGATGAGGTTCGATCGCTCCGGCGATTCGGAGGTCGTCGAGTGCGATAAGACCACAATCATTCGCCGAGCTTCCATTCCCGCTCGAGACCTTCGAATTCTCGGTCCTATATTCTCTCACTCCTCTAATATCCTCGGTACTTGCTTCTTCTTGCTCTCTAATAATCCCTGAATTGAGTTCATAGGATAAGAAATTTGGTTATCGTAGAAGAAATGCTAATTAAAGTATATATGATCGTCATGGTATGAATTGATTGGATACTTGTCTCAGCTTATCGTATTAATTGTATGAGTTAAGTGTATTTCTCTACATATATTCGGTACTTGCTTCTTCTTGCTTTCTAATTATCTCGGAATTGTGTTCACAAGATAAGAAATCAGGTTATCGTAGAAGAAATGCTAATGTAAAATATGTATGAACGTCATAGTATGAACTGATTAAATACCAATCTCAGCTTATCGTAGCAATTGTATGAGTAAAGTTTATTTCTTTACATCTCTATTTTTTTTTTTCAGCCAGAGAGAAGGCTATGGTGGTTAACCTAGAATTCATCAAGGCGATAGTAACGGCCGAGGAAGTGTTGGTTCTTGATCCGACTCGTCACGAGGTTCTTCCGTTTGTGGATCAGCTAAGGCTTCAACTTCCTCACAGAAGCTCGGCCAATGGACCGAGCCCTTTAGACGAGCAAGAGAACGAAATGCAAGACTTGACCACAGAGGGTCTTCAGAGCGAGCTTCCGTTCGAGTTTCGGGTTCTCGAGATCGCTTTAGAAACTGTCTGTACGTATTTGGACTTGAATGTTGCAGATCTCGAGAGAGAGGCTTACCCTGTTCTGGACGAGCTTGCGAGGAACGTCAGCACTAAGAATCTCGAGCTCGTGCGGAGCTTGAAAAGCAATCTTACGCGTTTGCTCGCGCGAGTACAAAAGGTATAATCTTGTATTTCTTCGAATACTTTGTTTTTCTCCTGAATTATAGCTGCTCATGCTCTTGTATGATAGTGATAAGAACCTTCGAATTCCTTTCATAAATGATAGAGACACCAGATAAACCTGGGTATTCGAGATACCTGAAACTCTCCCTAAAAGGCTAAGCATATACCCAGCCTCTATTTATAGAATTACAACACTAAAATAACTAATTCTGACCCTAATAGTTAACTAATTATTTCATTGTCCAAAGTCCTATCTGATATGCTTGGCCAAGTTTATAGTGTATAAGACCGCGATTTGGTTTGAGTTTCAAAAGCAAAGGATTAGATGTTAGAGAGGAGAAAAACCATAGTTATCTACTGGAAATGCTGAGAAAGGAAAAAAAAAAACATTTAAATATATTTTGTGAACCTAGGAATCAAACGTAATGAAAGAAAAGGTAGTAGAATATGAAGATAACGGTTGCCTGTTGTCTACTGAATTAAAAAAAAACATGGTATTTTGATGCTCCACTGAACCTCACAAATCCCAATATGTCGTATTTCTTGTAATGAAAATTGTCAATTTTGTAATTATTAGGTGAGGGATGAAATTGAACATCTATTGGACGACAATGAAGATATGGCTCATTTGTACTTGACTAGGAAGTGGATTCAGAATCAGCAATCCGAAGCTTTGCTAGGAGCTTCTGGTTCTAATAGCTTCCCCGCCATTTTATCTCATCTTTCTCGGGCCAGTTCTAAAAGGAGTGGGAGTATGTTGAGTAACCATTTGGATGATAATGATGTTGAAGATCTAGAGATGTTACTCGAGGCGTATTTTATGCAACTTGATGGGACCCGTAACAAGATATTATCTGTAAGTGTCACGTTACCGTTTCCTATAACTTTGAAGTCAAAACAAATATATGGCATAGATGAGTCCTCTGATTCTCCTCGCTCTACAATAACTTTTTTCGTGCTGATTTCACTTATGTTGATAGGTTTGAAATTAAGTTGGCACTTTTTGGAAGGCTTTATGATCTCCTGCTTAGGCTTATAGTATATTTGTTAGTCGTAGTTGATACAAAACTGATTAATCACTGTTGACAAACAAACTCAGAATGTTGAAATTCAATACCGGACTTCAAGCTTGTTTGTATGGAATTGTTTGTGCAAAGGGTTGCTCTTCAAAACGAGCACTTTTTATTTTCCCTCCGTGTTTGTCTAAAGTGCCTTTATAATTTGGATGAAAGTAGTGTAAGATAGTCCCACAAGAGAAGGATGTAACATGTAGGGATGCAATGTTTACCGAAATTACCTCCCCGTTAACCGGTTTAAATGGGATGGGTAATCCATAAACAGGTAAAATGTAACCCCGTTAACAGTCCGAGCCCGAGTAAATATTTAAACCAAAAAAAAAAAATGCTATAATCGAGATGTGAACCGAATGTCTCTCAGATTTCGATAATAGGCCACACCTTAGACTAAACCAAGGCTTTCACTTATTTACGTGCACCTGAAAAACTGCGATCTATAGAGACATGTCGTTACGTTTACATGGCTGAAATGTGTGTCGTAATTAACGGAGAGTTGGTTTTGCAGGTGCGAGAGTACATCGATGACACGGAAGACTATGTCAACATCCAACTCGACAACCAACGAAACGAGCTCATTCAGCTCCAATTGACATTGACGATCGCCTCGTTTGCCATAGCGGTCGAGACTTTGATTGCCAGTATGTTTGGCATGAACATCCCGTGTACTTTGTACGAAACAGAAGGTATTTTCGAGCTCTTTGTCGGAGTCCTCACAGCAGCTTCTCTACTGCTTTTCTTGCTTGTCTTGGGCTACGCTAGATGGAAGAAACTGCTCGGCTCGTAAAATCAATTTACGCTCTGTCGTTCTAATACACATCATGATTTGTAAAAACATAAAATAAAAAATAAAAAAGAAAATCACAGATCATTTGTGAAAATCCCCACAAGCTGGAGATTTGCTGTCTGGGCTGGCATATATATACGTATGTATTGCCAATATATTTAACTTGTTTTTGAGAATATAGGAAAATCATAAATAGAAAAACTCATTTGACAGGATTGGTGAATTGCCTGTTCCTGATTTGATTTTACTTGGTGTTTCATTGTCCTTTTTTTTTTTTTTGAGCGTTGCTTTTTTAGATTCACAATCATTAATCTGTGGATGTTTTCGATTGGCATTCAACCACTGTGTTGATATTCTCACTCAATGCATATGCCCAAAAAAAAAGGTTAAATGTAAACTTTGACAGCTAACACTGACTGGACTCTATTTGCAATTGCAATTAGAATTCATTATTGTGTTTTTATTTATTTCTTTCTTTCGTTCTTCATTTTAACCGCCGAGAAAGGAAAATTCGTTCACTTTTGCGTTTCAGATTACAAACCAAAAATCAAATTAATTGACGAATAATTTATATCAATAATGATCAAACAAAAGGTATGAATTAGGTATCACAATCTTTATTTAGAAATTTAAGTGAAAAATAGAACCAGAAATAAAAATAAATGATAAAAATAAACCATTATTTCATGCAACTAGCAACAATGTGTTGTTCTCCAGGGTGCAAGTTGGTACATCATCCCTAAAAACAAAACTTTCCAGCTAATTTCTGGCATATACAATAAATGCACTCAAATTTATATTTATATAATATAATTTGTTTCGTAACTTTTATATATCTCGTGCAATGTTTGAATGTTGCGTGATTATTATACCTCGGCTGTCCAGTTGTGTGTCTTCCACTATAGCATTAGTATATATGTTTATTTTTTGCTATACATTTATATGCAAATAAATTAATAATTGACCCTAATTCTTATATAATTGACCAACATTAGAATTTGTTGGAGAGTTGGTAGAGGGCGTTCTCTCAAGGTCGCCATAAATAGTAGCCTATTTTCAACTTGCGAGAACCATATATTTAAAAGGATATAAAAACTCATGGCAATATTGTTATTTGATTAATGTCACAAAAGAAAAATATCCACATGGCACGGGAGCTGATAAAAGACTAATTTACTTTTGCATTTTTCCATGCAATAATTTCCTAATTGACAAGAGGGAAAAAAAATTAACAATAGACACTTTTTTTTGGATAATAATAAAGGTACCCATGAATTTCTTTTGTTTTCTTTTCTTAGAAGCTCTAGATAATTTATGGAGGACAATCAT
Organism: Urtica dioica subsp. dioica; assembly: GCF_054948205.1. Taxonomy (NCBI): domain Eukaryota; kingdom Viridiplantae; phylum Streptophyta; class Magnoliopsida; order Rosales; family Urticaceae; genus Urtica; species Urtica dioica. The sequence goes on from NC_142763.1 coordinate 657,906, forward strand.
GAGAACAAAACGATTCAATACACCTTCGTTTGAACTATTTATTTTTTCCAATTTGAGCGCATTACTCTTTACACGTTCGTATAATAAATGATAATATATGCATAGGGTAAGCTAAATATTATATTGTGACCAATATTAGAGTTCATGTAGGTCCTATTTTGATATGTTTTAAATATCCAAGATCACAATTACAAACACATGTTGAGAGCCAAAACTTGGATACGTTATGTGGGAAGCATAGCATTGATATCCTTCAAGAGTTCTTTTATTTTTTAATTCGATTAATTACGATAGACATTAATTTCGATTCATATGAGTTATTTATTTGGTTTAAAACCTAACGAAGTTTGTTACGAGTTAAAACCCAACTTGGGTTCTTTCCTTCTTTAATTTAAAGTCCCTTTAAGCCTCCAAAACAAAACATATTCTCATATTTATTTTCCAAGTGAGGGAAAAAAAAACTCAAACATCTATTAAGAGAGGCAAAATGTGGATTTCAATTCTTTTGTCCACTTGTTTGGTTACTTATGTATACAATTTGTTTATACACTTTTATATCATTGTGCACTTTATGTGCCCTTGTCTCTCTCCTCTTCTCTCTCTATCTCTCCCACTTGTATTTTATTAATGCCAATGATCTATCACTATTATTGGCAACTTACTCCACATTTTGTCCACTTTGCTTCCAAATTACACCTCTCAACCTCAAATTATAACAACTCTTAATAAAATATCTAATCAATGCTGATACGAGCAATTTTCTTATCATACCATTTTTTCCTTTCAAACTATTATTATTGTGTTTTGATATGATTAGTTGTACATTCGAACACCATTCATAAATTAAATATGAGAGTTGAAAATCTAGGTATTACAGATGGGCAATTTGATACAATAAAAGAGAAAAGAGTCCTTTGGCTGAGATTGGTCCAAACTAGAATTAAAGTGAACATCTTTAGAGTCTACACCATGAAAACTAATCCTACAAGGTTTGGTGCTATTGATTTATGCAAACTAGATCAATAATGCTATATTGTAGATATAATAAATAAAATAAAATTTAGGAGCATTGGAAAATAAAGTGAATATTTAAAAATAAGATCAGCCAATTTTATTAACATAACATGTTTATGCATGTATAGAGTATTCCTTTCCTATTTTTATAAGAATAGTAAAAGAAAAGGTCATGTGTAAAAATCCCAAGATATTTTGGGGTGAAAGTGTATTTTTCACAAAGCGGAAAACCAAAAACGAAAAACAAAATATATTTTTAAGACAATATTTTAATTTCTTTATGTTTTCAATCCAACGCAGACTTTAACAAACAAGGGGAGAGAGAGAGAGAGAGGCGTTTTGTCAGAGAAAGACGAAGAACACGAAGAAGAGAAGCGCAAAAAAAAAAAAAAAAAACCCTAGAATAGGAATTTTTCTCACTTTCGAATTTCAATATTCCAACTTTTTTTGCATTGCATTTCAAGATCTGGATTCCTAGCTCCACAAAGGTACGAGCTCAAGATTCAAGAACCAACAATACCAAAAAAAAAAAAAAAATGAAGCAAAGAAACAATTTTAATTTTGATTTGTGTCTCTTCTTTCCGCTTTTCTCTATCGAATCTTATTGAATTCAGCTCGTATTGTTGTTAAGCTGGGCTATGTATTGCACATCGTATCATTTAGTTTCCATAGCAATCTTATTTTTCCTTTTGTTGTTTCTTTGTAAATATCCATTCTTCATTCTTTTTTGTTTCTTCAGCTAAGTTTCTTAGAAAAATGTGATGATATGTCATGAATTGTATATGTTGTTTCTAGAATAATCATTGAATCATCGAGCTTACTATACATCGTTAATTAAATAGCGCTTAATCGTTAAGATATATTTTTTCTCTTTCGCACTTCCAATGCATATGCAAATCACAAACAAACTTTCGATTGAAGAGAAAATGAATAATTCTCGATACGTTGGACAACGAATCATCTACTGTAGCTGCTATATAAAGGAAAGTATATACTATATACAGCATTGCAATTTTGAAACGAAAGATGCAATATATATTGAAATTCATGTATACTTGCAAAGCTTTGATTATGATCAATGCTTGGCTTTTTACATCGAAGTCTTGGAATTGACTGAATCATATTGTTGGACAGTGATTTTTCGAAACCATGGCTAATTCGAAAAGAAAGCCTGCAATATATTGAAATTCTTTCATACTTGCAAACCTTTGGTTCATTTGGGATTTGAGTGTGTCTTATATTCATGCATAGAACTCGTTTATGAGATTGACCATAGATCATAAGTCGATTCAAAACTCTTGGGATTGATTTGACCAATGCTTGGTTTTATTGAAGTCTTGGAATTGACTGAATCGTATTGTTGGACAGTGATTTTTCGAAACCATGTCGAATTCGAAAGGGTCGACGAACGTCAGGAATCTGATGTACTCGGGAGGAAAACACGCTCTGCTTCCTCCGAAGAGTCCGTTCCCGAGCGTTTCGCCTCCGTATGCCGATTACGCCCTCGCTCCGGCGGCGATCGGACCGCCCTCGAAGGCCGTCCAAAAGCCCGTTTCGGCGGCGACACATCAGCACCAGAGAAGATCCTCGGAGAGCCTAATCGCGGAGGAACAGCCCTCGTGGCTCGACGACCTTCTCAACGAGCCCGAGACGCCCGTTCGCAGAGGATCTCATCGCCGATCGTCGAGCGACTCTTTCGCTTATGCAGACTCGTTCTCGAACAATGAAATCGGCTCCGCACAGGCTCAAGACGATTATAATTACAAGTACAAGTACAAGAACGTGGTCCCGGCGCCGCCTTTATGGGGTCCTAGTCAGGATTTCGATCCGAGGCATGGCTCGTTCTTCGCAGAGATGAACATTGCGCGGCAAAAGAACGGAAACAACAACAACAACAGAGTGTGGGAGGGTTCTTTGAATAACCCGTCAGCGATTCCTTCTTCTGGTGCGAAAGACGGGCTTGTTCGTCACGGTTCGGGGTCTTTTTGCGTGCCTCAGGAACAGCTTGACGGGTTTCCTTCCACGGCAAACGAGAAGTACGAAGGTGCTGAGGCGGGCCCGCATGATCCCAGAAATGCCGACAAAAACTCGGGCTCGAGGCCATCTTCGTCGGACACGGATACCAAGCGAGCGAAACAGTATGTGCTTTTATGTCCGTATGTGTTTATGACTTTGTTATTTAGAAGTGCTATGGAAACCTTTTTATGTTATTTTTTACTAGTTCAACTTATCTACTATAGAAAGGCTATGTCTATGATGTGATTTACTGGAACAAATCTTTGGAGAATAGTTCGCAACAAAACAGTTTCTTTTCGCTGCGGTAAAAAAAAAAAAAAAGCTTTTTTGGATAGAGATACTGTTTCACCAAATAGTAGTCGTCTTGTAAGATATTACTTTCTTATGGTTTAATATATATGCCGTGTGGTTACTGAATCAAATCACATTTTCTTAGATTAAGTTTTATATTCTTAAGTTTAATTGTGGTATTTTTCTTCTTTTGCAGGCAATTTGCACAACGGTCGCGTGTACGTAAGCTTCAGTACATTGCTGAATTAGAGAGAAATGTACAAGCTCTTCAGGCAAGTGTTATAGGAAAATTCAATGCAGAGAGCAGAGAGTGGACTTCAATTCTAGCTTTTATGTATATGTTCCCTCTTCTTCTTTTTCTTCTTCTTCTTCTAAATATGGTCAATTACAGGCAGAAGGGTCTGAAGTATCTGCGGAGCTCGAGTTTCTGAACCAGCAAAACCTTATTTTGAACATGGAAAACAAAGCCCTTAAACAACGTTTAGAAAGCTTGGCTCAGGAGCATCTTATCAAACACTGTAAGTTGACTCCTATTCTTTCAATCTTAGGGTCGTATGGTTTACGTGCAATTTCACAAACTAGAATCCATGTTTTTTGTGTGTGTGTGTGTGTCTATTTGGAAAAATAACCTTGTTGCTGGTGTGAGTATGGTTTGGAACTACAACTTCATATAGAATTTTAGAATGCCATATAAGAATATTGTTAAGAGCTTGTTAAGCTCTAATAACTTACCCGATGTTAGAAAGCCATTTCCGACCAATTATCGATCTGCAAAACTCGAAAATATTGAGTCCAAAGACTGAACTTTTAGTATACTAGAGATGATCTTTCCACATTAGAATTTATATTCAAAAGACTCTGGTTGATTTCTGAACCAGTGGAGCATGAAGTACTGGAGAGGGAAATCGGGAGGCTAAGAAGCTTGTATCAGCAACAATCTCAGCCACAAGCTTCGAGCCACAGACGGTCTAACAGCAGAGACCTCGATTCTCAATTCTCAAACCTCTCTCTGAAACACAAGGATCCAAATTCAGGCCGAGATGGTCAGCTTCGTATTTAGATCTCACGTGGCTCTGCCACATCTAACCACAAACTCAGCCCGGCTCGGCTCGGCTTAGCTCGTTGCTTCTCTCTTTATTTCAAATTTTCGCATGTTTTTCGGTTACCTTAATTGAAATCTTCCCATGCAAGCGCACCTGGTAGTCGCAACCTGGAATTTCACTACTTTCAGGGACGCAACTTTGCCGGAGGTGGTAACTCAGAAACACCTGTTACCCTTTTTTTTTCTTTTCATAATCTGTTGTATTGTTGTACTGTATGTTATATGTGAAATCATAATATATCATCCATAAATGTTGGTGTATGCTTCATTTGCTTTTTCTCTCGCCTGAGAAATTTCTAACTAGTGCGAGAATGGATTTTTTTTGGAGCTTCAAATGTATTATTATGCCGAGTAAATTTTTCTTGGTGTAAAATGTGTTCAATGGAATACATTGTACGTATTTGGTCAGATAACTAATGAGAGGTTTGGGTTTCTTCTCAGTTGGCCTTGCTGGCTTATTTACTTGTGAATGTATTATGGTACAAGAATCATAAATGATGAAACATCTTATAAATTGTTCTCATTTGATAACCAGACTCTTTTTTTTTTTTGCTAAATGATCTTTGTGAGTCGGGCTAAATTGAATTTGATCAACCTAGAGAGAGGGATTCGAATGAGTTTGTTTCGAACTTCACCAGTTTTTGAGAATATTACCATTTTGGATGCTTTTTTGCAAAAAACTTCTTTTTTTTTTCTTTGACATTTCATCTATTACTGAATTTGTCAAAAAATACTGTTATGTTTCGAGTATGAACTCACCGGGTCATAAAAAAAATTCCATTGTTTTTGGTAAAGCGACCGTCGTGAGGCAATAAACACGTTCTTTTATATTCAAACACCATCTTAGAGACAAAAAAAAAAGTATATATAATAATAATTGACTGAAGGAAAAATTTTACTAGTAACAAATGAAACGTACATTTTCATCAATTAAGAAACAAGACATCAGATAATAATGCATATAATCCAGTGGCGTATCCGAGAGCGATTGAAAAGTAGAGCCATATCTTCTCCGACTTGACATCTTCTTCGTGTACTTCTTAGTTGAACAGTCAATTCGATCGGGGATGTTTCCAGAGAAGCGATTGTGTGAGAAGTTCAATTCGATCGGGAATTTTTTCACTGAACATGTTGCGAAGCCTCAGAACAACCATCCACTTTGCAATCATCCACAGAGTTTAAAGACTTGTAGCTTTTGTGTTATTCGACAAGGATGAAGATGAAAGAAACTCGCAGCTAAGATTGTTTTTATGGACTATAAAGCTCGCTTGATTTCCATAGTTGTGTTTATTTTCAAACCTGAATTACTTTATCGTACTGCAAAACAACAATAGAGAAGCTATTCTGTTCCGAGTTGGCACATTGCTGGTTCAACAACGTAAAATTTTAGATTCTACTCTATTACGGTGTTGGCGTATCTTGAACCACAATGAGCATCGCAAAATGATTATTTATCGATTTTTTTTAATGTCGAGTAAGATTGAAAAATGGAATTTGAAACTTGTTATATTTCCTTAATCTTCGTTACACCAGTTAATACGATAAGTGAATAAACTTCATCTCAAACATTAATCCAACACAAAAAAAGGAGCAAGTACACGCTCCGAATCATATATATGAATCTATTAGCCATACATTCTATCAAGGAAAATCCACATGACATGACAATATAATGGATCTGCCAAAAAAAATAAAAAATGAAAGACTACTATATGTTTATATACAAACGAAACAGTAGATTGGAACGAAGTGAAGCCGTAACTTCTATTGAAAGGAAAATTAACCTCAAGTCGGAAGAGGTTTACTGTAAGAGCTTCTCGATCCCAAGCTGAGCAACAAATGCGCAGCGAAAGTTGCAAAGACGCAGAGCAAGAACAAACAACCGACGATACGAGTTTTCGCAGCGAGAAGTTCGGAGATACGGTCCTTTTCTTCGAGCACGGGTTCAAGAATAATCTCTACAGCCATCTGGACCAATCCGCAGAGAAGCTTCTTTGACTGAGAATCGACACTGTTCGCGTTTAAGATTTCATTTGTAGCTTTCTTGAGAACACTGATGGCTATCTGTACTTCCGAGGAACTGATTTTCAGATCACCGATTCCTTCGAATCCACTATCTGTCTCAACAGTTTTGAAATTCTCAACAGGTTTGATTTCCGAGAAATAGGTGAGATCGGACTGAAGTGACATTCCTGATAAATCCGAAAGCTCAGGATCAAGCAGATTGAAGCTCTACAGAGAAACAGAACAGAATTCAAAACAATAATATCATTATCTGATCACAGATCTTCTTCAACTGCAACACATTTTCCTATAATAGACCTAACACGCACAAATCTGCTCAAACTGAGAAATCGACGCTGATTTCAAACATTGTTCAACGAATAAACAGTTCGTTTCAGGTTTTACCTCAGAACCGGACTCTCTGTCCAGAGAAATCGAAGAAAGAATCGCCGATTCCATTGATTTCGTCGGAGACATTTCTTCGGTGACAGAATCAGAATCGTTGATCAAGCTCTTCGGATCCGAGATCTGATAAGAGAAACAGAGGAAGCGAATCAAGAGCAAGGATCGGAGAGAAGAAACTGAGCTGAAATTTTCCAGATTCCGTACCTTTAGCGGCTTCTTGAGCTTAGGACGAGAAGCTTCTTTCTGAATCTGAAGATTTTTGAGCTCTCTCATCGTTGCTGAGTTTGGCGGGAGAGAAAAATAGAAGATGAGGGGTATTTATAGCTAAATATGGTAATGGTCGTTTAACATAAATATGTTGTCGTTTTAATCTATTTAATGGTATGAGGATTATGTTGTCGTTTCTAAATATATAACTACTATGGTATGGTCGTTTCGACCTTTTATCCGAATAGTTTTGAGTTGCAATAGAATGTTCACAACATAGGATAAAATAATTAATAGTTAAAAGTTCATAATCAGAATTTTGAAAAGGTAATAAATTACTTATAATGATTGTCAAAAAAATTTAATTTTGATGTAAAAAAATTGATAATATAATTTTGACTACTTTAGCTGTTTTGCTAAATTATTAGTTTGAAATGTCTATCATGTATAATTTTTCCATTATTATTCAACTTCATTTGTTTTCATGAACACCTACTGCTCAGACGGGTTAATAATTAAACAACTTCATTTTTTTTTAAAGAAACTACACACTTATTGAATTTTTAAAATTTGTGTTTATTTTTTATATTTTCATGTTTCGCTTTTAAAACATAGCTATCATCTAAAATATTCCAATATAGTCTCAAAATATGATATTGCTAATTAAGAACCTTCGAAGGAAGCTCGGGCAAATTATTAGAGCGCTCATGATCTCAATCTCGAGTTGCCACTCTTTTCTTCTTGTCGAGGCTTCCTCATTACACCTTGTTTCTCTTATGTTTATTGTTCTTGCTTTCTTCTTGTCGGAGATTGTTAGTTACTGTGGCACATGGTTTATACTATTTTTACCCTTATTAATTATTTAATATAATTTATTTTCGTAATAAAATCTAATTTATTATTCAATATCCCTAATTATTACGATCTCAGTTATTTCTCTCTATTTTCACGTTTACTCTCTCTCTCTCTCGTCACATTTTTTAGTAATGGACAAATGTCAAAAACATTAAAAGCGCAATTGATAATCATTAATAACTGTTAATAGGTTTTTGTTTTAACTAATAGTCGATAATAACTGTTAATAAGTTTTTACCAGAAACCTATTATCAGTTATTACCGACTATTAACTGCGATGTTGTTTTTTACCTCTGTCATAACTAAAAATGTAATGAAGAGAGAGAGAGAGAGAGAGAGAGAGAGAGAGAGAGAGAGTATTTAAGTATAGATAAATTATTTTCATTTAATTTATTTTTGAGAAAGAATGAGGAGAAAAAATAAGGGTAATTTTGTCTTATTGCATTAAAGATTGACTAATTACCAAATATTACTAAAACGTTGACTATTCACAATTCTAATTTTTTAAAAAACTAATAAGCTAGAGTCCCTTACTTTAAACTGACTATTTAACAAAATCACCCATTAAAAAATAATAAAAAAAAGTCGCTATATTTTCATTTAGGACCAAGCATGGTAAAAAGCTTTAACTAATAAGACAAAATCAACACTTTCTATTCAATCTTTGTTTGACATTGAATAATCAAGAACACATCAACCATTGATAAACCATGCTTTTCGTTTTAATTCGAATGGCCTATAAAAATACGAGGCTCGTTTCAAGTTTACAAAACAAGCACAGATTCAGGATAAAAGAAAACAAATCCATATTTCTGATTAGTACCTTCTTCAAGTGAAATTCTGCAGCAAAACAAGACTCGAAAAAAGTCTTTCAATGCTGTTCATCTGTGCCTACGTCTTTTCACAGCATCTTCCGAAAATGATTGCCAGTACTTGTGATCTAGCGAAGACAAGTCGTCGAGCTCGGCAATGGCGAGCAGATATTCTGTGAGCTTTACTAGTTCTTGATCGCTATCACGGGTCGAATGAGCTTTCTTGAACGGCTTGATTGTCAATCCGTTTCGAGGGTTCATCACGAAATTTCTCCGCAGGTCGTCGAACATGATCGAGTTCTTCTCGCTGTAGAACTGTGAAAGGAAAACAAAGGAATCACAGTCGAATTTGAAGATTCAGAGACTTTAATCGAAGAATATCTCAAACTGAACCTTGAGCCTCGGGAAATTGAGCCCCGATCAATCCACATCAATAGATAACTAAATTAATCACCATTTCAGAAGCATATAATTACTAATACTGATACAGGCAATTTATCGCTTAATCACAAGATTACAAAACAAAATTACCATTTCAGAAGCATATAAATATTGAATACTGGTTCAAGAAAATTCATCACCTACTCAATAGATGGTAAAACATATCTTAAGCATAATCACCATTTCAGAAGCATATAAATAATTAATACTGATACAGGCCATTTATATCCTAATCAAGAGATAATAAAACAATTTCTTAAGCAAGCATATAATATATCCGAATCAGTGAATATCTCAACAGAAATTTGTACCTCTGGAAATTTAGCCCAGATCAATCCAAGTGGCTTGCAATCGAAAATCCCACGAATATCCGATTGAACCGTGATCATTGCCATGTGGTCTAGAAGAGCTGTGATCTTGTAATTAGGATTGTTAAGTACTCCGAGCTGTCCCATTTTCAATTCAACCCACTTCATTCTGCGTGAACAAAAAAATAATAAATCATTAAATCCACATCAGTAATTGAGTCTCGGGCAATATATAACAAGTGAGATGTGAAAATCTAACCCGGTCGCAGACCATATCATGATATCATACTCCGAATAAGCAGCCGTCAGAAATTCATGAAGATCTGATGAGAAAGTGTAAGAAATCCTTGTCCATATTAATAAGTTAAATGACATAATTGAATTTTTTTTATATATAATTTTATATATTATTTGTTGTCCTACTAAATATATGTCAAAACAATTTATTAAAACTTTAGAAGATAATTTTTTTTTTATAAGCAATAAAACATAACTTGTAAGAACTAAGAAGTTAGGATGTTAATTTATTTATTTTGAAAATAATTTTTAATAGTTTATTTCATAACATTTTAGAAATTTAGGGGTTGTTTACTTAATTATGAAGATCTGATGAGAAAGTTTCAGAAATCAGTTCCGCAAGAGAGGTCCATTCTTGTCCATATTCAATAAATTAAATGCAATAGTTTTGAACCATTTTATATTGTTTGTTTGCCTTACTATATACGTAATTTTTATAGTTTATTTGACAATATTCTAGAAAAATATGATAATAAAGTGCAAGAAATCAACACACTTACAAGGCCTCATAAGTTGAACAGGGTTTTCGGCGGTGGAACGGTGATCGAACAGAGTATAATCGATATCCAGAACAAGAAGCTTCTTTCCCGCTCGGCAAGGAGTCCGAAGCTCGATCTACGATCCATTATCAATCCAAGAAAGAGCTCAATCTATGAATTTATATATATATATATATATATATATATATATGTATATATACATGCACATATGTGTCCTAGTAAAGAAGAAAACCTTGTATTGGTCAATTCGTCTTCTCAATTTCTGCTTGTTGACTTCTTTGTCCTTAATGTCAACAGCTTCGTCTTGCCCAAGCTCGAAATCGTCTACAATCTCCGGAGACTCAACTTGGTCCACTATTATCTCATCTTCCAAAGTTCTGCAAAATAACACCAATCAGCCCCAAAAGGAATAGAAGCATATAACTAAACATGTCTCAAGCATAATCACCATATAAAAATTAATACTGATGCAGACCATTTATAGCTTAATCAAATGAAATATATATATATATATATATATATATATATATATATATATATATATAAAGCATTTTCTTAAGCATAATCACCATTGCAGAAGCATATAATTATTTACTACTGATTCAAGGAAATCCCATCGCATAATCAATAGATAACTAAATTAATCACCATTTCAGAAGCATATAAATAACTAAAACTGATTAATCACCATTTCAGAAGCATATAAATAACTAATACTGATTCAGGCAATTTATCGCTTAATCACGAGATAACAAAACAAAATTACCATTTCAGAAGCATATAATTCATCGCATACTCAATAGATACAAAAACATATCTTAAGCATAATCACCATTTCAGAAGCACATAGTGAGATCAACACTCATTCAGACATTTTATCGAGCACATAGTGAGCCCTAACGGTACAAGAAAAAGTCTCGATCTTAATCCAAAAGAACAACAAATAGCTATTTCAAAAATCAAACAGTTGGTGAGCGATAATCAAACGGACGAACCCGATCATGGTCATCTTGAGAGAGGACTTGAGAGGAAGCTGAGCGAGAAGAACAGAGTCGTCGGAGAGCTTCGAACCGACGATCTTAGGGTAAAGAAGCTTCTGTCGCTTGGGCATCACGTTAGTGAGTTGGCAGATTCGGCGCTTCAACTCGGCCACCGAGTCGTCGCCGCAAACTCGGACAATGTACTCTTTCCCGCTCCATTTCACCGTCAGAGTCAACTCTTCCTCCGACAACGACGACGATGATCCTCCTAACTCCGCCATTGTTGCTCTGATTTTCAAGCTCTTCCCACGAACTTTACTCTTCTTTTTTTCTTTCTTTGTTTCTTTTTATTATTTTTTTTCGTGTCTTTTTTTTTTCCTTTTCTTGTGTGGAGCAAGGAACACGGTTGATTTCTTTTGCAGAGATCGAGGCGAGCTTGCGTCTCTAATAAAGTATTTCTTTTGATACCCCCTAACTTGGAAATATATCTATTTATGACCCACATCTTTCTATTTAGGGAAAAATATCAGTTGTATCCCTGGATTTTAGCCAAATGCTGTGTATATACCCTTGAGTTTTAAAGTTTTTCGCAATTATGCCATCAGCTTCTTGTTTATTATTTAATTAACCCTTCAATTTTACAAATCACTAAGAGATATATATCTCTTACTATGAATTTTATTTGAATTTTTTCATAGAAAATTACCAAAAAGATATATGTTATGGGAAATAATTCTATTCCTTATATTAATGATTTTCATTTCAAGCCCTTCTTAGCTTGCTCGGTCGATATATACATATTTCAAGTGCATGCGATGTAAAAGCTATTAATTTTTCATGCTAAATAATAAAAAAAAGTAACTAATCAATTAAAACGTTTGACATTGTTATAAAGTCAATGCCTTGTAAATTTTAGCTAAATAGTCATAAAGATGACGTGATATTCTTGATTTGCATTCTCATTGAAATAAAAAGATGAGGTATTTACATCAAATTTTATAATAATGTGATGGATTACTACTAAATTTTCATTCTCAAAATGTAAAATATCTGGTTCCAAACGCACATCATTACCTATTTTATTTCTAAATTGATTTTCATACATGTATTTTATAATATGTTACAAATGATCCTTTATAATATAATTAAAAAAAATCAGTAAAATTATTTCTATGCATATTTTAAACCATTTTAAAATCAAACCGGTACATGACATAAAGATGGGAAAATAATTGTTATTAAGTTATAACTAATAAGCCATAGATACTACAGTTAAACAATAGATATTGGACAAACAAGTATTATTTAAATATAGAACATGTATTGAAATAACTCTAATATAACTGTATCTAGCTCTGATAAATATATACCTCATTTGTAGCGAAACTCGAAAGCTAGGAAGCGTCTCAAAGACGCACCAACGTGTTTGCCTTTCTGACCATAATGAGAGAGAGAGAGAGAGAGAGAGAGAGAGAGAGAGAGAGAGAGAGAGAGAGAGATATGGGAATATATAAACATGTATATATGTGTGTGCGCGGGTGTGTTATGGAGTTGACGTCTTTTCTTTGTGGGGTTAGTATCGTCGTTTTCAATTACACAAATGTTGTATATATTGAAGGTTTCAATTATTTTTTTCATAGCCTCTCATATGTCATTATCTCAATCTTTGTAAGAGTATTGTTGAGGTCGGAAAAATACGAGATCAAACTAGTCACGAAAGATCGATTGAATATTTTTATTATGGACTTCGAACTCACGTTCATATATACTCATACTCAAGATAAACAAGAAATAATTAAAGACACGAGCGAAAGTAAAAGATAAGTGTTTATAAAATTACTTTTTTATTACAGAATGTAGGTGCTGAGAATAATGTGCGAAAAAAATATGAAAAGTAACGTGCATACATTATGATGTGTTGTGCTATTTATAGAAAAAAAAATAATTTGAAAAATAAGACCCTAGAAGCAGGGACGAAGCCACGAATGTAGATTAGTGGGGGGTTAATTTGTAACAAAAAAATTCAGGGGGCTGATTTATAAATTTTGAGGGTAAAAAAATGTAAAAATAAAATAAAAAATGGGTAAAAGGGCAAAAAATTTTTTTTGAGGGGGGGCTATAGCTCGCCTTCTTGTCATTCACGTCTTCCTCTTCTCACGAACCACTCAACGTCTCTGTGACTTGACCCGGTTTTCGTTTGACTATTCTTTACTTTTGGATCATGATTTTTATCCTCTCCCATGTGGGCTTTCCCTTTCTTGCTGGCCCAAACCGACAGATGCTTATTTTTGGTTTCGGAGGAACAACTGGGCCGAATGAGGCCCAACAATATCATTGGGGGGGAATAATCCACCCCTACAAGTATTATCGGTTGTTTATGGTAGAAGTCCCACTATTGTTATGAATATCATGAATCTTGATTCAATATATATTGGATATAAAGATTTTTTATTTTTTTTTCTCAAACGGGTATCAGGAATTAAGGATATAGATTCAGTAAGTCACACAAGCAAAAAAAAAAAAAAAAAAAAAAATGATATGACAATAATTGATATGACAAACTCTTCCAATCGTTAAGGCAAATTATAGATTGATAGTTTATTCATTTTAATTTTTCTCATCTAAAAAATGTATGAAGAGCTATGGACATATGTTGATAGTTTATTGACTTATTCATTTGTATTGTCATTTTCTCATCACATTGTATTGAAACAACTGGTCCATTAATTATTGTCTCTTATACACTTGTCTAATTTCTATTGGGGCCTTTAATTTCTGTCCAACCAACTTTGGAATTCAATTTGTCGTCTAGTGGATTCTGAAAATGACGCTAGAAACTAAGATCAAATTTGTAAGTTTCATTAAACTTTTTTATACAGCTCATTTTGTTGAAGTTCTAATATTTCCTGAATTATGGAAACATATATACCACCATTTTGATGATAAGCTGACATGGCTTCCTTAAAGTGTTTGGCTTCAAAGGCATCATTATTTTGTAAGCATTGAATACGTTTGATTTTGGTCACTTACTAAGAAAACGACAATGCGACCTTCGTGGATTTTTCCAACAGAAACAGGTCCATTATTTTTGTCTTCATGTAATAAATTAATTAGTTATACTGTAAAAAATTAGTACATGATTCTATTTTAATCCTTTTAGATTACATTTGTTGCCTTGTTTAATATATGTCACAACAAAATATTTGAGATTAGAAGATAATACTATTTGAATTAGCCTACAAATACAATCTAAATATTTATGTTAAGGCATTATGGGGTTTCATCTTAAAATTAATTGGTTATTGTAGGAGTAACTCGTGATCTTTATAAGCAGCACAAAACATCAGGGTGTTAATTTCTTTATTTTTTTCTTCCGACAAAATTGTCCGCGCATGTGCAAAAATGATAAACAAATCAATTTTTAGGCAAAATCTCAAGTGTACACTAACAAAATGTGACCTTAAAAAATGAATATAGGCGGTTGGTTATGATTTTTCACATGAAACACGAAATGATCATTTTACATTGATAAATAAGGTAATATATAGGTTGTGATTCTTTTTTAAAAAAAAATTATGGAATTATGTAAAATAGTCAAACGTGCAAATTTTTTAAAGCTCTGCGATTAATACTTTTTTATTATTATTAATAATATGGTTTGAGCTCAAGGGCAAGGGTATGAAAAACATGATAATTAGTACAACAAATATAAAGATTGTCCGTATACTTTTCTCATTAAATGACATAAATTCTTAGAAAAGTAAGTAAACACAAATTTCATTAGAAATATGATATATTACAAATATCTCAATATAACAGACGAGAGCCAACGTGTATGTAAACAATTTACTTATATTATAACTACGTAATTTTCTATTCCAACCATATAATTAATTTTATTTTTATTATTAAGAAGAACTTAATAAATTATATGCCAATGTCAATCCAATAACCATCACCATGCAACCTTTGAGCCCTAATAACATACTTAGTCTCTCTAAATATGTTGTCTTTCAAGTAAAGAGTGATTTTGTCACCAACTCTGAGCCCTCTGTAGTTCACAAATTGAAGCCAACCATCACAGCCTTTAAAAATAGGACACAAACGAAATCCATCCGTTTGAATAGAGAAGCAAAATTCCCAATATAACCCCAACCCATCCAAAACGCCCACTTGCACCTCGTTTGAGCCTTCTTTGAAAGAGGGCAATATGGTCATCCAATCCATCGGAACTAACAAGTTTTTCTCCACGTCATCCTCCGTTAGCAGCTTTGAAAATGCCATGATTATATATGTATAGCTCTTATATGATATTTTAGATTCTATAGCTATTGCATTTGTATATGTTACTGCATTGAACCGTGCTTAATATTTATAGACATGATTTTGCTATAATTTCCAACGACCTAACATGGTTGATTCGGAATAATGATAATGCAACTTCATTGAAGTTTATATGGAAATGATGAGCGTTATGTTTGTTTCTTTATCCTTGTAAGAAAAGGTCTTGATGAATAAAGTGGTTTCAAGATGTATCTTTTGCTCACGCGATTTCTCCAAAAGGTCTCGTTGATTTTCATAAAATGCCATGCCCGTAATCCTCCTAAGACGGAAAAGTCTACTAATATTAAATATATGTTTTGTTGTATTGTGTTGCATATTCGGTATTCTTTTGGCTAGTGGTTTGATGAATAAAGTAAAATAAAAAATTAAAACAATTATGGAGAATCCAGAGTCAACACTCAACATCCTCCTTTTAGATTTGATAAAAAAAAAAAAAAAAATCCTCCTCTTAGAAAAGTATAATAAACGGACTTAACTAAGTGTGACCAAAAAGTTTGACAAAATATAAGAAAATACAAACATGAATTGAAGTTCAAGTAAAAAAAATGTTCCCTCTTTCACAACATATTATTCCAGGGAGACGTATCTAGGTATAAAAAGTCGTCATACAAAAATTAAATCATAAAATATAATAAACTTTCAGATAAATACGTAATATGAAGTCTCTGGAGATCGCTATTGTTGGACTAAATATATATGTCTTGAATTTGTGGGTTCCACTTCAACCCGGGCTTGGGCCTACCCGAATTCATACGACAAACTAGTTTTCCATTTACGACACAAAAGATGATGGGCCTCAACTTTGTGAGGCCCAATAAAATGGCAAAAGGGTTTTTGTTTTTTTGTTTTTGCTCGAATTTTTAATTATTACTTTAACACCAAGCAACGACTTAGAAAAATCTAGTGCCGTTAGATTGGTTGGGCGTTCGATATAAATTTACGAGCATCAATATTGATACTTTAGTGTCATTTTCTGTATCAATATCCACATACAACATAAATAAAACTCTGATGACATCATTCACATTTTTAACAATTTGTTATATGATGAATAAACTCCCACACAACAAAACGAAAAAAAAAAAATTGACATTCACATTTTTCCAAGTATATAATATTTATATAAACATAATTGTTGCTTGTGGTCATGAATGAGAAGAGTGAGAGCAGAGAAAGTGGGGTTATAATATCAGTGATTTTTTAGGGAGTCTTGGGAATTCATTCGGAGGAGGCATTACACATTGATCTCCATTGAAAGAGATTTTTCTTGGAAAAGCCCATCCTTCTTTGAATGTGAAAACTCCCAAATCTTTGTGAAGTAACATCTCACTTTGCACATTCCCATTCTCTCCTGATTCCATCAACATTTCATTGTACTGCTTTATCCCCCAAAACATACCTGTGTCATCTGAGTTTCCAATTTTCAAACAATTAATTAACCCACATGTCAATAATCATAATTTTATTTTTTTCATTCTATAAAACGAAAGACGAAATATTTTCTTACTCGATCTTCCGTATGGACTGAGTGAATGGTAGTTGAAGCTGAAAACTCGAGTCAAATTTGAAAGGTTTGGGTGTAAGACCACGAGATTCCAGTCGGAATAATTGGCGGCCAAGTTGAGATTAGTGACGGTGATCTTGACTCTCCAATACTCTCTGTAGCTCTGCTTCACATGCCAATGGACCCGAATCGGACACAAGTGCTTCGAACACCGTACCAACGGCTCCGACTTTATCCCATCACTCAGACGATGAAGAGTTTCGCTACTCCTGCGAATAATCGGAGTTTTCTCACAATTATTTACCCGAAAAAGGCATTCTAGATCCACAAATCACAAAGAAAGCTCTCATATCATACCTGACACATTTTGGTCCAGGCATTCCTTGACATCTACAACTACATTTCGGGCACGGGACAATGTCTCTGCTGTAGAAAGCCGACAGCGAAACACAGCAATTCGGCACCGTCGAAGCTCGATACTGAGAGTATACACATACCACTTTCCACGTCTCTGAAAAACTCCATTTCCATTAGCTCATCAAAAACTCCATTTAAAAAAAAATAAAAAAATAATTATACCGAGAGCTTGGGTGTGCCTACGGCTACCGTCCTGGCTAAACCTAGTCGGACGAGCCAAAAACGGGTTTCCGCAACTATAGCCGCGTAACCCGAGGCCGAAATGAGTCGGCATATTCATGACTGAGTCGTTAGCCGTGAAACCGCCGACGATCATTCTGAAAGAAGAGACGTGCGATTTGGGGTCCTGAGTGAGAGAAGACAAAACCCCGTCTTTACAGCAGTTTGGGGTTTGCTTGTTGAACAAGGCACCGGGCATTAGGTCAACTATGACCGGCTTTTTCTCGCAAGTGTGAGGTAATTGTTCCTGGCCTTTGACTCGAGAGCAATTTCCTTGCTCCGTCGCTTCGGCTCCCCATATGCTCCAAATTACCTCATCGCCCTTCCACGACCAACCCACCTTCCACCCCGGCTTCTCCACGTGCCGGAACAGCTGGTTGTTGTGAATCGAAACCGTTATCTGAGACAAAAACAAAAAAATAAAAAATTAGGTAACTAACCAACTAAAACGTTTGAGATTGCTATATAACCAACGTTACGTAAATTTTAAGTAAATAACCATAAAGATGACGTGACATTCATGATTAACCCTTTCATGAAAATAAAACAGTGGGGTTTTTACGTCAATTTATACATGTGAAGTTCATGGACGTGGCTATTTATCTAAAATTTACGAAACGTTGTTTGTATAACAATGTGAAACTATAAATATGGTTATATACCTAGTGGACATGGATACAAATTCAAGGTATTAGGGTAATTAGTAGAGATGTAGGGATTAATATGGAATCTTTAGAAAAGAGGTTAGTCGTATCAAAAAAGAAAGCTGAAAAGACTTTTTGTACGGAATTAGTTTCCAATTTGGAGAGCACGGACCTCTCGAATGTCCGATATCAATTTCTGTTTCTCTTTCAGTCAATACATACAAGGAATTTTCAGTGCGGGCGTATCACATTATCTGCTTAAGTTAATGGTCACAGTTTTTATTAAATTAAATAAATGCCTTGTTTTTCTCTTAGTGATAAAAAAAACTAGACCAACAATTCAAATGAACCTGGTACCAATGAAGCTCGACGAGACGATTATTTTGATACCGCTAAAGACCTACTTCTTCATACTATTTCAAACTGGATTCAGGCAAAAAAAAAAAAAATAATAAAAAAAAAATAAACATTTCACTTAAGAGATAACTTGTCTTCCAAAAAATCAAGGAATGTAATGTACAAGACTCACATCATATATATCGGCAGTTTGAAGAATAACGTCCCACGTCAACGTTATGTTGCCATTAGGGTCCAGTGAATCGTACCCATCTACATTATTTTTCATAAATACATCAATTAACATAGTATAATTGAGTACTGTATTACTAAAACAATCATAATGAACAAGTTACCATGGTAATGAAAGTACTTACATGACGGTGATGAGAAAACAGTGATGAGGGAGATCAAGATGATGAAGATTGCCATTCGCGTTGGATCTTAATTCATTAACGTAACAACATAAATTGTTAAAATACATATATATATATATATATATATATATATATTATTGTTATTATTATTCCTGTAGTTTAGGAGTAATTTTAGTTATACCTGTGTAATAAAACATATGTTTACGATTTCTCTTCTTCTTGAAATCTTTTACTAATTAAATGCTAAATACACCCTGTGTAACGGTTTTGTTCATTAAGTAAATAATAATTTTGTTTGTAAACAAATAAGCCACAAACCATATATCACAAATTGTTTAGCAACCAATACAACAAATAAATGAAATTGTTTTTTGATAAACTATACCAGTTACAAAATTTTCATGAACCTAAATTATATTCTGTTTTTTAACAAAAAAAAAAAAAAAACTTGCAAATCGTCAAAACTAGATTTGAGAACAAAAAAAAAAAAAAAAAAAAACGAAAAAGCTATGTCAAAAATAAAAATTCGTCAGAAATTACACTCACTGATCCATATTTAAAACCGCAAAATAATTTGATTTATAAACACACAAATTGATATTGCATAAAGATGGCTTGCTATTTGTAAAACAAACAAACCAAGAATCAAATATTTTCGTTCAAAAGACGTAAGTTTATTGTTATTATTGTTTTTTGAAAAAAAAAAAAAAATCTTCTATAACTATTTTTTGTAAAATTAGAACGCATAAAGATGACGGTTTTTAGTCCACAAACTACTAAATGGTGTTTGTTTATAAATTAAATAAATACAAAACTTTAAAAACAAACCAGCGATTGGAGCTTCGATCTTCTAGTCCTTTTTTGCAAACACAACACTCTTCAAAATGACTGGGAAAAAAACGAATTTGAATTGTTTTGAGAGTTTATGCTATACACGGCTCGCTCAAGGAAAAAGGAAGAAGAATAATAAATGACTCCCAATCACAATTTATTACAGTTACCAATTTCGTAATAAATTTGTTCTTCTTAAGCGTGTAAGTGGAATAAGAAAAACGTTTTGCTTTTTTTGAATCAGGAAGACATATTCACGAGCAATTAAATAGAATGCTTTAAGATAGGAAAGGCAACTTTTTATATAACGATAAGATAACAAGGTGGAATTTTAAAAAAAAAAATCGACTAAAATCTAATTTAAAAACAAATTATAAAAGGAGAAAAAAGTATATCAATTTATCAAAAACTGCCTAAATAATAAAAAAAAAATGCCTAGTTATTAATATGAAATAAATTAAAAAGTGGATTGATTATCAAATTTTGTGAATCGGGTAAGTATCAAAAGTGATGTGAACATAACTCA
The DNA here is from genome assembly GCF_054948205.1 of Urtica dioica subsp. dioica. Classification (NCBI taxonomy): domain Eukaryota; kingdom Viridiplantae; phylum Streptophyta; class Magnoliopsida; order Rosales; family Urticaceae; genus Urtica; species Urtica dioica. The sequence continues at coordinate 678,336 of NC_142763.1, forward strand.
ATCTGTTAATAATATTACACAGAGAGAAGAAGAGGAAAGTTACGATTGCTCTTCCTCTTGAAAGCTTATATATAGATAGTAATAAATAATGGATTGATTATCAAATTTTGTGAATCGGGTAAGTATAAAAAATGATGTGAACACAGCTCAACCTGTTAGAGAAGAAGAGGAAAGTTACTATGAAAAAGAAAGAGTTATTGCGTACCTCTGTACCACTTTCCATTGACAAGTACGCTTGAGTTTTTTTTTTTTTGTTTGTTTGTTTTTTTTGGCTAAATAAGTACGCTTGAGTTTAGGATCTGCTATAGTTTTCTCATTGACACGTGTAACTTTCCATTTTTTTTTATCTGAACCACTTTCCATGCTTAAAGAAGAGAATGATCAACTTATGCCACTTGTGCGTACCCATTAAAAAAAAAAAAAGTCTCTATATATTCATTTAGGACCAAGCATGGTAAAAAAGCTTTAACTAATAAGACAAAATCAACACTTTCTATTCAATCTTTGTTTGACATTGAATAATCAAGAACACATCAACCATTGATAAACCATGCTTTTCTTTTTAATTCGAATGGCCTATAAAAATACGAGGCTTGTTTTAAGTTTACAAAACAAGCACAGATTCAGGATAAAAGAAAACAAATCCATATTTCTGATTAGTGCTTTCTTCAAGTGAAATTCTGCAGCAAAACAAGACTCAAAAAAAGTTTTTCAATGCTGTTCATCTGTGCCTACGTCTTTTCACAGCATCTTCCGAAAAAAATTCTATGATTTGTTACACTTTCTCATCAGATCTTCATGAATTTTCTCAATATATAAACATTTTCTCAACAAATATATATAAACATTTTCTCAAGCATAATCACCATTTCCGAAGCATATAAATAACTAAGAATTAGTTTTAATAATACAAATAAGAATCAGACATATATAATCATTTTGAAATCGATCCCCACCCAAAGCCTTGTGCAAAGTAACACCTTATCTTTTCATATAAACACAATTTGAAATGAGAGCAGTAGCTAATATTTCCACCACTTGATTAATCTCAATTCAGTAGCTGATCATATACAAAATCTTAATTGTTCAAAATATAAACTTAATAATAACAAAAAAATATCAAACGAAGGGAAAAATGCATACTGTTACGGAACACCAATCGCATCAAAGTCTCCGACGGCGATGGTCTCACCGGCAAGTAAAACCAAGAACCGGATCTTCGAAATTTTATTTTATATACATATTTATTGTACAAAAGTAAACGTACAAAAGAAGAGAAACAAGACTGGAGAATAAAAAGAATTATTAAATGACAATATTATGAAAATAAAGAGAAATAAAAGATAACTAATGGTCCTAATGCGATGGGATTGTCGTAATTCCTGATATTGTGGGAATTGATGCTGATATGGTTTAATTGAGATTCATTTCCTGATATGGAAATTCTTGGTATATTTGCACTAGTACAAAAAGAGTGGATGCGACGAAAATCGCATTCAAAAGTTCTAAAGTCACATTCCGTCTTAATGGATGCAACTTTAAACGCGACAAAGTCGCATCCAAAAGTCGTTCGACGTAAATAACACAATTTGTCTTAACGTTAGCATTTCTTTGCTGATATGTAAATCGTCTAATTAACTAAACATTACTCTTGAAAAATGTATTCAGAAGGGGTTAAATTACGATAATATTCAATATAAAGTCATAGCTGATTGAGCTCAGCCGGATCATAACGCATACACGAATAATCAACCACGATACTGTTTGATTGAAGCTAATGTGATTAATTTACAACAATCTCCAATTAATAACAATCTAACAGGTGTAAGGTTAATTAGACTACTGCAATAAACCCCCAGTGAGCCAGTGAAATGTCCAGGTTGGTATTAGTGACGTGGCGAGCTTCAGCTCGTGGCCTTGTTTGGAACGAATGCAATTATATATATATATAATCCAAGAGAGTCCGCCAGAGTCCGGTTATCTTAAACAATAATGTACAAAATTGAATATTTTTTTTTTCCCACTGTCAACATGTGGTCCTTTTTTCCTTTTTCTTAAACAATAATGTTGTCCTATTCGCTATATCACAGTGCTGACGACATTTTCCTTTTTCTTGAGTTGATTTGTAAATTTTGAAGATAAAAAAATGTAAAAAAAAAATGATTGAGGAGAGCTATAGCCAACCTTGAGTTGATACTAACTCCTGAATATAGGCCGTTAGTGGGCCCCACCCAACCCAAGAGAGTGATAAAGAATATGTGAAGGAAACGATATAGCCCTTGCATACTGTTAGAGTCACTGATGAGTCAGCAGTCACGTCACACGAATAAGTAAATAGAAGAGAAGCGGAATGACGTGTCCAGAAAGTTATCCACTTGCGCAATAACAGAATTCTGTTATTGCATATGTAATGTATTTAAGCTGTATGTTGTAACGAACTAATTAAGTAATTCATTGAATGAGTTAGAGAAGATTCTCTCTCTAACACAAAACCTAGATCGATTTTCTCTACTCTTATCTTGGATGCCATTTTTGCGAGCTCTGAGGGGGAGCCAATGAAAGACGCATTCTTGTACAGAAGTGTCATTGGAGCTCTGCAATATGTGACAGTGACAAGACTTGACATCTCCTATATAGTGAACAAGCTTAGCCAATTCTTACAAGCTCCCACAGAAGTGCACTGGCTTGCGTGCAAAAGAGTGCTCAGATATCTCAAGAGCACAGTCACACATGGAGTCACATTTAAGCCTTCAACACAGCTAACTTTGACAAGCTTTGCGGATGCAGATTGGGCAAGTTGTCCGGATGATAGAAGATCCAACAGTGCGTATTGTGTATTCCTAGCTGGTTGTTTGGTTTCATGGAGCTCAAGAAAGCAAGGAGTTGTGGCTAGATCAAGTACAAAAGCTGAGTACAGAGCTCTTGCACATGCTTCTGCTGAAATTCTGTGGATAAAGTCTCTACTGAGTGAACTCAAAGTGCAACTGTGTCACATACCTGTGGTGTGGTGTGATAACTTAGGAGCTGCAGCTATGGCAGCCAATCCTGTGTTACATGCCAGAACTAAACACAAAGAGTTGGATATACACTTTGTCAGGGATATGGTGATAGAAAAAAAGTTGGAAATCAGGTATGTTCCCACTGATGAGCAGACTGTTGATGTTCTGACTAAAGGTCTGTCAGTGTCTAGATTCCTCAGAATGAAGAGCAAGCTACATGTAGAAGAATCTCCTTTTCGCTCGAGAGGGGTTGTTAGAGTCACTGATGAGTCAGCAGCCACGTCACACAAAGAAGTAAATAGAAGAGAAGCGGGATGACGTGTCCAGGAAGTTATCCACTTACGCAATAACAGAATTCAGTTATTGCATATATAATGTATTTAAGCTGTATTCAGTAATTCATTGAATGAAATTCAGTTAGAGAAGATTCTCTCTCTAACACAAAACCTAGATCGATTCTCTCTACTCTTATCTCATACCATGATTGATTGTCCAGTCCAATCTCTGGCGTCTACTTTCTTTTTCTTTTTCAAATATAATTAGTTAAATTACCCTTATTAAAGTAAGCTTCATCAGCTCGCTCGAGACAGATTAGTTCAGTGGAAATGAAATGCTTATTTTAAATTAACAATATGTAGAAATTAAAAATGGTATAGGGTAAATTAGCAAAATAGCCAACTCAAACGTTGGGATTTGCTAAATAGCCAAGGTTTTGTAAATATTAAGTAAATAGCCACTCGGATGACGTGAACGAATCAAATTTTTTTTTCAATTCCAGTTTGTGTCCTTTTATCTTTTGAATCCGAAATTTTTTGAATTTTGAATTTTTTTTCCAATATCCCGAATTTCATAGTGATTAAAATTGGGTGGTTAATTTCGGATCCTTATTTTTAGCAACTGAATAATTACGTGCGTTATTTATTCCTTATTTTGTTTCCATATATATCTGACGTTATTAATTTCTTTGTTCTTAAATCCGATTCTTTGTGTAATCATCTGTAAATAGTTATAAATTATAGTGTAATCAGTTGTAAACAACTGTAAATAATAGTATAAATAGTTATCACAATAATTAAAATTATAATCGGCAGCTTTTTTTAACTTGAATTTATTTGTCGAAAATTATGTTTGATTTTGAATTTAATTTTTTTAACAATAAATGATGATAATATTTTAGGCAAATTAGTTTTAATTTTGGAATATTCGGTCAATCTAAATAATATTTCCCTATTTAACGTATTTAATTATGAGATTCAAGCCATTTAGTCTTTAATGATACTTAAAATTAGATTGAATATTGATATATTATGTGTTTTAAGCAGTTAAGACATTCAAATATTTTTATTTTAGACAGTTTAGTTTTAAATTTGAATTATTCGGTCAATCTAAAGAATAATTCCCTTTTAATTAGTATTTAGTTATGAGATTACTTGTATTTAGTCTTTAATGGTATAGAATATCTGATCAAATATCAGTATACTACGTGGACTAGACATATAAGCTATTTAAATCTTTTTGTAAGTCACAATTTGAATTATGTAAAATTGGTACTTTTTTTTTTCCAATTTTTTTGTAATTATAAAGTAAATAACTGTAAATGAGTGTTAATATATACAACTTTCAGTAAATACTTTGCACATAACACTAAACTTATATCATTTTGAAGTAGATAACCGTATACTATAGTAAAAAATATATAAATTTGCAGTAAAAACCTTGTAAATACAATGTCACATTAAAAACAGCATCACGAGTATACAAAACTATAAATCGTAGGGGCACAAAATTTATTAATTAATATGTCTCTACATCTACTTAGGTGTCCCGTAATTTTGATCGGCGTTTGCTCTGACCGATTTTCCTCGCCATATTATCATTCTGTGTACACAAGAAAATGAAGATTGTGTAAATATTTGTAAACAACTCATTTCCAGACTCTTTGCTAGAATCAAGTAAATAGCTATAAATAACATTGTAAATCTCATGTAAATATAATGTAATCAACGTACAAAAATGTTTGCTTCCCAAAATGATAAAACTTGAAAAATGGGTCCGATTTACACAACCACCGTCAAAAATTAAAATAACCCTAATATCTAAAACTTCAAAGATTATTTGTGGGTATTCAATAATCGAATCAACAAACCCATATTTTTGTTTTTTTGGTTAAATCTCTTTCAAAATAAAATAAATACTAATCTATATATGCGTATCTGTATGTATATTCGGTATAGCCATACACAACAAGATTTACACATCTAGCCATTTAAAATCGAACCCCCAAATCTCGTATGCAGATGTCTAGGGTTTAAGGCAAAAAACTAGGATTACGAATAAGTAATTCACGAACATTAATTACTGACCATTTATCCCAGAGAGGAAGAAGAACAAGAAAAAATATGTTATTCAATAACCGATCCAAAAAACCATGTTTCTCTTTTATTTTTGTGTAAATCTTTGACGAAAAATAGTAAATACGAGTTAAAATAGCAAGACCCTCTACACATGCATACCAGATTTAGATTCAGCAGCCGAAAATGCTCGTCGGGGAAAATGAAAAGATTTTCGTCGGGGAAGATAGTAGCGGTTTTGGAAAAATTTTAGGAGAGCTTTTTTATTTTATTTTATTTTTATGACCGAGAGATATGCAATGAAGGTGAGCGGTTTTCAAATAAATGTGTTTAATGATCTCGATTCTCGGAAATCCCGATTTCCGTTGATTTATATATATATATATATATATATATGTATACATATTAAGCACGAATAACGATTGTGCGGGAAACAATTTGGGCATTTTCGTAAACTTGGACGTGCAATTAAATACAACTGGCTATTTACTTAATATTTACAAAACCTTGGCTATTTAGCAATTTCTAAGGTTTGAGTTGGCTATTTTGCTAAATAATTGTTATTATATATATACAATTAATTAACAAAAAATTAATTCAGTAAGAGGAGACCGATCAGCAGCCAAACAAATTACAGTGGTAGATATCTTTAGAGAAATTTCATTAATTGGGCTTAATAAGCCATTAAATATCAAGATTAGACCCTAATGTTTAAAAATATATAAATATGGACTTTTGACCCAAAATCGGACACAAATACCCTTGATTCAAAAAACCCATATTTTTCTCTCATTTTCAAATGATTTTCATCACAATTCTTTTTCATGTTCGAATTGGTTGCGCTAGGATTAGAATTTTCGGTGGTCGAGCTCGTACAGCATCATACGACATCTTACAGCATCATACGACATCTTACAGCATCGTGTGTGTTCAGTTTCGATTTTGAGGGTTTCACATTATATTTCATCGTACAGCATCGTATCGCATCGTACGACATCGTACAGCATCATACGACATCTTACAGCATCGTGTGTATGAATTTTATCGTACATTATAATGTACGATATCGTACGATGTCGTACGATGCTGTACGATGTCGTACGATGCGATACGATGCCGTACGATGAAATACAATGTGAAACCCTCAAAATCGAAACTGAACACATACGATGCTGTAAGATGTCGTACGATGCTGTACGATGTCGTACGATGCGATACGATGTTGTACGATGAAATACAATGTGAAACCCTCAAAATCGAAACTGAACACACACGATGTTGTAAGATGTCGTATGATGCTGTACGATGTCGTACGATGCGATACGATGCTGTACGATGAAAAAGAATTGTGATGAAAATTCTAACACCTAGCGCAACCAATTCGAACATGAAAAAGAATTGTGATGAAAATCATTTGAAAATGAGAGAAAAATATGGGTTTTTGAATCAGGGGTATTTGTGTCCGATTTTGGGTCAAAAGTACATATTCAGATATTTTTAAACATTAGGGTCTAATCTTGATATTTAATGGCTTATTAAGCCCAATTAATGAAATTTCTCTATCTTTAGGGCCGAGGAATTGACGGGAGGCCTGAGAAGGTGTGCTTCTGGGTTCTGGTTTTTTTTTTTTTTTTTTTTTTTTTACTGATTTCGTAACTTTTGTTTGCTGAGAGAGAGAGAGAGTAAAATTAACAAAAAATTAATTCAGTAAGAAGATGGAGAGAGAGAGAGAGTCTGTGTGTGAAGAGGCATTTTTGGAAATTAAAAAAGGCTTTTTTGAAAAAATAAAATATTGATATTTGTCAAATGATAGGCCGCCGCCACAGCTCAAACAAGGAACAAAAATCAATATTTTAAATGTCAAACTGCAACTGCCACTAACTAGAATCTCAACTGCCACTGCCACTGCCACTCAGAATTAATTATTATGATACCAGAATTATCATTATTATTTTATATATGAAATAATAATATCATATCATTGGTCATACAAAACGTGGCCTATTTGTCATTATTATTAGAGAATTAATATCATATCTAGAACTGGACAACGTGGCCTATTTATCATTATTATTAGAGAATTATTATCATAACTCCATAACACTGTTTTTAACTGCACCCGAAATTCCTTTTTATATACCCAAATTCAACTAAACTCAAACCTGGTCTTCATAATAATATTAATATTATTAATAATAATACAAATAAAGACACATAATTTTAAAATTTTATGTGTCCCACGCCACGCAACAAAGTAGCATTCTCGACTTTTATTTCGATTTTTCAGCTGGGGGACAAATGTAAAAAATAAATAAAAAAGATAAAAATATATAAAGAGGGGCCAATTTCTAATTTTATTGAGTATAAAACAAAGGATATTATGTCTATTAGAATAAATATATGAAATAATAGAGGGCCATGTAATAATTTGATTATATATAATATGTTAAAAATTGCAAGGAATTCAAGGTAAGAACAGTAAATTTACGAGAACACTTATTCAGCCCCAATTAATAATCTAATTTGACTCGAAGATTCCGATAAGAGCATCTCCAATGCAAGCAACTAAAGTTGCTTTATTGTTTAAGTCATTTTTATTTTTGCATATTAATATTATGACTTATAATGATTATGGCAAAATAAACAATTCTGACACCAATGTCAACTATTTTTTAATAGAGATTTGTAACTAACTAGGCCACTTAAAACATGTGATTTTGGATCTAGCATATGTTTGACAATTTTTAGGGATATAGTCAAATGGCTTATGTGGCAATAATTAAGGTCTGATTTGCCCTTATTTATTAACAAATTCGTCACTTTCTCTCTCCTATTTTTTGTCAAATAATTTTTTTGGCATCATAACTTCAAAAATTCGTATCTTTCTCATACGAACTCGAAATTGAGTGATTTCAGATCATACAAATTCGTGGCGTCGAGATCTTCAAAAATAGAATCATTGTGTTTGATGAAAAATTATATTTATGTCGATAATTTTAAAAAATTTCAGTTATTTCCATATTTAAGGTAGTAACGTGATTTTTCTACATCTATGGTATTAAACATGATTTTTCATCAAACACATCTATTTTTGAAGATCTCGGCGTCACGAATTCGTAGAATTTGGAATCACTCAATTTCGAGTTCATATGAGATATATATGTTTTTTTTGAAGTTTTTATGTAAAAAAAAGTTTAGGAAAAAATAAGGGAGAGAAAATGACGAATTTGTTAATAAATAAAGACAAATCAGACCTTAATTATTGTCACATAAACCTGTTGGCTATTTCCTTAAAAATTGTGAAACGTAGGTTAAAAAAAAATTTCATAGTTTCATTTTGGTTATTTTGCTATACTGCCCTTTTTAATATTAAAAAAAATAATAAAATACTAAACAAACTAATGTCTTGAATATAGTGAGATCCACTTTTAGCAATTTTTGGTGCTATCACAATTGAAATAATTTTAAGTAAGATACGAAAAATGCTTATATGAATAAAAATAAATAAACAATATTATTTTTTTTATGATGCGTAAAAGTAATTTTAGTTGTTTAGATGCTCGAACTAGTTGAGCAATACTGGGATTTCTCGTATCATGTGCGTTTTTGAACATTAATTGGCGTGCTTGTGCGAGAAGGAATAAATTTCATTTTCTAGACCCAAAAGTTATGAAAATATCTCAATTAGACCCGCTAGTTAAAAAATATCTAAAATTGGACTTTTGTACCAATTTTGGACGAAAATACCCTTAATTCAAAATAACTCATATTCTTCTCTCATTTTCAAATCATCTTCATCACAATTCTTGTCACTTTCGAATTTTTTTTCGGAATTTGGGTATATGTTTAGCTTCGATTTTGAGGGTTTCGCATCGTTTTTGAAAAAAATTCCATAGTTTTTGAGGGTTTCGGAAACTCGTCAGAACGTGTCGGAATCCATCGGAACTCGTCGGAACGTGTCGGAATCCATCTTTGGAGGTGAATTTTTTTTTTTTTTTAAAAACTGGGAATTTCCGATGAAGATCATCAGAATCCATCGGATTCCGACCGAATCCGATGGATTCCGATGGTCTTCGTCGGAATCCATCGGAAATTTCCGATGAAGACCATCGGAATCCATCGGATTCGGTCGGAATCCGATGGATTCCGATGATCTTCATCGGAAATTCCCAGTTTTTAAAAAAAAAAAAAAAATCACCTCTAAATCTCATTCAAATCAACCTTAAAAAAAATAAAAAAAAAATTAACCTCCAATTCGGTCGAATTTGGTGTGGTGGGCGTTGGAACTCGTCGGATTTGGTGTGGTTGGGCGTCGGAATGGGGCTCACGTCGGATTTGGTGTTCTTTGGTGTGGAGAGAAAATGAGAGTGAGAATGAAAGAGATGGAAAAAGATGGAGAGATGGTTTATTTTTGAATTAAGGGTATTTTCGTCCAAAATTGGTACAAAAGTCCAATTTTGGATATTTTTTAACTAGCGGGTCTAATTGAGATATTTCCATAACTTTTGAGTCTAGAAAATGAAATTTCTCTTTGATATTGACGTTCACAAATTGAAATTTCGGTTTATGGGCCAATTACTAATTTTATTGAATATAAAACAAAGGATATTATGTGTATTAGAATAAATATATGAAATAATAGAGGGCCAGGAATTATTTTGATTATATATAATATGTTAGTGGACAGTCCGCAGATCTTCTCCTTTTTAGTACCCTTCTACTTATGGACGATAACTCATACGTAATCTGTTTGTCAGAAACATCGTAATTTTTTTTGTCGGCAGTACATGTATATGCATTATGTAATAGAGAGCGGTCTTAACGTTTATTTATAATAATTAACGCATATTAACGTTTATTTTCAACAAAAATTTCTGCCTATTTTTTATGTTTTATGTGTTGGAAAAGAAAAGTGATGATGATGGTTATTGCGTGTATCTATTTTTTCTTTGATTTACGTTATTTTCATTAATTCGCGAGTTCTAAGATTTTTAACTAAAAATTTGTGAAACACTGGACATGAAGGTTATAGGGTATTTATTACGTTTTTTTTTTTCCTTTGTTAATAAAATCTTGTGACAATTTACTTAAGACTTCTCTTGATTATATGGTAAATTTTAATTTTTAAATGGCTAATGATTAATCTTCTAGCTATATCATGCTGATGATTATTTACAAATTTATGGTGTTAGTGCATCACATGTTTCTGTTGATTATCCGCAACTACATATAATTATGAAGAAATTATTGGAATGCCACTTCTGGGTAATAGGCAGAGAAAAAATTAGGAGTGAAAAACATATCAAAAATCACAAAGAAAGAAAAGGCGAACTGAGTGTGATTCTCTGAAAAGCCAAAGTTCTTGAGCGTTTGTAACGTTTTTGTCGTTGCTCTCGGAGAAGAGTTGTAATCGGATTTGATTGTTGGTTGCTTGAAGATTAGTGCAAATCGAACTTACTCGATCTGAAGGAGTTCGCGGAGATGTAAGCTCGTTAACGCCGAACCTCAAAAAAAATCCGGTGTTCTTCGTTTCCTTTTCTCTTTCGTTTTACATTTCCTGTTTGATTGGTGTTTTCATGTGGGTTGCGTGAGATTCAAGTTTGTTCAAATATAATCTGAGTAGTGTTCGATCATTTGAAACAGTAAGTGCGAAAATAAGAGTGTTCAAAATTAAACAAGTCTGTGAAAAGTGTAATATAATCTGTGAAAACGAAGTTAGTTTCATGACAGTGAACCCTCATCTTGGTAGAAAACTGTTTATAATTATTTTTTTAAAATTGTAAAATAAATGAAACTTTAAGATCAATACGCTTCATGTAATGCCCAACTTCCAAGTATATGTATCTTGCAGAAATTTATTGAAATAGCTTTTGTTGACTAGTAATATATGGTTGATTCTGATTAGTTTGTACAGTAGAAATTCAAACGACTTGAAGTTGTACGTGTTTGCAAGTAAGGAATCCATTGAAATTATATATAATAGAATAAAAAAATCTAGCATTTTAAAATATTTGAAAAAATTAAGAAATTGATAAAATCGTCAAATTGTTTCTTTTTGTATTTCAGTACTGGACAGAAATGCCGAATTCAAAACTAAACTTGACTAACGGAAAATGAAACTCAGAAAACAACATAAGACGGTTCCAAAAGCAAGTATAGTAAAATGGATATTGTCCAAGAGTAACTGGTAACTAAATGACCGTGGTAACCTAAATGTGAAGGTTACAATAATTCATCTTGATCACAATTCCCTGCTGTTGTAACTAATCACATTACAATATAATAATAACAAAATCGATAATAGGTATCTTGACAATCAAGAAATATTTATCTAAAGCAAATTGGTAAGTGTTAGAAATTAATAACAAATGTAGTGAAAACAATGAAAGATTTAGTAATTTTAAACCAATAATTTTAGTTGTATAACCAATTGCTGACTATATAAAGAACCGAGCCAAACATTTCATTATTGGTGGGAGAAAGGAAGACAAAATAGGGAAGAGAAAAAAAAAAAAAAGCTAAGTATCTTGTTTTCAGGTGGGGTAGAGTAGAGTCAACCAAATATATCTACAAAATCCAATTTTTTTTTATTATTTTAATTATTTATTTTGGTCATAACTTTGACCGTTTAACTTTGACCGTTTAACTTTGAATTGAGTAAGCAGAGGTGACATGACTCTTTCTCTCACTCTCTCCGACAAGCTCACTCTCTTTTTCTCTCTCCTAACTTTCTCTCTCTTTTTTTTCGTAATAAAAAAAAAAAACATGAACCTTAGGCAACTAACTAACCCGCAACAAAAAAAAAAAAGAGAATAAACAAGAGTTTCTATCTCACATTCACATGTTAGAATAATCTAATTTGACTGGAAGAGATTCCAATAATTAGTAGAGCAATACTGGGATATCTCTGATCATGTGCGCTTTCAACACGTGGCGCGCAATGGTCACCCGATGCTATGGAGGGTAAAAAGAGAGACGATCACCTCTCTCTTTTCAGTTCCAAATTATGATTTATGATTAAACCAAAATCAACATATCTGGCAAAAGTAGTCAGAAAACTCTTTATTAGACTTGGACAAAAGTAGTCAAAAAAACGGAGGGCCAAAAACACCGTATCTTAACGAGCTGTCTATAAATTGAGCCTAAAACACCTATAATCGCTACGTACTCTTCTCTCTTCAGCTCCAAATTGTGAGAAGAAGAAGAAGAGAAAAGAAAATGGAGAATAATGATCAATACTCAAAGATTGTTGTTCAAGGTGACATAAAAAGCCGCTTGACGGTTCCCGAAAAATGGATGGATCTCCTGAGCCCGCTCTTCAAGGAAGGCGAAAAGGAAGCGACTTTCAAAGCGGTGGATTCGCAAGGAGGAACGTACTGGGAGTTCCGCTGCACGCGCCGGGCAGGCAAGTACAAGAAGCCCACTCTTCAGAAACTCGAGTGGGGACGGTTTGTGCACAACAAGAAGCTCCGAGTCGGAGACAAGATCACGCTGCTTCAACAAGCCAATGAAGTCGGAGACACGGAATTCAAAATCATTGTCCCGAATAACCCCCCCGTGGAGACGGTACCTACCTATAGCTTTTTTTAATGGTTATTTGAAGTTTCATCTTTAATATATATACTTTCATGCTTTATGCCCTTATCGTATCCATTTATCAGTGAGATTCTACAGTTTGAGCTCAATTACCGGTTTTGGAATCACGTTGTAATATATATATATATATATGTGTGTGTGTGTATGCTCAATTGCTGATTGGAAAGCTTATCAGGGAACAATTGTGAGAAGACGAAGTAGAGAAAAGAAAATGGAGAATAATGATCAATACTCAAAGATTGTTGTTCAAGGTGACATATCGGACCGCTTGACGGTTCCCGAAAAATGGATGGCTCTCCTGAGCCAGCTCTTCAAGAAAGGCCAAAACAAAGCCACTTTGAAAGCGGTGGATTCGAAAGGAATGTACTGGGAGTTCCGCTGCACGCGCCGGGACGGCAAGTACAAGAAGCCCACTCTTCAGGTCCTCGGGTGGAGAGCGTTTGTGCGCCACGCGCGGCTCCGAGTCGGAGACAAGATCTCGCTGCTTCGACAAGCCCATGAATTTCGAGGCACGGATTTCATAATCCTTGTCCCGAATAACCCCCACGCGGAGACGGTACCTATGACGACCTATAGCTTTTTTTAATGATTATTTAAAGTTTCATCTTTAAATAATCATCAAACAAGCAATATACAAATTTTATATAATTTTATGTATGCTTTATGCCTTTTTATATATGTGTGTGTGTATGCTCAATTGCTGATTGGAAAGCCAATCAGATAAGGGGACTAAATAAAGTTAGGTATTTGATAGCTTATCACGTGTAATCATTAATTGTTCTCCAGTTCTGTTTGTAATACTACGTCTCAATACTTGTTTAATATTAAAGAGTTTTGATCATTTTCAAGGCACATCACAGATTCACAGCTTGTTGTGCTTTCTACTGTTTGATATTGTCTTTCATTAAGAAATTAGCCAATCTACATATGATATAATTCACAGCTCGTTAGAGCATCATTCATTTAATGTTGTTTGGCTCAACAACTTTAAGGACTTGTTTGCAATTAAGAGAAGTGTTAAGCTATTTGCTTAACCATTATTTGACAATTTGGCAATGTGATTGGCTAGATAAATTAGCTCTATAGAACTACTTGCTTAAGCAAAATACATGGGATCCAATACACCACTTGATATATATTTTAGCAATTATTTTATTTTTTATACTACTTTACCAATGGCATTATATCGACAAGTGGGATAAACTTAAGCAAGAGGAACCATAGTGGATGATTTAGCTTAAATAATTTGTATCTTGGTATGACTTATGTGACATGATAAGCTAATTTGACATTAGCTTACCATTAAAGATGCTTTTAGAGTTTCTTTTATGCTAATTAGTAAACAAATATATCTATAAAATCCAATTTTTTTTGTTATTTTAATTATTTATTTTGGTCATACTTTGACCATTGACTTTGAATTGACTAAGCAAAGGTGACATAGTTTTTTGAAAAAAAAAACTCTTTGTATGACTCTCGATGTCGCGCTATCTCTCTCCCCCACAAGCTCACTCTCTTTTTATCTCTCCTAAATTTCTCTCTCTTTTTTTTTGTAATAAAAAAATGAACCTTAGGCAATTGCCCAACCCGCAACAAAAAAAAAAGAATAATATATAATCAAGGTTTTGTTCGGTAGTTAACTCAAAAAGTTTTTATTTTCTATTTCTTAATTTTTGTAGTTGTACTGAAAAATTATTTTGCAGTTGTTTTCAAAAAGCTGTTTGGTACAGTTTTCATTTTTGTTTTTGATAAATTGAAAAAACTGAAAAAATTGTTTGGTACAGTTTTCATTTTTGTTTTTGAAAAAATGAAAAAATGAAAACTATTTGGTACACCTTTTGAAAAAATGAAAAAAATAAAAACTATTTATCGGCGATGGTGAGGCTCGGTGGTGATTGAAGAAGATGGCCGGATTTTTTTATACTTTTTCAAGTCTTGCGCGCGGGTGAGGAGAAGGAGGAGAGAAGAGAAGAAATTTTTTTTTTCCATAAACACATTTGATTTGTTTTCAGTTTTCTTTACTCTTTTACAAAACAACTTCAAAATTTTTAAAAAAAATTTTCCGGAAAATTAAACCAAACCCAACTTTCGTTTTTTGTTTCCAATTTTTTTATCTCAAAAACTCTTTTTGAAATGAGAACCAAACACAACCCAAGAGTTTCTATCTCACATTCACATGTTAGAATAAACTATTAAACATTTTTTTTTCTCTACTAATTTCTCTTCGATTTTATAGTTGGGCGATTTTAAAATTGTCATATAATTACTGTGAACGGGAACAAAAAATGAATTGTCGTATAGTTGGGTGCTTCTAAAGTTGTGGTGGCCGGAGTATTATTACTGTGAACGGGCCGGAGCAAAAACTGAGTTGAAAAACAGTAGGCAAAGAAGAACAAAACCTTCAAACTTTAAAGAGGAAATATCGAGGCTAAGAAATTTTTTTCAAATTTGAAGCTTATATCTTTCACTGTGTAATTTAATATGGCTATTATATAATCTTGTAAGGGAATATCTATGCTTCGAAATATATATGTGTATATATATATATATATATATATATTTATATATATATATATTTATATATATCAGTAGAATTTTACTGTCTAAGTGTTTAGTATAGCCAATTTTATGCAAGTGTTTTTTTTTTTTTTCATTTTTGTCGTTATAATGACTTTTGCTCGTTCAAATCAGGAAGCGCGTTGACAAGCTTGTCAAAGCGAGGCATCGCTATCTTTTATATTCTTGTGAAAATAGGTTGTTTCAAGTGATATATCACATACATATATTATCACAACCAAATTTCGACAGCCATTGTCTCTCCCAAAGGAAGGAAAAAAAAGGGTATGAATTATGAGTTTTCGAAAGTTCTTGTGGGAATGTTTTGGGTTACTCATAGCTCAGAGGAACTCCGGCCACGGCATTTTTGTTAAGCTCTATAGCTACTAAAACTATACCTATAATAAGACCTGATCTTTTATATCCTGAAATGTAACCTGTGTTTTCGTCATCGTAACTTGTCTTTTTTTTTTTTAGTCTAATCATACTAAGAAACTCCACTTTTAGTACGTTTCTGTTTTTACCCAACAAATTTCGAAGTTTCTTTTTATATATACCGATTTAACGAAACTACGCTAGGGCTGATCGATCTCTGGCAGCTGGGTGATGGGTTTTTGTTTATTTAAAAATAAAAAACAAATGTAGACGGCGAAGAAGTGCCACCATTTATTCGAAGCCCTAACAAGCAAGTCATTTGAAAAGGAAAAAAAAACGACCATTTTCGGGTAAACACAAGTAGAGATGTTCATATCTCATCTTAATGAAGTAATTTATTTTAATTGAGCTTTTATAAAGTTTCAAGAATATAATTTTGACCTAAAATATACCAAAAATTAGCACCTAATTAGTGCTTCAAAATCATCGCTATTATCATCCTTCATCGCCCCCCAAAAAGCAATTTTAGACAAAACCAACATAGATCTCAAAAGTGCGTCTTCAAATGCTCGTTAGGGTTTCCCACTAAATAAGTGTTGGAGGATGACGAATCATCTAGCTATATGATGTTGATCATTATTAACAAATTTTATGGTGTTATTGCTTTAGATATGTTTCAGTTGATTATCTCTTATACTCGTCAACTATTGAATCAGTGGTTTCTATTATTCATCTTCTTCACTTATCTCTAGGGGCATGTAAATATGAAAAATAATAATTTTGAGCTACAAATGTAAAATTTCGAGGATAAAGTTATAAATTTATAAGGGGCATGTAAAAAAAATATATATCCAGAAGGGGTAGTATGAAAAAGTTATATATTTTATTGGGGGTAAAAATGTAAAGTAATTAGGGTAAAACATTTACCATTTTTTTTTTAATTTTAGAGATAAAAATTTAACTTTTAAAGGTTCAGGGGCACATTAGGCCACTGTGGGCTTAAGCTGCCTCCGCTCTTGGTACTCCACAAAGAGACAACGTACGAAGAACGAAGTGGCGGATTGGCTGTCGGGCCGTACAACAAGATCAGCGTGCTTCTAGAAGCTCATGATTTCCGAAGGACGAGCTTCAAAATCATACCTCAGAGGAGCCTTGGTTGTATTTTCATGGAGCTTCAATGATAATCTCGTTTCTATTTTTTTTTTTTGTTCATCATAAACAGCTTATTTTTATTAGAGGCCACTTATGTTCCATTACAAATAGATTTTTCAAGATATAGCTCATATGACGTTTTCGTGTTAGTAGGTTATATTTATGCGGACCAACAAATAATAAATCGCACTTTGTAGAAATAACTACTATTCCTGTAAAAAAAAAAAAAGGGTAATTTAACAAAATAGTCAACTCAAACTTTTAAAATTGCTAAATATCCAAGATTTTGTAAATACTAAGTAAATAGCTAGTTGTCATTAATACACGTCCAAATTTACAGAAATACCCAAATATTTTCCTGCCCAATCGTCAAACCTGCTTACTAAAAAAAAAAATTAAATTGATATAGAGATTTCCGAGAATTGAGGACACTAATCACATTTATTTGAAACCGTTCACCTTCATAACCGCATATCTCTCGGTCATAAAAAAAAAATAATAATAATAATTCTCCCAAAAGTTTTCCAAAAACGCTTCACTCTTCCCCGACGAACTCTATTAATCTTCCCCGACGAGCAATTTCGGCCATTAAATCTCAATCTGGTATGCATGTATAGATTTCTTCTTATTGTAACTCGTATTTACAATTTTTCTTCATCGATTTACACAATAAAACAAGGAAAACATGATTTTTTTTGTAGCGCTTATGGAATAAAGGGGTTTTACTAATATCAGACAAAGATTTACGCATGATAGAAATATAAATCTGGGTTTTTTAGTTCGATTTTTGAAAAACATGGATTTTGTGTTAGTCATCTTCCTTTAGGATAAAGGTTCATATATTTACTGCATAATATGTCAATGACTTGTGTGTATTTACTAGTGGACGAGTTATATATAGCTTGTGGTCTAAATAAAATGAAAAATGTGTGCATGTAGATGTCAATGACTTAGATGTGATGTTGTTGAAAATGAATATGATGTCTAGGTATTTTAGATGTTATTGTTTCTTTGTTAAAACGTGTATTTACTGTCGAAAATGTCAATTAAAAAGTTGTGACGAAGATATTTCCATGTATTTACTGCTGATTATGTCAAGTTATGAATTTGTTATATCTAATGAAATTAGAATATTAACGCATATTTACTGCAAACAGGGTTAATATGACTCAACCACGACGGCGAGAACAAAAATAACTGCCGTAAGAAATAAGACGCTCACAATAACGCCGTCTACCGAAAATAGTTTGTAAATCATGTTGATTACATTATGTATTTACACCACCTGACAATGGATTATGGTTTTCCAGCCATTGACGTTCAAAAAGCTTAACTGCAACATAACAGTGACAGTAAATATACGTAAATACAAACGTAATTTTATGTAAATCGGTGCGAGAATAGACTAAATTTAAAAAAAATGAGAAGAATACATTAATTTCAAAACTTAAAAATTACACCACCTGATTCGATAAGAGAAAATCAAGAATGGTGTGGATGGTTGATATCTCAGCGTTTGAAATTACATGAGCGGTGGAAAATAGAGAAATTTAAATATGATAAACGAATCAAGAAAAATCAATCAGTAAAAAAATAAGGGGTCACGTCAAATAAGGGCAATTTTCGGAAAGGCAAAAAATTGTAAGTGGGTCACGTCATCTGTGTGGCTATTTACTTAATATTTACAAAACATTGACTATATAGCAAATCACAACGTTTGAGTCGACTATTTTGCTAATTTTTTTAAAAAGAGATTACTCTTCGACACGGTTAATAAAATTTACAAACTTGCTAGAGGAGACAGGTAACTATCATATAGTGTGAACTGTGAAGGTATAGAGTTTCTATTTCACACGCACAGAATATAATAAAAGTAGTAAACATGTTTTCTGTACATCGTTTTCTTCGAATATTAGATTGGGTGCTTCTAAAATATGTCGTATAGATAAACAAACATGATTTCCAAAGACAAAAAAGGGCATCCAAAATGGTCAAACAGGCCGCCAGAGTCAGGTTATCTTAAACAATAATCTACAAAATTGAAAAAAAATTATTGAGGAGAGCTATAACCAACCTTGAGTTGATACTGCCTCCTGAATATAGGCCGTTAGTGGGCCCCACCCAACCCAAGAGAGTGATGAATAGGTGAAGGAAACGATATAGCCTTTGCATACCATGATTGATTGTCCAGTCCAATCTCCGGCGTCGACTTTCTTTTTCTTTTTCTAATAAAATTACTTAAATTACCCTTATTAGTTCAGTGGAAATGAAATGCTTATTTTAAATAAACTAATCAGTAATGAATTAATTGTGTGTGAGGCTGAGAAAGAGAATGACCTGCTCGAGGAGTGTCTTGTGGCTTTGCTTCCCCGTCGCCTCTTCTCGAAGCTTTATTAATCCCTCCACACTCAAATTCAAATTCAAATTCAAATTCAAATCCAAATCCAAATCCAAATCCAAATCGGAAGCTTTAAAAAATATCCCATCAAATTCTCGAAGCAGGCTTGAGTGCCATAGCAAGCTGATCGAGAGTTGTCTTCGAGGACGATTGCAAATGGCCCTCATGGAACCTCTCACCGAGAAGAAAATATATATGCCCCAACTGTACATTATCCTCTCTTTTTTTTTTTTTTCTTTTTTTAGTTTAAACGTTTTTGTGTATGGATTGTGTGGTCAAAATATATATGATAGAGACGTGTGTTGTATGGATTGTGTGGTCAAAAACTTCTAAACTTTTGAGTCCTTTCAACATTCAAGGTTTTTTATCCCTCTTTTTGTGGACTGGCCTTTACTTTACTCTACACCACTTGTCATCGTCTTTACATTCATCACATCTTTATCTTATCTGTGATGTTACCAGCTCTAACCTCTTATTAAAACAAAAATAAGAGGAAACTAAAAGCCGGTCGGTTTGTTAACTTAAAAATTGTTTTTTGATTTTTCTAATTGGAATAGTAAAATAAATAAAAAACGTAATTAAGTATTTGTTTGATAACTATCGTAATACAATTCAAATATTTTCAAGCTGCATTATTTTTTAAAGAAAAAAAATCAAAAAACTGTTTTTAAGTATTTTTTAATTTTTTCGCTCTACTTTTTTTTTCTCCCCTTTTTTTGTACTATCTCTTATTGAAATCTTTTTCTTTCCTCTAAACATCATTTTATATTCCTCATTTTCAACTATCGAATTTATTTTGAAAATGAAAATAATGTAAGAGTGTGAAAATAAGAGTGTTCAAACACATGTCGTAATGTAAGAGTGTGAAAATAAGAGTTCAAAGTTAAACAAATCTGTGAAAAATATAATTTAAATGCGAAACGAAGTTAGTTTCAAGACAGTGAACCCTCATATTGCTAGAAAACTGTTTATAATAATTTTTTTAAAATTGTAAAAAAATGAAACTTAAAGATAAATACGCTTCATGTAATGTCCAACTTCCAAGTATATGTATCTTGCAGAAATTTATTGAGATCGCTTTTGTTGACTAGTAATATATGGTTGATTCTGATTGGTTTGTACAGTAGAAATTCAAACGACTTGAAGTTGTACGTGTTTGCAAGTAAGGAATCCATTGAAATTATATATAATACAATAAAAAAAATCTAGCTTTTTAAAATATTTGAAAAAAATTAAGAAAGTGGAGAGTGGGTATGAAACTTTAAAGTCAACTTGACTAACGGAAAATGAAACTCAGAAACCAACATATAATAATAACAAACTTTGATTTCTAAATGTGAAGGTTACAATAATTCATATTGATCACAATTCCCTGCTGTTGTAACTAATCACATTACAATATAATAATAACAAAGTCGATCGATAATAGGTATCTTGACAATCAAGAGAAATATTTATCTAAAGCAAATTGATAAGTGTTAGAAATTAATAACAAATATAGTGAAAAAACAATGAAAGATTTAGTTATTTTAAACCAATAGTTTTAGTTGTGTAACCAACTGCTCACTATATAAATAACCGAGCCAAACATATCATTGGTGGGAGAAAGGAAGAAAAAGTAAGGAAGAGAAAAAAAAAAAAAAAAAAAAAAAAGCTAATTATCTTGTTTTCAGGTGGGGTAGAGCACTTAACATAGAGTCGAAGACTTCTAAATTGATTTTTTTTGCAGCTATTAAAAAATAAGTATTTTGACAGCTATATAGTAGAATTTACGTAGAAAATGACATTCGTACCAAATCAATTGCATGTGCAACCTTAATTAGTTTCACTTTAATGATGGTGATATCAAATCCTGACTTTTCAAAGGCCAGAACTCACCATGCGAGATTTAACTAAAGCCACCAGTTTGTTAAAACTTAAAATGTCTTTTAAAAAAAATTCAAAAACCTTATCTATCCTTTATAGGTAATATGCAGGATTAAAATTTAAATGCGTCTTCAACAGACCCTAAAAATATCTTAACAAAATCAATATATTGTGTACGTGAACAAAATAAACTTTGATTAAATTAACGTACTGCCTTTCTTTTAATAATATAGTACGCACTACGCACACGAAATTAATTGACTGTCCCAAATCACTCGTGCTGCAAATGATATATAAAAACATGAATCATAGTAATTTCCGTACGTAAAAAGGCTGGAGAGAGAGAGAGAGAGAGAGAGAGAGAGAGAGAGAGAGAGATTTCCTTCATTATTGAATTGGACGAATGAATATGATTATAGTGCATGTACTAAATTAACTAATTTAATACAACTGACAGCAGCTAATCATTACTCTTGAAAAATGTATTCGAAAGGGTTAATATAGGATAATATTCAGTATAAAGTCAGGACGATTAAGCTCAGCCGATCATAACACATATACAAATAATTAGCCACGATACTATTTGATGCTAAATTTTTACGTCAACAATTAACACTAACCCTAATGTGATTTACAACAGCTCTAACTAATAACACTCTAACGTCTCAGTGATAGCTAGTTTGATCTAGTGATAGCTAGTTATCTCGATGGAGAGGTAATGAGTTTTAGCCCCATAAACTGCTTACATGCCCTTTTAAGATTTATTCTAAATTATTTAATATTGATCAATAGTACTATTTGCGCTTTGCACTGTTAATATATTATGTAATTTTGGTCAATAGTGTCTCTTCTTAAAAAAAAAAAAAAAAACTGACGTACCATTTTGTTAATATAATGCCCATTTATAAGTGACGTAGCGAGCTGTGACGGAGTTAGAATTTATAGTTAAAGGGTAAATTTGAATTTTTTTTTTTCTTTTCTAAATTCTCTAAGGAGCTGTACGAAAATAAATATTAATGATGGGTAAATATGAAAAATAATTAGTAAAATTTCGAGGATAAAGTTATAAATTTATAAGGGGCATGTAAAAAAAATATATATCCGGAAGGGGTAGTATGAAAAATTTATATTTTATTGGGGGTAAAAATGTCAAGTAATTAGGATAAAACATTTACCATTTTTTTAGTTTTAGGGATAAAAATTTAACTTTTAAAGAACAGCGTGATTTCCGAGAGACGAGCTTCAAAATCATACCTCAGAGGAGCCTTGGTTGTATTTTCATGGAGCTTCAATGATCATCTCGTTTCTATTTTTTTTTCTTTCTTGTTGAAACTAGTATTAAAGTGAGTGTTGCTGGAGCTTTTTTATTGTTTTGTTTTTTTCTTCTTGAAATAATAATATGTTGTAGCTCGCGCATTAGGGTTTCCCTTGACACTAGTATTCCGTTTCTATTATAATAATAATAATACATTATTATTAGAATCTTATTCGAATGTGTCTTATGTGGGATCATCTTGCTTTGGCTGAATCGACAAGCTTACGGTCTTTTATGCCATTGCCATTATCATTATGGTCTTTTTCCAGAACTTATAATTGTCTTAGTGAGCCTTTAATAAAACTGTTAATTTTATTTTGTAGACGTACATGTTGTATTACACTCTGCGAGTTACCTTCCGTGGATTTTCGAGAGGAAGAGGTCCATAATTTTTTTCCCACATCTAATAAATCAATTATAGTACTGCTAAAATAGAATTATTGCATAATTTATAATTAAAACTTGAATATGGGTCATTATGAATGATTTTTCACATAAAACAGCTTAATAAATAATGATTGTCCACATATTATTCTCATTAAAAAAAAAAGAAAAAAAAAGAGAAGCAAATACAAACTTTATTAGAAATGCGATATCTTACATATTTTTCAAATGACAAGCCAACGAGAACTTAAAATAAAGTCATGCGCAGACAACTAGTATAGTTCAGGTATATGTAAAAAAATTTCAATATAAACACCATAGATAATCTTTGAGATATTTTTTTTTTAGATTACCAACGATTAATGGATTCAATATATATATATATATATATATATATTATAAACCAATGTCGATCCAATAACCATCACCAGAGAATCTTTGAGCCCTAATAACATACTTAGTCTCTCTAAATATGTTGTGTTGCAAGTAAAGACTGATCTTGTCACCAGCTCTGAGCCCTCTGTAATTCACAAATTGAAGCCAACCATCACAGCCCTTAAAAATAGGACACCAACGAAAGCCGTCAATTTGAATAGCACAGCAAAATTCCCAAAATATCCCCAATCCGTCCAAAACGCCCACTTGTACCTCGTTTGAGCCTTCTTTGAAAGAGGGCAATATGGTCATCCAATCCACCGGAACTGACAAATTTTTCTCCACGTCGTCTTGCGTTAGCAGCTTTGAAAATGCCATAATTATATGTATATAGATATCGTTCTTATAATAGTATAGATTGTATTAACTGCACTTATTATTGCATTCAACTATATTCAATATTTATAGACATGATTTTGCTAATATATGACTACTACAACTTTCATGGATGATTCGGAGGAATGAAGATGTAACTTCATTATAGTTGTTATGAAATTGCTATAGAAAATAGTC
Organism: Urtica dioica subsp. dioica; assembly: GCF_054948205.1. Classification (NCBI taxonomy): domain Eukaryota; kingdom Viridiplantae; phylum Streptophyta; class Magnoliopsida; order Rosales; family Urticaceae; genus Urtica; species Urtica dioica. The sequence continues at coordinate 702,276 of NC_142763.1, forward strand.
CTGGGCTAGGTTCTTGTTTCTTTATAAGAAAAAGAAAAAGTCTTCGACAATACAGAGATTTCAATAGATATATATATATATATATATATATATATATATATATATATATATATATTCTATGTCTTGTAACTAATGATAAAGTAAAAATAAAGATTATATCATTATATGTCTGCCTATGAACCTGTATTAACTCAAATATAATCCCATTTTAGTTACATATATGAAATATCATAAAACTCATTGTGATGATCAAACAAGCTTTTAAACATTTTGAAATAAGATTACCATTTTTCAATTAACCCCCCATATCTTCTTGCGGGTTAAATAACTCGTGTAATGCTAAAACAAGACTGCGGATGGAAATTAATTTACTATCTTTAAGAGGTAATAAATTATATATTTGTAAGGGCTCTCTAGATATATACTTATATAATAAGTCAAATTTTTTATATAACTTATAAATTTGTATTTGTAATGTTGTGTTATATATACAGTATTATTTGGCTAGTATATGATAAATTGATGATGAAGTAAAAATAAAAAACTAAAGCAATAATGAATAGTCAAAGATCATAGACTAGTCAACATCTTCTAGAAGAGAATATCAATGTCTTTTTATATAATTAAGAATAATCATTTAGCTATTTTATATAATTTTTTCATAATTAATTCTGGTGGTGAATGATAATAGCTAGGAGCAACTAAATAAAATCAACTCACCGCAAATAGGACCACAAAAAATCTATTGGTGGTTGAGAAGCCGTCTTTGACTGGAAGAAAAACAAAAAAACAAATCTTCTACTACCTTCAATAATAAACTATAAGTTAGAGAATTAGAGATAATATGACATTGGATATTATAGTTAGATAATATAGTGTATTGCTTTCTTAACCAAATAAAAATAAAATAATTCTTTTTTGCACATGCCAACGAACTGCAGTGATATTGAAGCCGGAGTTTTCAGAAGCCTCAACAGCGACTACGTGAGATTTAAAGTAAAGCATCAATTTATCAAAATGCCTAGTAAAATAAGAGATATTACGACCAACCGAATTCTTTTAATGTGTACATTATCCTAAGATAACTGAAGCGTGGTTTTTATACTCATTTGATGTTTCTTATTATCAATCTTTTATATAGTCTAACTCCATGCATTACCTAAAGTACAATGTATTATATACTTTTTTTTTGTCCTCTTCTATTTCTATTTCTATTTCTATGGGGATCATTTGGTAAAAGTCAAATGAGAAAATATTGCATATTCGTATCAGACCAAATTATTTATTTTTGTACTTCTTCTGCTTTGGTAGGTCGATATCAAGTATACAGTTATCCCAAAAAGGTCGATCAAGGACATAATCATAAAAAGACAGATATTAATTATATCAAGCAAAATTAAAGCCAAATAAATAAATAAACAAAAAAATGGCCCTTTGAAATTGATTGATTAGTAAAATAACTAAAGTTTCAACTTTTCAGCAAAGTAACCAAAATTACGTTTTCCAAATTTTTATGACAGCCATAATTAAAATTTTTGACGATTATTATAAGTAATTTATCACATTAAAAAAATTAATCTTGGGGTCAAAATTTTTTTTTTAATCAGATTGCTGCACATTTTGACTATTTCACTGAATTAAAACAAACATTGACTATTTTACAAATTCATAACTTTAAATACACTATTTCGTTACATCATCCATAAAAAATAATTCTTTGTGGTCAAAGCCAGAAATAAATAAGTAATTGAATTTGTTTTACAACATGATCTTGCTCTTATAGTCCCGTCACAACCTCCATAATAAAAAAAAAACATCTATATCTATTAAAAAAAACATTAATTAGTTTACATGATTATTTAATTGATGAAGACAATATTGTTTTTCATCTAGAAAAATGCCAAATAGATAAGTTAATAAGCATACATCATTAAAAGATTAAAAGGGTTCTATACTTAACTAGCCAATAAAATTGTCGCTAGGGTTTTTATCAGATTTATATAATTTTTTTCAGTGACCAACACTAGCTAGCATTATTGCTGTCATTCCTTTTTTTATATTAAATGTGAACATTAATATCTGCTAGACATTAATATATTATTATATATAGCATAAAGAGCTTATTCAGAGGAGACTGAAGACTCGAGTGATCAAGGATTTGGATTGTAAAAGTATAATTCGTATGTTCGTCTTTGTGGGACCCTATCTGTGCCGACCAAATTAATCAACAAGTCATTTTGAAATAATTAAAATAATGTCTTGACATATGACAGTTTAACAAACCCTAGTTAGTTATGGTTCAGTGACGGCGGTCTCTGGTGGACCTTGAGATAAAAGAAATTATGGTTACATTTATATGGGATAAAATAAACAATACAATAACGACGTTAAATTAATTAGTTAAAATACACAAAAATAATGGTTGCTTTTTTTTTATTTTTTTATTTTTAGAAGGAAGTAGTAGCTATTGTACATGGTGGGTTTTTGTGTGTGTATATTTTAGCTTTTAAACTATTAAAAACTTAATTATCTCTTATGTATTTTTTTCTGTTCATTCTGATTAACATTTATATTATAATCATATAATATGCAACAAAGGCTTATGTTATTTATGAACATTAGTATGTTAACATTATATGTTGCAATCCAACTTAGTCTTCGCAAACTCGGATGTAGCAAAACGCCAAAAAAACAAGAGAAAATGGCGGCATAAATACCTATTGTTTTCATTTTTATACACTTAAATACTTATTCTTTATTTTTTGCGGCGAAAATACTTAATGTTGCTTTTTCGTTGCACCGTTACTACTTTGCCGTTATTTTTTAACGGAATTACATGTGTCACAATTCTATACAACGATGTGATTTTATGCAAAAAAATTTAATAAAGAATAAAAATAATAATCAGAAAAGAAATTAAGTAAGAGAATTAGAAAATAAAAAAAAATGAAAAATCAAAAGTAAAAAGAAAAACAGAGCGACAGAATTTGTACAGAGCTTCTGAGCTTCTCATCCTCTTCGAGCATGGTGTTTGCGACGGAAAACGTTATGGTGGCAATGAACCGATCGACAATATCTATGACGGATCTCATCAGTGAGGTTAGGTTTAGTTTGATGAAAATCGATGTCCGGTCGGACCCGCAGAGGGAAGCAATCGCACGGCCCTGCTCGAGAGGATCGGTTGCGTTGATGACTTCGCCAACACTGATCGCTAAGATTCCTTTCTCCACCGCCGTCTCCACCTTCGACGCCGATTTCTTCGGTACAGTTCGTTTGGGCTCTACGCCTTTTCGGATTTCGGTCCTTCGTCGAAACTCTCCGTCGCTGTCGAAGCTCTCTGCCGCTGTTGTCCTTTGTTCGGGCTCTACGTCTTTCAGATTTTGGATGATGGGGTTGGGCCTGAAGAAGAATATATATCGAGGCTCGCTATAGTGGCGGCAACATCGTAGAGTACGAGAAGAGGCGAGTAAATGAGAAAATGAGCAGTCGGTACGGCGACGTCCACGTAGCGCGGCAGAGAAATTCGGAGAATTGCAGTTCGAGGTTCAGAACACCCCGAACATAGATTGATTGTTTAAGGGTTATAGTTGTTGTGCAGTCATGATATGGTTTGGTCATTATTTCATTGAAGCTAGAATTGCAAATGAAAAGTAAATCTCTCCTAATTGTTTAAGCTTCATGATTGTTGTGTAGTCATATTGCAGAGCGGTGGAGTGAGTGAGAGTTTCGGTGAGGACGAAGCTAAGAAAAAGCTCTTTTCTGTTTAATTTTTATTTTTATTTTTATTTTTTATTATTATAAAATGATATAATTAATGGTTAGTATAAAAAATGTATGTATAAATCAGTTTTTAATCTTAATCGTACACGTGTCCTTCCATCCAATACTAACAGTGTAAGTACCTACGGTGCAACAAAAAGGTAACTTTAAGTATTTTCGTCGTCAAAAATAAAGAATGAGTATTTAAGTGTATCAAAATGAAAACAATAGGTATTAATGCCGCCATTTCCTCAAAAAACAACATGAATATGTTTTGTTTTATTGTTATATATATTAAATATATATGTATATATTCTTTGGCTTGTTTCTAGAAGAGAAGTAATAGGTTTTTTTTTTTTATTTATCAAAAAAAAAAAAAAAAGTAATAGGTTTTTTAGTCATATACATATGGACTCTTCTCAATATAATGGGTTCCATTTGCATCCCCTTTTTTTGTGAAGCTATTACGATTTTCTTTTGTCGGCGAAAGTAAGTGTTTGACAGATGCAACTAAAAATTTGATAGAATCTTATATAATTGTTAAATTATATTATATTGTCCAAGTATACCTGTTAAAGAATTCACCTATAGATCGCTTTTATTGGACTAATAATCTGTCTGTATTAAAACTTCGAATAAGTGGTTGCAAGTAACGAATGGTTTTAATTTTTTTAACAATAAAGATCTTTCATCAAAATCGAGGATATTTAGATTCAGATAAGCATGGAGTAAATGAAGTAGTCAGTAAAATAATTTAAAAAAATTATATATATTGTATCCTTTTGTATTTCTGCACTAGACTGTATAGTACGATGTACACTGTAAATGACGAAAACTCACGTACCAAAATCAATTTTGACTAAATAACTTCAATTTAGAGATAACGGACAATGATACCTCAGAAAACAACGTATATGCAGGATCTATAACAACTACAGTAAAATAATAATAAAAATTCAAAAGCTGGCTACTAATTGAACGACCGTGAAAACAAAGAGAATATAACGTTATTTAAAATTGACACCCTTTACATATCACATCTTTTTATGATTTTTTTTTTACTGTTAGCAGATATATTATCTTGAGGCAATTAGTCATCTGCATATGATATGTATTGTCGTGAGTACGTTTCGTCAAATTAACCCTAGGCAGACATTTCCTTATTGCTGTTACAATATATAAAATTATAAAATAGATCAGTAGAACTTCTTTTTTATTATTAAACGCTACATTACCTCGTCAAACCAAACGCGGTAATCTAACATTCTCAGGAATCTCATAAACTAAGATTACGGGAGGTGCCGAACTGTCAAAAAAAAAATACTAGAAAATAGAAATTAATTTTAAAATAAAGGGAGTCAAAAGATTAAATTTAAATAGAAATTACAAATTATTTTCATATATAATTCTGATTGATTCTTTAGTTATAGTGATAAATAAATGACTAAAAGCATTAATTTAATTTTTGTTTTAATTATACAATTTTTACATCATACATTATATCATCAATACATTGAACATTTAAGCACAATTACAAGATCTACTCTTCGAACATAAATATTGCGTTTCTTAGGGATTGAACCATCACTACGAATGTATATGTCACTTTACAGGCACCCAAGCTAAATATTTGAGGTATTTAATTACTTAATAAAACAGAATTCAAAATGTTTAAAATGCAAAAATGAATGAGGTCCAAGTAGATGTGGGTCCAACTATCAACTGTAACAGTTTAAGGTTAGACTACAATGACTGTTCAATAAGGGCATGCCATGTGAAAATATTTACATATATACCATTTTTTAGAAGAAAAAAAATTGATCATGAATTAATAGTTTGAATTTAAAAAAATCTTAATTAATAACAATTTGTATATACATTGCACTTATAGATTTAAAGTGATTTTTCTAAATTCATATCAATGATATTTTTTTTCTTTCCATGTCATTTTAATGTATTTGACAAATGCCGAATGTTGCAAGAGAGATCACTCACTATATGACAAAATGCAAAAGCTAAAGTACCAACTTGCAAGTGTAGTAATTTTGTCTTATAATTAATATTAAATTTTTATCACGACTTTTCTTCTTTGCAATGTGAGGATTACCTTGTGAACAAGCTCGAAAATAAGAGACAAATCAATAAGTAATGTTTTTTTTTCCAAAGGTGCTTTAGTGCTATATATATACATCCTCAACATGCACTAGTATTTCATATGAATTCGTACTCTCTCCTAAAAGAAGAAAGAAGAAGGAAAAAAATGGAATACTCAAAAGTTCTTAAGAAAGGCGACCTAGAGCGCCTTAATGTCACCAAAGACTTGATGAGTTTAATAAGTCCGAAGTTCGAGGATGGGATGAACGAAGCGGATTTCAGAGTGGTGGATTGGCACGGAATGTTTTGGCAGTTCCGTTGCACTCGAAGGGCCGTTGGGCCTTACAACAAGCCCACTCTTAAGGCCCGCGAGTGGACCAAATTTGTTCACTACGCGGGCCTTCAAGTCGGAGACAAGATCACGGTGCTTCGACACGCCAATGAGTTTCGAGGGACGAGCTTCAAAATCATAGCTCAAAGGAACCAAGGCAACGGTATTTATATGGACATTTAATGGCCACACCTCTCTAATGATGAATAATAAGTATTATGGCTTTGTCATGAAGGCTTCCGAGAATATTTAAATAATCAGTGTTATTCTGTTGTGTTTTCTTTTATTTATTTATTGAGTGAGCGTGTGAGATGTTACTTTGTTGTTGCTTTTTTTTTATATATATTTAAATATTGCTGGGTTATTTGTAAGTGTTTGAATTTGTTTTATTAATAACTATGATTATTTAATCATAGATTTGATGGCTAGCCAATTAATGTATAATTATTATATAATCATTTTTTTCCTGTGGAGCTTTTGTACTATGTTGGGCAACATGTTTATATATGAATGTACAAATCTATAGGTTCTCTTCTTTTGTTTTGCTTATTTCCTGAAGTGGTTGATTTTTTTTTCGTCCCCCGAGAATGGTTGTGTGTTCTTCCCGGAAATGGTATGAAGGTCCCCGAGGAAAAAATTATTATTGTTAATTTTCTTTTTCAAATGCGGTGTTGTTATTGAAGTACAATTTTTCAGTACCCAATTTTGTTGGACACTTTTAGAAAGCCTTCAATAGATATCATTGGTTATGTATGACTCGTGAAAAATGTGGTCCATATGTATATATATAATATATTATTGGTGCGTACCAAATCAAATTAATACACTATTGTGAATCATGCAGATCGTCCATCCAATAAAATATTAACTCCTTATCACTGTCTATTCTCACTTTTTTATTCTTTTGCTTTTGACTTTTTTCCTCTTTTTTTTTTTATTTTTAATATCGTCGATTCTCACTTCTAGTACTTTTTTGTTTATTAAATTCTTTAACAATTTTTTTTCACCCAAATAAATTACGAAATTCCATTTTATATATCCATACCAAGTTATAAATGCTTTCAATTAGTATATATCTCGACTTCTATTTTTTTTTTTATTATTTGAAAGGATATTTGAGTTAAATAATTGAGAGGAGAGAAAGGAAATGCAGAAATATTTGTCCAATATGCATGGACAAATATTGGTACGAATTTCGTCTATTTTGATCTCCCTTCATTAAATAAAAAAAAATATTAACATGAACATGGGAACGTCACTCTCCAAACCCACATGTGACAAACACATGTCGTAATGTAAGTGTGAAAATAAGAGTGTTCAAAGTTAAATAAATCTGTGAAAACTATAATTTAAATGCGAAACGAAGTTAATTAGTTTCAATACAGTACCCTCATCTTGCTAGAAAACTGTTTATAATAATTTCTTAAAATTGTAAGATAAATGAAACTTTAAGATAAATACGCTTCATGTAATGTCCAACTTCAAAGTATATGTATCTTGCAGAAAGTTATTGAGATCGCTTTTGTTGACTAGTAAAAAAAGCCGACAACATTTTGGCAAAAGTAGTGAGAAAACACTTTATTAGACAGGTTCACCTTCGTTTATCTCTCTCTCTCTCTCTCTCTTTAGTTCCAAATTGTGAGAAAAAGAAGAGAAACGGATATACACTTACGTTCAAGATGAGAGTGATCTTCTCATGATTAAGATCTGAACCGTGTCTTAAGGGGAGACTGGAGGTAAAAAAATTTCAAACCTTAGTTAATATTTTTGGGAGGGAAAAAAGAGGGTTTTTGTTTGGGAGGGGAAGGGAGATAAAAATATACGGTGGCCAAACAAATCAAACTTCGCTCACTCTTGACTTGTGCTGGTTTCTATAATTAATTATAATTAGCTAAGAAATTAAGGATGCTATGACAGACACTATGATATCTTACCTAACCCAAGCAAGAGTAAGACATGTATTAACTATTAAAGAGAGGTGTACTAAAGGAGAGCTTGTATGACTCCGTCGCAGATTGATGGTGGAGATTTGATCATATGTAGTGCATGTGGGGCCATAGATCGTAAGCGATTTATATATACTGGGATTTCTCTGATCATGTGCGTTTTTTAACATTAATCAGCGGCTTGGTCAGTATAGTGAAAAGAGAAAAAAGTACGACATGTTTTTAACTATATATGAGCATTTAATGATGTTGCTGTCGAATCGTAGATTTGCCAAAGATCATAGACTTGCCGACATCTTCTAGAAGAGACATATCAATGTCTTTTTTTTATAATTAAGAATAATCCTAGACCGCAGATGAAACGACAGTGACCCCGCAGATCATCGTCATCTTTTTGTCATTTTTTGTGATCTTATAGTCATCTTTTTTAGCATATTCATTTTTTGTGATCCTATACATTTTTTGTGTCTACGTCTCAATATACTTTTGTTTAATATTAAAGAGTTTTGATCATTTTCAAGGCACATCACAGATTCACATCTTGTTATGCTTTCTACTGTTTGATATCGTCTTTCATTAAGAAATTAGCCAATCTACATATGATATATAAGATATAATTCACCTTGATCTTCCTGAGCTATACATAATTAACCCTATATAGACTCTTCCCAGATGCTGAGATTCAACAAATGGAGAAGAACGAATACTCAAAGGACATGTTTGGTTTGTAATATTAACTCAAACAGAATGGAAAGTGAAATTGACCATATTACCCTTTTCATAACTTTACCAACTCTCTCAACTTACTAAATTGCTGATTGGATAGCTTATCATATAATGGGACAAAATGAAGTGAGATATATGATAGCTTATCACGTGTAATTATATATATATATATATATATCACGTGTGTATATATATCAGATAAGGGGACTAAATGAAGTGAGATATTTTATAGCTTATCACGTGTAATTATTAATTGTTCTCCAGTTCTTTTTTTTTTATGCTGAATACTGCGTGTCTACGTGTCACTACTAAGCTGTCCATTAATAACATAGATAGAAGAGGCAAATCTTTAACCACATGCCGCCACGTGGCGTATCCATACGGCGACACGTGGCGGCCCTAATTTTTTTTTTTTTTTTGCCATTTGCGCCTTCCGGGTTGGTTTTTTTTTTTTTTTTTTTTTTTTTACTATTGTAATCCACTTTATAAAATTTGGACCCTCACTTTTTTAGTCATAAAACGTCAAATAGCGTCTCCAACTTTTTCCCATAAATTCACACTCTCTCCCAAAAGAAGAAGGAAAAAATGGAGAATTACGAACCCTCAAAAGTTCTTGTGAAAAGCGACCCAAAGCGACTTATGGTCACCAGAAAATTGACGAGTTTAATACGTCAATTTCTAATTTCGTATCTATGATATTTTTTATCTTCTTTCCATGTCATTTTCAATGTATTTTTAACAAATGCCGAATGTTTCAATGTATCACGACTTTTCTTCGTTGCAATTAATGTGCATTACTTGGCGAACAAGCTCGAAATAAGACAAAGTAAACACTACTTTTTTTTTATTATTATTTTTCTAATACTAATGTTACTTTGTTGTTGCTTTTTTTTATAATTAAATATTGATGGGTTATTTGTAAGTGTTTGAATTTGTTTTATTATTTAAAAATCATGGATAAAAGAAGAAGGAAAAAAAAAATGGAGAATTACGAACCCTCAAAAGTTCTTGTGAACCTATCTAAGTTCATTATTTTGTAAAATATCTTGAGAGATACCTGGGTTATTTTGAAAATTTATCCTTCTATATATACTAAAAACAGAGCGGTAAAAGACCATTTTGTCCTCACAAATAAAAAGGCTATTCTGTCTGACCATATTCATTAGTACTATTTGACCGGCATTAGTGAGACAAAAAAATTTCTCACCTCTATCAACTTGCAAGAAAGCCAAAATAAATAGCACAAAGAAACAAAACCTAATGGGTTTTTTCCAGTAAGTTCTTTCTCTCAAATAAACGATATGATTACCATTTATTAAGAATCCTCATATCAGTAACAAGTATGTAAAAGTTGAAAAGAAGAATTAATAGAATTATTTACCCCTATATGATACATAATGAAGAATAATACAAAGGGTAAACTAGCAACGTAGCCATTTTGAAACATGGTTTTTGGAATCTAGTCAACGTTTGATAAATTTTGTAATCTGGCCATTTATTAAAATTTACGGATATAAAATACCTAATTTACCCTTTTTCTTATACTTACTTGATCAAAGCACTAGCACACGTTTGACCGGTTTGAATTGTATACAGCTAATTAATTTAAGATTTTTTCAAAATTTAATTGGATATTTAGCTAATTTAATAAGAGATTCGGTGATGTAATTAAAAGAGAAAGCTAATATTTATTTCTTGAATAAGTCAAAGTCAAACACGTCAATGAATACACGGGATTAGTCATGAACCGTTCAAAATTTGAAAATAAATTTGAAAAAAGAAGAAGAAGTTAGTTTATTTGATATTATGCGTGTGAATCCAGTAATGCAACAAATGCACAAAAAAATTAACCATAATTAACAGAAATTAACAAATCAGCGGAGATTAACAAAAATTTACACTGTATTTGCTTACACGGCTATAATGTTCATTAAAGAAAAACAATTTAATTTCAGCTTTTTGAATTCATAATAGGAGATTCGGTGATGTAATTAAAACGGAAATAAAATATTTATTGATTGAATAAGTCAAACAGGATAATGAATACACGTAATTACTCATGACCCGTTCAAAATTAGAAAATAAATTTGGAAAACAAAAATACCGTATTAAATGCGTATTAAAGGAAAGGAAAGAAATCGGTTCTACCTGCACATATGTAAATTTACCATAATTAACAGAGATTAACAAAACAACGGAGATTAACAAAAAATTACAAACATTTACACTGTATTTGCTTACACGGCTATAATGTTCATTAAAGAAATAAACGCTCAATAACCAACTTTGTCAAATATAGAATTTTTTTTTTTAAATTCGAAATATAAACCGAATATAACAAATTCGGCTACAAACCCAAGTTTCAAAATGTGAGCTAGTATTTTTGAAACAAAACCAAGGCTAATATAGTAAATACCATCTTACATAAATATGACACATCATCAAATTTGGCTAGATTCGAAAATTAAACAAAACGTTGGCTAGATTACAATTGTAACGTTTGATGTGACTTAGATCGACTAATTTTTCTAATACAAATCATAGATATCCTAATTTTTATATCAAATTACAAAAACAAATCATAGCAACGTTTACATAGATATCCTAATGTTCGCTTACTCTGAAGACTCTAAAAAATATTACAATAAAAATTATACGTACAGGAGTTGTTATTTGTATACGATCGCAAATAATTGTAAATCAAACACAAGATTAAATTTGAATAAAAAAAATCAAATACTATAGCCATAAGTCTTTTCAAAAAATCAAACAAAAGTATTGAAATGATAATTTTATCGTATTAATAATGACTGTTCAGTAATGACATGCCATGTGGATTGTATGAGTATGACCATATTGCCCTCGATACTCATGCTGATACATACGGCGAAATTCTTTATCCTACAAATTATTAGACTTGGACAAAAAAAACTGATAATTCATATACGTCATATTTGGATACAGCAGTAATTTTGTTGTCATGGGGTTTCATTCTACGTAGAGAAGGTGTTAGCAAAACTGTAGACTTTTTGGCTGTCCAAATTCTGAGGTCCAAATACAAGTCTATCACTCTTTAGATTAAAAAACAAAACGGACCTATTTTTTTGTAATAAAAAAACATGAACCTTAGGCAATTGCCTAACCCGCAACAAAAAAAAAGAATAATCAAGAGTTTCTATCTCACATTCACATGTTAGAATAAACTATTAAACCTTTTTTTTTCTCTACTTTCTCTTCGATTTTATAGTTGGGCGATTTTAAAATTTTCATATATTTTGGTTTCTTCATTATTTTGAAAAATATCTTGACATATATCTGGGTTATTTTGTAAATTTATCCTTCTATATTTACTAAAACACAGCGGTAAAAGACCATTTTCTCCTCATATTCATTAGTACTATTTGACCGACATTAGTGAGTCACAAAAAAATTTCTGACCTCTATCAACTTGCAAGAAAGCCAAAATAAATAACACAAATAAACAAGGGAAATTTGCGTCAATCTCACAAATTCGTCGGGTTTTTGCATTTGTGTCACAAAGTTGTCAAAATTGCATTTGTGTCACGTATTTACATTCGTGTCACATGTGCAAATTTCAAATTACTCTCTCTCATCATTTAATCTTTTTATTAGTTACTCAATGTCTTCTGAATTTTTACAATATCTCATTAAAAATCACTTCATCTTCCTCTAAAACTTTCTAAAATTTTTGCATGTGATTTATTTGCAATTGGATTGCCAATTTGTGACATAAGATGCAAATACCACAAGAAACAAAACCTAATTAATGGGTTTTTTTTCCAGTATATTCTTTCTCTCAAATAAACGATATGATTACCAATTATTAAGAATCCTCATATCAGTAACAAGTATATGAAAGTTGAAAATTCTGACTATCAATTATAAAGTAATTATTAAATCACAAATTTTGACCAATAACGACATGCCATGTGAATTTACATATATACCATTTTATAGAAGAAAAAAAATTGACCATGAATCAATAGTTTGAATTTTTAAAAATCTTAATTAATAACAATTTGTATATACATTGCACTTATAGATTTAAAGTGATTTTTTCTAATTTCATATCGATGATATTTTTTATCTTCTTTCCATGTCATTTCAAAGTATTTTAACAAATTCCGAATGTTAAAATACATTGACTAATGCACGAAATAAGAGAAAGTAAACACTACTTTTATTTATTTATTTGTTTTTCTTTCCAAAAGTGTTTCACTGCGAGATATATATATATATATATATATATATATATATATATATATATATATCCTTAACACATTAGTATTTCACATAAATTCACCCTCTCTCCCAAAAGAAGAAGGAAAAAATGGAGAATTACGAACCCTCAAAAGTTCTTGTGAAAAGCGACCCAAAGCGCCATATGGTCACCAGAAAATTGACGAGTTTTTTTCCATGTCAATTTCTAATTTCACATCAATGATATTTTTTTTTTATCTTCTTTCCATGTCATTTTCAATGTATTTTTAACAAATGCCGAATGTTTCAATGTATCACGACTTTTCTTCTTTGAGTGCATTACTTGTGAACAAGGTCGAAATAAGAGAAAGTAAACACTACTTTTTTATTATTATTATTATTTTTCTAATACTAATGTTACTTTGTTGTTGCTTTTCTTTTTTTTTTATAATTAAATATTGCTGGGTTATTTGTAAGTGTTTGAATTTGTTTTATTAATAACTATAATTATTTAATCATATAGATTTGATGGCTAGCCAATTAATGCATAATTATTATATAATCATTTTTCTTCCTATGGAGCTTTACTATAATAGGGCAACATGTTATATATGAATAACAAATCTATAGGTTCTCTTCTTTTGTTTTGCTTATTTCCTGAAGTGTTTTTTTTTTCGTCCCCCGAGAATGGTTGTCTGTTCTTCCCGGAAATGGTATGAAGGTCCCCGAGGAAAAAATACACTACTAGAAATCATGCTTTTCACAGCACATGTATTCACGGCGTTTGGCAAAAAAACGCCGTCAAAATATCATTTTTTTATTGTCGAATCGTAAGAAGACACGTGGCCTGTGAAGAGAAACGTTGTAGAAAACATAAGACAGCGCTTATATATAAGCGCTTTCATTTTATTCCCTCGAATTACAAGAAGCCATGTGGAGAAGACGTGGTTTGAAAAAAAAAGTTTTGACAGCGTTTATATACAAATGCTGTGAAAAGTTAATTTACAATTATAACTTGACACGTGTAAGTTTCAGAATTTAATTTAATTGTATTTGTTTTATGTCGTTAGTTTTTGTTTCAGAACGGTTATGGGAAAACGCTGTAAAAGTTAAATGGATTTATTTTTGTGTATGTGGCAGTTTATTCTTTCAATCCATTTATCTGAGTATTAGAAAAAAAGAACCCTAAATCTAAATCTGAGTATATACCCTTCTTCTCCATTTCTCCAAATACTGGACCACGTTCTCCACGGACGCACCTTCGCTCACTCTTTGTCGAGTAATGTCAAGCCATTGACAACCATTGAGTGGTACTTGTTGTTTGCCTCCGTAGCCACCCTCTTTGCTCAGCTTCCTAATCTCAATTCCATATCCACGGTTTCGATGGGAGGCTTGAGGAGAAATTCTTCGGGATGAGGCTAGGGTTAGGGAGCGAGCCGTCGTCTTCTTCGGCGGCCGCGGCGGCGCTGATCGAGTTGGCGTCGGAGAATCCGAACGACAGTCTGTTTCAGGTCATGAAGGCCGTCGAGGCCGCGGAGGCGACGATCAAGCAACAGGTCGAAGAGAACAACCATCTGAGGCTCGAGCTGCAGAACAGGAATCTTCTGATCGAGAAACTCGTGAGTCCTATTCTTTCCATTTCGCTATCGATTTCTCTGTGTTTGTTTTTAGTGTTGATAGGTTGAGAGTTTTTGGCGAGAGTATAGTGAGTGAAAAGAGCGATTGATCTTCGCGAGAAGATGAAATGTTAAGATGTAGATTAAAATGTTACTAGAAATTGTATGTGTCGATTGGACCGGAATTGGATGGTTTCGAAATGTGAATGCCACATAAAAAGATGAAATGTCCGCTCTCTCCCAAAAGGGAACTTCATTCTCTCCCCACCATTCTCTTACAATTAGCATACCTTTCTTCTAATTGGATAGTTCTATTCGTAGACCAACAACTTTACCTATTCTATTTTAACCCAATAACACTCTACTAATTCTTATAACCTATATTTCGTAGATCCTAACGCTAGATCCCTTGGCACAAAGAGAGCCAATTATGTACAAGCTGACTTTCTAGCATATATTCTCCCTCGATGGGACGCATAAAAAGGCCATCACTTCAAATTCTATTCAGATTTGCTTTTTCTTGTGTGGACTGGCCTAGTGCTCTTGATGGATTTTTTAAATATAGATTTGATTGAAAATATCCACATGCCAATGAAGTGCAAGTCTGTGTGCATGTAGAAGCTACGTTTTTTTTTTTTAAATTTTAATTATATGGTAGGTGTCTTGCTTGCTTGTAGTTTTTATGAAATTCTAAATATGTTGAAGGGGATTTAACTTCAGTTTGCTGTTTCGGTGGGTATGTCATCAGAATGGCCGAGATTGGCCTAGTGCGAACTAGTTTGAAATTTGCTTCATTCTAGATGAAGCTTTCTATGGTTTATTCCCAAGGAATAATACCTGTACCTAAAGCCGAGGCACAGCCAGCTGCGGAACTGGATCTGTGGGTTCAGCAACAACCAGCGGGTGTGCGTGGTGTGGCACAGAATTTGGAGCACGATGACGCGGGAAGGTATTCACCGATTCCAAGCAGGTGAGCCTCGTCAAAAATGGCAACCATCTAAATTTATTTGTTGCTACTTGCTAAGTTTGTCTAATTTTTTTTGTCACCCGCTCTGAATTGAGCTGCTTCTGCAAGTTATAGCCGCGGATGATGATCCTTTACCAGCAATAGAAAGTCTTCAGATTGCAGGCGAACCTTATCCAGGGCGAGAACTTCAAGCATCTGGATA
This sequence comes from Urtica dioica subsp. dioica, assembly GCF_054948205.1. Lineage (NCBI taxonomy): Eukaryota > Viridiplantae > Streptophyta > Magnoliopsida > Rosales > Urticaceae > Urtica > Urtica dioica. Next base: position 718,138 of record NC_142763.1, read on the forward strand.
CTCTATCAATGGGACGACCAGTTGCAATTTTGAGGTGCAGTTTTCATGAAAAATTCCAAAGGTATATATACGCACAATTAAACTAGTATATCAATTACTATATATTTCAGTCTAACATATTTTTTACAGGTACCGAAACAACCTTCGACAATTGAATGTGGCTATTTTGTTTCAATGATGATGAAAAACATTGTTGAAATTCGAGATTTTCATAAATGTTTGCAAGAGGTATGTACACATTTAAATACACATATTCAATACGTAATATATTGTTTCACTCACAAACAACTCGTTTTTATATATTATTAGTTTGAAAAGTTGAAGAGTTATACAGATGAGGCAATAGATGCGTATCGAGAAGAATGGTACCAAATGGTGATAAACTTTATGGACACGGAAGTCAAATCGTCAAATGTGAATGTAAAGTGAGTGTGTTTCCGGTGCATGAATATTCGTTTACATGCTTTGATATGTTTCGGTTTAAATATACGGTACAAAGTACGAATAATAGAATTTGATTTTGAAATTATTGAATGGATTATTAAAAATTCGTATTGGTATGTTTAGTTTTGGATTTTGGAATATATATTGAAACTGTGTGCATGAATTTATTGTAATATTCAAATTTATATATATATAAAAAAAATTACATTACACAGTAAACGCCTTTAAAATTTATCACCTGCCAAAATGATACGTGGATGACACTTTTAAAAAGAATAGACAGCGTTTGTATATAAACGCTGTGAAAACTTCTCACCCGCCATGAAGACATGTGGATGCCACGTTGGAAAATAATAGACAGCGCTTATATACAAACGTTGTGAAAAACATTAGACAACACTTATATACAAACGCCGTGAAAACTTTTTCGCCTAAATTCTTACGTGGCTCCTACGTGGCACCACTTTAGAGAGCATTTTTTTTAGGCGCTGTGGAATACTTTTAACCTCATGCGATACAACAACGTGCAAAAAACGCCTTCAATCATATTTCACAGCGTTTAAAAAACGCTGTTAATCAATGTTTTTGTAGTAGTGATAATTATTATATTGAAGTGTGTTATTATATTATTCATGAGCTTGCATGACTCCGTCGGAGATTGATGGTGGAGATTCATATGTAGTGCATTGTGGGGCCATAGCGATTTATATATACATATATATTATCTATTACATACATATAAACACTAATTAGATTCATATCTAGTGTATATGGAAAAGAAAAAAAATTGGGAACAGACGGCCCGAATAAACCAACTAGATAGGAACCAAAAACAAAAAGAGAGACACTGTATATACCATTCCATCTTGGTACTAGTATAGACAGACTGATTAAGGTTTATGACGGCAAAAGTCAAAACACTTTAATAAGGACTTGGACAAAAAGCCGATAAATCGCCTTCGTTTCTCTCTCTCTCTCTCTCTTCAGTCCCAAATCGTGAGAAAAAGAAGAGAAAAAAAAATGGAGGGCCATCTTTTTGTCGATAAATCTTCTACTTTTTAGTACCCTTCTACTTATGCATACGTCATCTTAACGAGCCAACTGTAAATTGAGCCAAAAGTTCAAAAATTATAATTCCGAGCATTGACCAAAAACATGGAGGGCCATCTTAACGAGCTGTCTATAAATTGAGCCAAAAACACCTATAATCGCTACGTACTCTTCTCTCTTCAGTTCCAAATTGTGAGAAGAAGAAGAGAAAAGAAAATGGAGAATAATGATCAATACTCAATGATTCTTGTTGCAGGTGACATATCAGGCCGCTTGACGGTTCCAGAAAATTGGATGAATATTCTGAGCCCGCTCTTCAAGGAAGACGAAAACAAAGCCACTTTAAGAGCCGTGGATTCGCAAGGAATGTTCTGGGAGTTCCGCTGCACGCGCCGGCCCGACAACCGCAATAGGGCCACTCTTCAGGCCCTCGGGTGGGGAGCGTTTGTGCGCCACGCGCGGCTCCGAGTCGGAGACCAGATCACGCTGCTTCGACACGCCGATGAATTTCGAGGCACGGATTTCATAATCTTTGCCCCGAATCAGGGGCGGAGCTACATGGGGACCAGCGGGTGCACGGGTCCCCACTGGCTCGTGACAAAAAAAAAAATTTATAGGCTTAATTATAATTATTAAAAAAAATTAAATAATAGATCTTAATAAATATAATAGGTACACTAGTATTATCACAAAGTTGTTGCAGCTCAAATGGTCAAGCCTTAAGGGAATACTTGGCACATGGCAGCGTCCCAGGTTCGAATCCAAGCTGGACGAAAATTTGTTTTTATTTTTTCTAATACAAACAGCAGCGTTTTTAAGAGAAAAGTCCAAAAAAATATTCATTAACAAGTCTTCTTTCATCTTCAATGTTAAAAAAAACTCCAAATAGCAACCATACACTTTTTTTTCTTCTAGTTTCTCATTTCAACTCTTCTCATTTCTTGTTTATCATTAACAAGGTAAATGTTTAATATATTATTCATATTGCTCATTTTGTATTTTTATTATTAGAGTTTTCTAATCTTTTGATGCATACTATGTGTTTGATAATGAAGTCATTATAGATCGTTTTGATAAATTAAAAACCCGTCGTGGAAATATGTAATAATTTTATCAAATTGGATATTTTTATTATATATTTTGTATCTTTAATTTTGTTTAATTTTTTTTTTGTCCCCCCTGAATTCAATTCCTAGCTCCGCCACTGCCCCGAATAATCCCCCCGCGGCGGAGACGGTATCTGTGTCCACCTATACCTTTTTCTAATGATTATTTAAAGTTTCACCTTTAAAAAATCATCAAACATGCAATTTACAAATTTTATATATAATTCCCTATCTTTTGGCTGTACTTCAGTTGATTATCTGCAACTATATCATTTCATGCTTTTATTTTATGTATGCTTTATGCCTTTAATTATGGTATCCATTTATCAGTGAGATTTTACAGTTTGAGCTCAATTACCGGTTTTGGAATCACGTGTAATATATATATATATATATATATATATATATATATATATATATATATATATATATTATACACTGTAATCATTAATTGTTCTCCAGTTCTGTTTGTGATGCTGAATACTGCGTGTCTACGTGTCACTACTTTAATATAAAAGAGAGGACCCTCACTTTGATAATTTTCTAGGCACATGCAAAATCTCAACCATGAACGTTAAATGATAAAATTTGGACTATTGTAATCCACTTTTTGAACTATAAAATTTGGACCCTCACTTTTTTAGTCCTAAAACGTCAAATAGCGTCTCCAACTTTTTCACATAAATTCACACTCTCTCCCAAAAGAAGAAGGAAAAAAAATGGAGAATTACGAACCCTCAAAAGTTCTTGTGAAAAGCGACTTATGGTCACCAGAAAATTGACGAGTTTAATACGTCAATTTCTAATTTCATATCTATGATATTTTTTATCTTCTTTCCATGTCATTTTCAATGTATTTTTAACAAATGCCGAATGTTTCAATGTATCAAGACTTTTCTTCGTTGCAATTAATGTGCATTACTTGGCGAACAAGCTCGAAATAAGAGAAAGTAAACACTACTTTTTTTTTTTTTTTTCTAATACTAATGTTACTTTGGCAAAAGTAGTGAGAAAACACTTTATTAGATAGGATCACCTTGGTCTCTCTCTCTATAAACAGCTTCGCCGTACTCTTCTCTCTTCAGATCCAAATTGTGAGAAGAAGAAGAAGAAGAGAAAAGAAAATGGAGAATAATGATCAATACTCAATGATTCTTGTTGCAGCTGACATATCAGGCCGCTTGACGGTTCCTGAGAGATGGATGGATCTCCTGAGCCCGCTCTTCAACGAAGGCGAAGACGAAGCCACTTTAAGAGCGGTGGATTCGCAAGGAATGTACTGGGAGTTCCGCTGCACGCGCCGGGAAGGCAGGTACAGGAGGCCCACTCTTCAGGCCCGCGAGTGGGGAGCGTTTGTGCACAACAAGCAGCTCCGAGTCGGAGACCAGATCACGCTGCTTCGACACGCCAATGAAGTCCGAGGAACGCCTTTCATAATCCTTGTCCCGAATAACCCCCCCGCGTAGACGGTACCTATATAGCTTTTTTTTTTAATGATTATTTAAAGTTTCATCTTTAAAAAATCATCAAACAAGCAATATACAAATTTTATATAATTTCATGCTTTTTATTTTATGTATGCTTTATGCCTTTATGCTTCATGCCTTTATATATATATATGTGTGTGTGTGTGTGTATGCTCAACTGCTGATTGGAAAGCTAATCACGTGTAATAATTAATTGTTCTCCAGTTCTGTTTGTGATGCTGAATACTGCGTGTCTACGTCTCACTACTTTTGTTTAATATTAAAGAGTTTTGATCATTTTCAAGGCACATCACAGATTCGCAGCTTGTAATGCTTTGTACTGTTTGATATTGTCTTTCATTAAGAAATTAGCCAATCTACATATGATATATAAGATATAATTCACCTTGATCTTCCTGAGCTATACATAATTAACCCCATATATAGACTCTTCCCAGATGCTGAGATTGAACAAATGGAGAAGAATGAATACTCAAAGGACATGTATTTGGTTTGTAATATTAACTCGAACAGAATGGAAAGTGAAATTGACCATATTACCCTTTTCATAACTTTACCAACTTTCTCTTCTTTATCACTATCCCTTTAGTCTTCTTCTCAGCGTGGACTGGTACAATAAAACGAGATGAAATAAAATTGACTTTAAACCATGTTTCTCAATAAAACTTCAAATCCATGGTCTACTTAGGAGAATAATCTGAGGGCCCAATTTTTTTTTTCCCTTTCATTGTGTATAGTGCACCAAAAACCAGTTTCAATTTTTTTGGATCTTTACTGGCTAATCTCCCTTGCCTAACAATTTCCATACACAAACCCAACGAAACAGTCAATAAAAGAAAAAAAAAATCTATGTGTGAGTTCGCTTGCCTCGGTCTTGTCTCAAAATAATTCTCTGTATGTATTTCATCGCACTCTATATTTTAATCTTGGCTCAGACATATGTAAACCCTAAACTAACACTTCATGTTTACCAAATAAGATTTTATAATTTAATCTGGGAAAACCTAGTTTTCTATTTCTAATGCACATGCAATCTAGTATTTCTCTGCCTTTTTCGTCTTTTTCTTTTTATAAAATTTGTATAATGATAAAGCAAAGAGAAAAAAAAAAGAAAAAAAAAAGAGACCACATATATGTGGGCATTGGCCTAATGCTATATATAAAATTGTTCAGGTTTAGTCTTGGTAGTCTTGGAAAGGTGAAATAATAATATTTTATTACTAACTAAAACTAAACATGCAATGGGGATTTAGTACCAACTGTTTCTTCATTTTTTTTAACTAATAAATCAAAAATGTGTTTTTCTTCAGATTTGCTCTCGAGAAGTTTTAACGAGTTCATTTTTACAAGAAGTAAAAATTGTATCAGTTACTATTTTTATTATTCGGTGTGGCGATCATGAATAAATTCAACGAATGTGATGACATGGTTCAACTTCAATCCCCAGTTGGTCAAGTGATAATTCTACCAAAGTGGAGTTGGTGAGTTCAATCCTTATTGGCATCATATACCCTTCAATATTTATAAATAAATAAATAAAAAAGAAAAGAAAAGCCAAAACCAATTGTTTTAAAACTTTTAGGGACTAAAATGTGGATGCAAATATTATTTGCACTAATTAGGCGAGAGAGCACGGATGACAAGACATATATTTCATTAGAAATATGATATTTTACAAATATCTCAATAACTGACAAGAGCCAACGTGTATGTAAACAATTCACTTATATTATAACTACGTAATTTTCTATTCCAACCCCATATAATTTATTTTATTTTTATTATTAAGAAGAACTTAATAAATTATATGCCAATGTCAATCCAATAACCATCACCATACAACCTTTGAGCCCTAATAACATACTTAGTCTCTCTAAATATGTTGTCTTTCAAGTAAAGAGTGATTTTGTCACCAACTCTGAGCCCTCTGTAGTTCTCACAAATTGAAGCCAACCATCACAGCCTTTAAAAATAGGACACAAACGAAATCCATCCGTTTGAATAGCGCAGCAAAATTCCCAATATAACCCCAACCCGTCCAAAACGCCCACTTGAACCTCGTTTGAGCCTTCTTTGAAAGAGGGCAATATGGTCATCCAATCCAGTAAGGGAGATTAGCCGGTAAAGATCCAAAAAAATTGAAACTGGTTTTTGGTGCACTATACACAATGAAAGGGAAAAAAAAAATTGGGCCCTCAGATTATTCTCCTAAATAGACCATGGATTTGAAGTTTTATTGAGAAACATGGTTTAAAGTCAATTTTAGTTCACCTCGTTTTATTGTACCAGTCCACGCTGAGAAGAAGACTAAAGGGGTAGTGATAAAGAAGAGAAAGTTGGTAAAGTTATGAAAAGGGTAATATGGTCAATTTCACTTTCCATTCTGTTTGAGTTAATATTACAAACCAAACATGTCCTTTGAGTATTCGTTCTTCTCCATTTGTTGAATCTCAGCATCTGGGAAGAGTCTATATAGGGTTAATTATGTATAGCTCAGGAAGATCAAGCATAATTATATCTTATATATCATATGTAGATTGGCTAATTTCTTAATGAAAGACGATATCAAACAGTAGAAAGCATAACAAGCTGTGAATCTGTGATGTGCCTTGAAAATGATCAAAACTCTTTAATATTAAACAAAAGTATATATATTGAGACGTAGACACACAGTATTACAAACAGAACTGGAGAACAATTAATGATTACACGTGATAAGCTATCAAATATATCACTTTATTTAGTCCCCTTAGCTTATTGGCTTTCCAATCAGCAATTGAGCATACACACACACATATATAAAAAGGAATAAATAAAATTATATAAAATTTGTAAATTGCTTGTTTGATGATTTTTTAAAGAAGAAACTTTAAATAATCATTAGAAAAAGGTATAGGTGGACATAGATACCGTCTCCGCATGGATTATGAAATCCGTGTCTCGGAATTCATCGGGCGGGTGTCGAAGCAGCGTGATCTTGTCTCCGACTCGGAGCCGCGCGTTGTCCACAAACCGTCTCCACTCGAGGGCCTGAAGAGTGGGCTTCTTGTACTTGCCTTCCCGGCGCTTGCAGCGGAACTCCCAGGAGAATCCTTGCGAATCCAGCGCTTTCAAAGTGGCTTCGTCTTCGCCTTCGTTGAAGAGCGGGCTCAGGAGATCCATCCATCTCTCAGGAACCGTCAAGCGGTCCGATATGTCAGTTTCAACAAGAATCATTGAGTATTGATCATTATTCTCCATTTTCTTTTCTCTTCTTCTTCTTCTTCTCACAATTTGGAACTGAAGAGAGAAGAGTACGGCGTAGCTATTTATAGAGAGAGAGACCAAGGTGATCCTATCTAATAATGTGTTTTCTCACTACTTTTGCCAAAAATGTATGTGCTTGTATGACTCCGTCGCAGATTGATGGTGGAGATTTGATCATATGTAGTGCATTGTGGGGCCATAGATCGTATACTGGGATTTATATATACTGGACCACATTTTTCACGAGTCATACACATTTTAGGGATGTGTGTATGGATTGTGTGGTCAAAAACTTCTAAACTTTTGAGTCTTTTCAACATTCAAGATATTTTTATCCCTCTTTTTTGTGGACTGGCCTTTACTTTACTCTATAGTCTATACCACTACGTGTCTGTCTCCCCTACCACATTTTTCCTCGTTCCCTCCAAACTCTTATTCCATTTTCAATGAAATATTCTAAAATCCAAAAGAGGCATTATAATGATTTAATTAATTTAAATTACATAATATATATACATATATATTTAATTCAAGTTTAATTAATAAGCTTTTAATTAAATATAAGTTTCAGAATTACTTTCTTCAATAATTTTTTTTTATTTACTATGATTATTTTAAGAAATTAATTAATTGATATTATAAAATTAAAATAACAATAATGTATAAGATGTTAAATCAAATTATACTAATAATTAAAAAGAGTTCAAGGTATTACAAGAATATAATACTACAAAATATAATGGTCACTAGCTAACAAAATCTAATCTAAGGTCTAGTTCGAAGATAAGAGAGAATATAACATAGTACTAAATAATTTAATGAGCTGTATTCTCTATATTTCTTTGGAAAAAGAAAAAGTAGTCTCCCGCATTTTTTTTTTCATTTTTCAATGCCGTATTTTCTATTCCCTGAAAATAATACTGTAGTATAACTTTATTATGTAATAAATCTTATCAAATTTAACTCTTTCATAATTATATTGTTGATGTTTAACTGGTTTATCATTAATTTATAGGAAATACTACAGATAATTTATTTATAATATATACAATTATGTATCGTATAGATAATTACTATACATATAATTAGTAGACAATGAAATTTATAGAGTAAAAAAGTATATTGAACGGGATGTTGACACCATTATTAATAAAATGAGGTAGTATTACCAAATTCAAGAAAATCACAAATCTACCAATTATCTATTAGTGGAGGTAGGAGAGAGAAATAATTTCGTACAAAATACCCTTTTTCTGATTGTTGCAAAAAAAATTTAGTAAGTAAAGTTACTGCAATTGCTAAATAATAACACAAAGAGGGCATATTATATTTATAGTTAATACTAACGGTTTCGTGGTCCGAGATAACCATGCATATTGATAAGGATATAAGTACTACGGTCTACGCAGCTCGATTTCCAAGCAGAAAAAACATAAAAAATTACTATATATACTACAAACAAAAATATAAAGACGTGAAAGTCAAAACAAAAAAAGCCTTCAATAAGAATGTGAAGTATATATATTCCCTGACTCCCTAGTCACACATCTTTTCTCTTCAAATCCAAATTCTCTCAAAGTTTAAGAACCTAAAGTGGTATCTTAGCTAGCTTAGGTTGAAAAGAAAAGAAAAATAATAATTAAAAAAAAATACATGGTTACTTATATACAAAAAAAAAAAAAAAAATCAGTAACAATATATATACACATAATATAGCAAAAGGAAAATATATAGTATATTTGTTAATTGACTCACAGTCACGGTACGACGAGAATGGAGTGCCTTCGTTCGCTACGCCGGTCTCCAAGTCGGAGACAAAATCACTGTGCTTCAACGACCCGAAGAATTCCCAGGTACAACCTTCAAAATCATGGCTCAGAGGGACGATATTTTTATGGAGATTTAGCAGTCTCTAGGGAAATATTTAATGAATTATGTATGTTCATCAATTGTATCCCAATTAACATACATAATTAAAAATATATGATGCCCTGCTGTAGGATATAGTGATAGATCTTCTAGACTGCTAATGTGTCCTTTAGCTGCTGTTTTCAGTTGATTATCTATATAATATTTCATGTTCTTATTTTATGTAAACGCTTTTGTATGGTGTATAAACAATGAAGGACCACCGCCTATATATTCCTTCTTCATGTATTATATATGTATATATATATACTAGATAGTAACACGTGGTTTATAAGGATTTACTTCAAAAATATAATTTAAAGGATTTACTTAAAAAATATAATGTAAAATTAATTAAAGTTACTTAGTTAACAAATTTTAAATACTTAGTCTCATATTAATAAATAAATAAATAAATAAAGTAAATGTTTCTTGAAGTTTTTCAATAAACACACGCAATCACAAAATATTACGATAAAATATGGATGAAAAAAAGTAAATAGCCGAGAAAATACATGATGTTCTTTAAATAAAATTAAAAAAAATAGTTTAATCAAAGCCTAAGTTTTTTGTTAGATGTGGATGTTGCGGAGGAGTGATCATCATCTTTGTTTTCCAATTCTTGGTCGATAAAATTAAGCTCAGTGAGCTTATAAACTTGACTAACGGTGAATTGGTGTTGCATTCCTCTTGAATTTAGAATTTTTGTGTCTTGAATATAGAATGCTTTTGTGATAGCTTCTTCGGCCTTGAATATTGGCCTTTCAAAGAAGATTTTTGTGAACTCTGATGTTGCAAATGTGAATAACGATTAATTTTGTAAATTATTACAAAATATTTAAATAAGCAAAACATATTTTTATATATTGTTTTACTTGCTCCAAAGTGTTGGATATTTGTGAAGTCTTGCATGGAAAGATCTTTTCAACAGTGTAACCAAAACACGCAGCTTCAAACTTCTTTGAACCATCCGTCAAAATGAACAGAATGCGTAACCTATAAAGTATTTTGTCACATGGGAAAAATATTGTCATGTGGAAAAATATTTTGTCACGCGGAATTTTTTTTTTTTAAAAGAAGCAAATATTGGCAAGACTAAATTTTGACTGGATAATCCTTAGTTGGATTTTCCTCTAATTCTTAATTAGCAAATGGTTACGCACGTGATAAATTTAGATATTAATTGGCAAATATATTAATTAGGTATGTCAATGTAATTATCTAATTTTAAGTAATACAACTCCGCCGAGTCCCCGAATACAATCTCACCCTTTTATTTGTGCAGAACCCAAAATACTGAAAGGAAAAAAAAATATCGACAATATACATTTTTTTATATAAATTATGAAAATATTTAATAGCATCCGAGAGCTTTGATTCAGCATCCAAGCTTGAATCATCGCGGTGTTTTGCTAATGAGATTAATAAATATCGTCATTTTAATTTGTTCTATCAAAGTCCACCGAGGCAATTAAATCACTGAATTACAACCAGAAAAAAATAAAAGGAATTAAGAAATGAAGAGAAAACGTTAGCTAATTTCTTCAATAAACTTGGAGAAGATTAAAACATGTACCAGTAGAAAAGTATACAGATCATTATTAACAACAACTTCATTTCAACGAATTATGCTAGTCAATAATAGAGAGCAACTACAAATATAAAGACAATTTCCAAAAATATTCCTCAACTCAAAACGCAAATTCTAGCTTCACCAACTCAAGCTGCATATTAGGATATCACCGAGGAAGATGACCTAGACTCGGAAAATCTGAAACAAACCCAATTTCAAGAACAAAACATCAACTGATCCATTCGAAATTGACATCCAAAACCTAAATTATCTAGAATCAATGTTTGTCCATTAGAAATATGATATTTTACAAATATCTCAATAACTGACAAGAGCCAACGTGTATGTAAACAATTCACTTATATTATAACTACGTAATTTTCTATTCCAACCCCATATAATTAATTTTATTTTTATTATTAAGAAGAACTTAATAAATTATATGCCAATGTCAATCCAATAACCATCACCATACAACCTTTGAGCCCTAATAACATACTTAGTCTCTCTAAATATGTTGTCTTTCAAGTAAAGAGTGATTTTGTCACCAACTCTGAGCCCTCTGTAGTTCACAAATTGAAGCCAACCATCACAGCCTTTAAAAATAGGACACAAACGAAATCCATCCGTTTGAATAGCGCAGCAAAATTCCCAATATAACCCCAACCCGTCCAAAACGCCCACTTGAACCTCGTTTGAGCCTTCTTTGAAAGAGGGCAATATGGTCATCCAATCCATCGGAACTAACAAGTTCTTCTCCACGTCGTCCTCCGTTAGCAGCTTTGAAAATGCCATAATTATATATGTATAGCTCTTATATGATATTTTAGATTCTATAGCTATCGCATTTGTATATGTTAATGAATTGAACCGTGCTTAATATTTATAGACATGATTTTGCTATAATTTCCAACGACCTAACATGGTTGATTCGGAATAATGATAATGCAAATTCATGGAAGTTTCTATGAAAATGGTGAGCGTTATGTTTGTTTCTTTATCCTCGTAAGAAAAGGTCTTTATAATGAATAAATTAGCGGTTTCAAGATATATCTTTTGCTCATGCGCATTTCTCTAAAAGGTCTCATTGATTTTCATAAAATGCCATGCACGCAATCCTAAGACGGAAAAGTCTACTAATATTTGGTAGGGTTATCATACATATTAAATATATGTTTTGTTGTATTGTGTTGCATATTCGGTATTCTTTTGGCTAGTGGTTTGATGAATAAAGTAAAATAAAAAATTAAAACAATTATGGAGAATCCAGAGTCAACACGCAACATCCTCCTTTTAGATTTGATATAAAAAAAAAAAAAAAAAAAAAAAAAAAAAAAAAAAAAAAAAAAAAAAAAAATCCTCCTTTTAGAAAAGAATAATAAACGGACTTAACTTAACTAAGTGTGACCAAAAAGTTTGACAAAATCTAAGAAAATACAAACATGAATTGAAGTTTAAGTCAAAATTAATGTTCCCTCTTTCACAACATATTCTTCCAGGGAGATGTATCATAGGTATAAAAAGTCGTTGTACAAAAATTAAATCTTAAAATATAAGAAACTTTCAGATAAATACGTAATATGAAGCCTCTCGAGATCGCTATTGTTGGACTAAATATATATGTCTTGAATTTGTGGGTTACACTTAAACCCGGGCTTGGGCCTACCCGAATTCATACGACAAACTAGTTTTCCATTTACGACACAAAAGATGATGGGCCTCAACTTTTTGAGGCCCAATAAAATGGCAAGGGTTTTTGTTTTTTTGTTTTTGGCTTTGCTCAATTTTTTTTTAATTATTACTTTAACACCAAGCAACGACTTAGAAAATTCTAGTGCCGTTAGATTGGTTGGAAGTCCTATATATATTTACGAGCATGAATATTGATATTTTAGAGTCATTTTCTGTATCAATAGTCACATACAACATAAACAAAACTCTGATGACATCATTCAAATTTTTAACAATTTGTTATATGACGAATAAACTCCCATACAACAAAAGGAAAAAAAAAAATTGACATTCACATTTTTCCAAGTATATAATATTTATATAAACATAATTGTTGCTTGTGGTCATGAATGATTTTTAAGGGAGTCTTGGGAATTCATTCGGAGGAGGCATTACACATTGATCTCCATTGAAAGAGATTTTTCTTGGAAAAGCCCATCCTTCTTTGAATGTGAAAACTCCCAAATCTTTGTGAAGTAACATCTCACTTTGCACATTCCCATTCTCTCCCGATTCCATCAACATTTCATTGTACTGCTTTATCCCCCAAAACATACCTGTGTCATCTGAATTTCCATTTTCAAACAATTAACCCACATGTCCAATAATCATAATTTTTTTTTTTTTCATTCTATAAAACGAAAGACGAAATATTTGCTTACTCGATCTTTCGTATGGACTGAGTGAATGGTAGTTGAAGCTGAAAACTCGAGTCAAATTCGAAAGGTTTGGGTGTAAGACCACGAGATTCCAGTCGGAATAATTGGCGGCCAAGTTGAGATTAGTGATGGTGATCTTGACTCTCCAATACTCTCTGTAGCTCTGCTTCACATGCCAATGGACCCGAATCGGACACAAGTGCTTCGAGCACCGTACCAACGGCTCCGACTTTATCCCATCACTCAGACGACGAAGAGTTTCGCTACTCCTGCGAATAATCGAATTTTTCTCACAATTATTTACCCGAAAAGGCATTCTAGATCCATAAATCACAAACAAAGCTCTCATATCATACCTGACACATTTTGGTCCAGGCATTCCTTGACATCTACAACTACATTTCGGGCACGGGACAATGTCTCTGCTGTAGAAAGCCGACAGCGAAACACAGCAATTCGGCACTGTCGAAGCTCGATACTGAGAGTATACACATACCACTTTCCACGTCTCTGAAAAACCCCATTTCCATTAGCTCATCAAAAACTTCATTAGGAAAAAAAAAATAAAAATACTTTAAAAATAATTATACCGAGAGCTTGGGTGTGCCTACGGCTACCGTCCTGGCTAAACCTAGTCGGGCGAGCCAAAAACGGGTTTCCACAACTATAGCCACGTAACCCGAGGCCGAAATGAGTCGGCATATTCATGACTGAGTCGTTAGCCGTGAAACCGCCGACGATCATTCTGAAAGAAGAGACGTGCGATTTGGGGTCCTGAGTGAGAGAAGACAAAACCCCGTCTTTGCAACAGTTTGGGGTTTGCTTGTTGTACAAGGCACCGGGCATTAGGTCAACTATGACCGGCTTTTTCTCGCAAGTGTGAGGCAATTGTTCCTGGCCTTTGACTCGAGAGCAATTTCCTTGCTCCGTCGCTTCGGCTCCCCATATGCTCCAAATTACCTCATCGCCCTTCCACGACCAACCCACCTTCCACCCCGACTTCTCCACGTGCCGGAACAGCTGGTTGTTGTGAATCGACACCGTTATCTGAGACGAAAACAAAAAAACAAAAAAATTAGGTAGCTAACCAATTAGAAAGATTTGAGATTGTTATATAGTTAACGTTATGTAAATTTTAGGTAAATAGTCATAAAGATGACGTGACATTTCTGATTTTCCCTTTCATGAAAATAAATATGTGGGGGTTTTTACATCAATTTACACATGTAAATTCATGGACGTGGATATTTAACTAAAAATTATGAAACATACAAATTCAAGGTATTAGGGTAATTAGTAGAGATGTAGGGATTAATATGGAATCTTTAGAAAAGAGGTTAGTCGTATCAAAAAAGAAAGCTGAAAAGTCTTTTGTACGGAATTAGTTTCCAATTTGAGTCCGATATCTTTTCTGTTTCTCTTTCAATCGATACAATAAATTTTCAGTGCGTATCACATTATCTGCTTTAGTTAATGGTCACAGTTTTTATTAAATTAAATAAATGCCTTGTTTTTCTCTTAGTGATAAAAAAAAACGTAGACCATCAATTCAAATGAACCTGGTACCAATGAAGCTCGACGAGACGATTATTTTGATACTAGTTAAGACCTACTTCTTCAAACTATTTCAAATTTTAGAAAGAAAAAAAAAACTAGAGTTTTATTTAGTTGTTAATGTTTGTGTCTATTATTTTCTATTACAAGTATCCTAAAATGGATTCAAGCAAAAACTTAAACGATTCACTCAAGAGATAACTTGTCTTCAAAGAAATCATGGAATGCAATGTACAAGACTCACATCATATATATCGGCAGTTTGAAGAATAACGTCCCACGTCAATGTTATGTTGCCATTGGGGTCCAGTGAATCGTACCCATCTACATTATTTTTCATAAATACATCAATTAACATGGTATAATTGAGTACTGTATTACTTAAACAATCATAAACAAGTTACCATGGTGATGAAAGTACTTACATGAGGGTGATGAGAAAACAGTGATGAGGGAGATCAAGATGATGAAGATTGCCATGCGCGTTGGATCTTAATTCATTAACGTAACAACATAAATTGTTAAAATACATATATATATATATATATATATATATATATATATATATATTGTTAACATATATAGATAATAGTATATTCGGGAATAACCATGTATAGAAATAATTGTCATTATTATTCCTGTAGTTTAGGAGTAATTTTAGTTATACCTGTGTAATAAAACATATGTTTACGATTTCTCTTCTTCTTGAAATCTTTTTCTAATTAAATGCTAAATACACCCTGTGTAACGGTTTTGTTCAATAAGTAAATAATAATTTTGTTTGTTAACAAAAAAGCCACAAACCATATACCACAAATTGTTTAGCAACCAATAAAACAAATAAATGAAACATTTTTTTTAATAAACTATACCAGTTACAAAATTTTCATGAACCTAAATTATATTCTGTTTTTTAACAAAAAAAATAACTTGCAAATCGTCAAAACTCGATTTGAGAATGTGGAGATTTGACAAAAAAAAAAAAAAAAAACGAAAAAGCTAAGTCAAAAATAAAAATTCGTCAGAAATATTTAAAGCGCAAAATAATTTGATTTATACAAACAAAAATTAAATTGCATAAAGATGGCTTGCTATTTGTGAAACAAACAAACCCAAGAATCAAATATTTTCGTCCAAAAGACGTAACTTTATTGTTATTATTGTTTTTTAATAAATAAACAATCTTCTATAACTATTTTTTGTAAAATTGGAACGCATAAAGATGACGGTTTGTAAGTCAACAAACTAGTAAATGGCGTTTGTTTATAAATTAAATAAATAAAAAACTTTAAAAACAAACCAGCGATTGGAGCTTCGTTCTTCTAGTCCTTTTTCGCAAACACAACACTCTTCAAAATGACTGGCAAAAAAAAAAACGAATTTGAATTGTTTTGAGAGTTTATGCTATACACGTACGGCTCACTCAAGGAAAAAGGACGAAGAAGAATAAATGACACCCAATCACAATTTATTACAGTTACCAATTTCGTAGTAAATTTTTTTTTCTTAAGCGTGTAAGTGGAATAAGAAAAACGTTTGCTTAATCAGGAAGACATATTCACGAGCAATTAAATAGGATCCTTTAAAATAGAAAATGCAACTTTTTATATAACAATAAGAAATCAACGTGGAATTTTTTAAAAAACATATGGACTAAAATTTAATTTAAAAACAAATTATAAAAGAAGGAGAAAGAAGTATATCAATGTATCAAAAACTGCCTAAATAATAAAAAAATGGCTAGTTATTAATATAAAATAAAATAAAGGGAATTGATTATTGGCGCGACTCACGATCTTGAACGACCCACTCAGCATTTAACACGTGGACACCAAAAAGCATTAAACATCCCCGTGTTAAATGCTGAGTGGGTCATTCAAGCTCGTGAGTCTGAATAGCAATACTCTAAAATAAAAAGTGGATTGATTATCAAATTTTGTGAATCGGGTAAGTATCAAAAGTGATGTGAACACAACTCAATCTGTAAATATTACAGAGAGAAGAGAAGAGGAAAGTTACGATTGCTTCCTCTTGAAAGCTTATATATAAATAGTAATAAAATAATATAAAATAAAATAAAAAGTGGATTGATTATCAAATTTTGTGAATCGGGTAAGTATCAAAAGTGATGTATGAACACAGCTGAACCTGTAAATATTACAGAGAGAAGAAGAGGGAAGTTACTAGGAAAAAGAAAGTTTTATTGCGTACCTTTGTACCACTTTCCATTGACAAGTACGCTTGAGTTTTTTTTTTTTTTTTTGGCTTAAATAAGTACGCTTGAGTTTAGGATCTGCTATAGATTCTCATTGACGTGACCAAAATCGTACAAAATAGCTATTTGAAATTTATTTGTTAGTAAAATAAACAAATTTTCAACTTTTCAACAAAATAGCTAAATTTACGTTTTCAAAATTTGTTTGACCGTCAAGATGATATTTTTTTACGATTATTATAAACAATTTATCACTTTCAAAAAACAATTTCTTAGGATAAAAAAAAATTTGAAATCAAATTACTGAACATTTTGGCTATTTCACTAAATTAAGACAAACCTGGACTATTTTACAAATTCATAACTTTAAATTGACTATTTACCTACATCACCCTTTTGAAAAAAAAACAGGTCGCTATATTTTCATTTAGGACCAAAGCATGGTAAAGCTTTAACTAATAAGACAAAATCAACACTCTCTATTCAATCTTTGTTTGACTTTGAATAATCAAGAACACATCAACCATTGATAAACCATGCTCTCGTTTGAATTCGAATGGCCTATAGAATACGAGGCTCGTTTCAAGTTTACAAAACAAGCATAGATTCAGGATAAAAGAAACGAATACATATTTCTAAGACAAAAAAATAGAGATAATAGCGGCATAAGTGTCCAATGTTTTCGTTTTGTAACACTTATGTTCCCAAAGCTTAAATTTCGCGGGATAAGTACCCAATGTTACGAATTTGGTATACCGTTAGTATTCTCGACATTAACTTTGGATGGATTTTGAATCAACAACTGAGATTGATTTGTGATACAAAATAAATATGATATTAATTAATTATGAATAATGATTTAAAAGAAAGAGAAATAAAATGTCGGGTTTCTTTCTCTATTCAAACGCACGATAAAGCCCTAAATTGAAACTCCAAATCCTTAAACCCAGACTTCTCAACCGCTGAAGATTTGTGACGACAATGGAAACGGCCGATGGAAGTGACGAAGAAATGCAGAGGAGTCCGCCCGACGAGGATCCCGCTTCTGCATCTTTTGAGCTCCATGAAGAGGAGTACGAGAACGAGGAGTCGGAGAATGAGGTCGGCGAGAACGAGGATGTTGAGAACGAAGAAGCTAGGCGTCAATCTCAGTGGTGGTCGGCCATTAACGACGTCTGCAACAGCGACCAGCAGGCTGATGAAGAATCAGAAGGTGTGGGTTCTGAGAGCGACCTCGACAGCTTCTGCGGCAGTGACGAAGAGCAACTGACGAAGAGGAAGAACACAACGTACAACCCTCGATCTTATCCCTCTGATTTTAAGTTCAAAATCGGTATGGAATTCCCGAGCATGACTTAATTCGTGGTAGAAGAAGGATGGCAAAATTGGTGATTTACTGATTTAAGGATTTAGGGTTAGAAGAACAAGTATTTAGGGATTTATGTCGACAGGGAGAAAGAGAGAAATGTTTACATAATGTAATTAATTTTCGGTTTTTAAACAATTAAATAATAGAAACAGAATAGGATTGCGACATGTGGAATAACATCCAAAGTTAACGTCGAGAGTACTAACGTTATACCAAATTCGTAACATTGGGTACTTATCCCGCGAAATTTAAACTTTGGGAACATAAGTGTTACAAAACGAAAATATTGGGCACTTATGCCGCAATTATCTCCAAAAAAATATAACAACGCGTTTGAAACTCACCATCGCGAAGCACATCCTGATTAAAAAGCATCTTCCGAAAAAAATTCAATGATTTGTTACACTTTCTCATCAGATCTTCATGAATTTTCTCAATAGATATATAAACATTTTCTCAAGCATAATCACCAATTCAGAAGCATATAAATAACTAAGAATTAGTTTTAATAATACAAATAAGAATCAAACATATAATCATTTTGAAATCCCCACCCAAAGCCTTGTGCAAAGTAACATCATATAAACACAATTTGAAGTGAGAGGATTAGCTAATTAGATTGCTGCAACCGCCAGTGAGCCAGTGAAATGTCCAGGTATTGGTGACGTGGCGAGCTTCAGCTCGTACCCCCTAAAGAGAAACAACATTGTTTGGAACGAATGCATATATATATATATATATAATCCAACAAACCATACAATTCGTTAAGGTATATATGATGATGACCCACTAACAGTAAATTTTGGGCACAAAAACAATTAGATGTATATTTGGACATAAAAGAAATGAGAGAAAAAAAAATTAAGTGAGAATTTGGACTATTATTTCTACCCAATTACGGTAGAAAATATTATGTAAAGGGTCTCCAGTTTTGTTTGTCATGCTGACTCGTGTGTCTACGTCTCGCTATACGTTTGCTTATTATAGAAAAGAGAACCCTCGCTTTGGTCTTTTCGTAGAG